>NC_090931.1:439992698-440303138 GCF_040938575.1 Ambystoma mexicanum | reverse complement strand
TCCCTTCATAAATTCCTTCACCAGGCGATGGGACCACAAGGACGCCTGTCCTGTGGTTCTGGTGTATTGGGAGATCGCAGCCAGATGCATCTTGATGGAGGCGTGAGCCAGTCCAGCCTTGGCCAGCGACAGTAGGTATGGCAGCACTTGAGGGGCCGTAATCCGTAGAGGGTTAATCTTCTGTGCACGGCACCAGACAGAGAACCTCTTCCACTTATGTCCGTAGCACTTGAGTGTTAAGGACGCCCTGGCTTTTGCAAGGACCTCTCTGCAGTCAGCCGGGATATCGTACCCTCCAAACTCTAGTGCTGCAGGAGCCAGGCCTGCAAGTTCAGCGACTCCGGATCGTGATGAAGTATGGCGCCTCCTTCTCTGGAGAGAAGATTCACGACTGTCGGCAGCTTGACTGGTGGGGACGCTGACAAGTCCAGAAGGTCCGGGAACCAGATCTGCCTCGGCCACGCCGGTGTGACTAGGATCATCCTGCACCGGGACCTCCTGAGCTGGTTCACGAGTCGGAGCAGCATCGGCAACGGAGGGAAAGCATATAGGAACAGGCCGTCCCAGGGGAACGAGGAAGCATCGCCCATGCTCCTCGGCTGGGGAAACCTGCTGGCGAACCTCTGGCACTTGGAGTTCGTCGCTGTCGCGAACAGGTCGATCTGCGGTTTTCCCCATCGTCGGAAGAGTCGATCCACTTGATCCTAACGTAGTTCCCACTCGTGGCACGAGCGCAGCTCCCTGCTGAATGAGTCGGCGATGGTGTTCTTTATCCCTGCCAGATTAAAAGGCACCAGAAACATCCCTTGGTCGACGGCCCAATGCCACAGATCCTGGGCTTCCTTGGAGAGGGCTGGGGATCTGGTTCCTCCCTGCTTCCGGATGTAGAACATTGTGGTGGTGTTGTCGGTGAAGATTCTCACCACCTTGCCCTTGAGGGACGGTAGAAAAGACCTGAGGGCCCAGAACACTGCACGGAGCTCCAGGATGTTGATGTGGAGCGTCTTCTCCTCCGGGAGCCAAAGGCCTCTCGCATGAAGTTCTCCGGTTTGCGCTCCCCACCCTTCCAGGGAGGCATCCGTCGTCACCGTTATCTGGTGGGATGGGGTCTGAACGTCTGTGCCTGCCGTCAGATGAGCGTGGGTGCCCCACCACCGGATCGCTCGTCGGAAGGTCTCGTCGAGCGGGATCCTGTCTTCGAAGCTGCCGGTCGCTTGGATCCAGCGGGAGTTGAGGAACTCTTGTAGATGGCGCATCCAAAGCCTGCACAGGCGCACAAAATATATGCAGGAGGACATCATCCCGAGGAGGGACTTAATGGACCTCACCCTGGCCACGTCCGTGGCCAGCAAACGCTGCACCTTGCTCAGGATGGCCTTCGTTCTTTCCTCCGACGGCGAGGCCAGACGCGCCACTGTGTCAAGCTTGGCTCCCAAAAACAGTGCGACTTGTGACGGGACCTGGTGGGATTTGGGAAAGTTGATGGAGAATCCCAGGTCCGTGAGCAGCTGGACGGTCTTTGCTGTGTGATCCACGGCGAGCTCCCTTGTCCTTGCTCGGATGAGCCAGTCGTCCAGGTAGGGATAGACGTGGATCCCCTGCAGGCGCAGCCATGCCGCCACCGGTGCGAGGCACTTGGTGAACACCCTGGGTGCCAACTTCAATCCGAACAGGAGGGCCTTGAACTGGTAGTGCCGTCCTTGGACCACGAACCTGAGGAACTTTCGGTGTCCTTTCAGAATGGGGATGTGGAAGTACGCATCCTCCAAATCCAACGACGACAGGAAATCGCCCTCCTCCAGCTGTCCCAGCACGTGCTGGAGGGTGACCATCCGGAACTTCTGTGCCTTGATGTACTTGTTCAGTCGTCGCAGGTCCAGGATGGGGCGCCATCCTCCTGTCTTCTTTTTCACTAGGAAGTACCTCGAGTATACTCTGGAGCCCCGGAGCCTCTTCGGGACGAGCTTGATGGCACCTTTTTTGAGCCACGCCCTTACCTCCAATAGCAGTTGAGGGACGTGATTTTCCTTCCTGACCACGGGTGGAATGCGGGGGCACTTTCTTAGAAATTCGAGGGCCTGCCCCTGGGCCAGGGCATCCAGCACCCAACGGTCGGTGGAGATGGACTCCCACACGCTGACGAACTTCGCCAGCCGGCCTCCCACCGGGGTGCTTCAGTGGGGGCCCCCCCCGACACCGCTGTCAGTTCAATCTTGCTTGGAGGACGCCTTACCGCCTTGGAATCCCTGGCGACGATGGCGGGGCCCACCCAACTTGCCTCGTCCTCTATAGGTTTCCTGTGACGAGGAGCGGGCCGCTTGGCAGTACATAGAGGAGCCACCGCCGAATCCCGTGGAGGCAACCCTGCTTGCCTCCGGTGCTCCGAAAGGACGGCCTTTGTTGCCGGAGAACGCCTAGGGCCCTAGCTGTCTCCGTGTCCACCTTGATGGCTTGGAGGGACTCATCCACTGTTTTCCTAAACAGGTTGTTCCCGTCGAACGGCATGCCCAACACCTTGGCTTGTACATCCTGGCGGAAATCCGTCGCCTTGAGCCAACCTCGTCGTCGAAGGCAAACGCTTTATCTAGCTGGTGGAAAACGGTGTCGGCAATGTCAGTTGCCACCGTAATGGCGTGGTCCGATGCCACTTCGCCTTCTTGCAAGATCTCCAGGGCCTCGGCCCTCTTGTCATCCGGTAGGAAGTCGAACAGGGGGGCGATCTTGTACCATAACTCCCTGTCGTAGCAGGCCACAATCGCAAGGGCGTTGGCCGCCTTAATTGTTGTTGCGGCCGACGAGATAATTCGTCGTCCCATTGCGCCCAGCTTCTTCCCTTCGCCGTCAGGCGGGGAAGTTGACGTTGAGGCCGATCCCCCCCACTTTCTTCTTGGCCGCCGCTGAGATGACCGAGTCAGGGGTCGGCTGTGTCCTAAGGCACAAAGGGGCCGTGTCGGGGACCCGGTACTACTTCTTGCACCGATCCCTCTTGGCAGGCGTCGTAGACTGGTTCTTGAGAAGGGTGAGACCCTCGTCCCAGATGTCATCCAGCAGAGGCAAGGCGAGGACTGCCTTCCTCTTGGCCTCACGCCGTTGGTAAAGGTATACTGCTGGCATTTCCTGTTGTCCCGGGAGGCAAACAGATCCACTTGGGGATGCCCCCATCTGAGAAAGATATCCTTCAGTACCAGGTTGTTCAATTGCCACTCATAATTGTCCACCGCCAGTCTGCTGAGCCTGTCCGCCTCCAGGTTGGATTCCCCCGGGAGGTGGACAACCGTGAGGTAGATGTTGTTCTCCAGTGCCCATTCCCACATGCTGACTGCTAGGTTGCACAGTGGAGGGGATCTAGTACCCCCCTGCTTGTTGACATAGTGACATAGTACATGCTGGTGGTGTTGTCCATCTGGATAAGAACTGTATGGCCCTCTATAAGAGGGAGAAAGGCCTTGAGAGCCAGCCATATGGCCTTCAATTCCAGCCAATTGATGTGGGACTCCTGCTCGGGCCGAGTCCAGACTCCATGGACGCTACGATTGTCCAGAGTGGCTCCCCAGCCCTTTAGGGAGGAGTTCGTAGGAAATGTGACCTGAGGGGTCGGCTCTTGGAAGGGCCTGTCCTGCCACCGCAGGTTGCAGTTGCTGGACCACCACTTGAGGTCCGAGTGGAGAAAGAGGGGAATGTTGACTGGCTCCGCTTGGGAGCCCTTCTCCTGATTCCATGAGGCTGCGAAGTGCTGGTGTAATAGCCTCCTCCTGAGTCTTGTGTGGGGTATGGCCAACAGGACCGCTGCATTATACCCAACAGGTGCTGGTACCACCAGGCCGGGGTCACTGCCCTGGTGAGGAAGTGAGTAGTGGCTCTTTTGATGGCCGTGATCTTGTCCTCAGATGGAAAAACTCTTGGAGCTCATGTCCCAGATGAGGCCCAGGAAGGTCAGGGTCTGCGTAGGTTGCAGCTGAAACTTCTTGAGATCGATCGTGAACCCCATGTCGTTCAGTGCGTTCATCATTGTGTAGGAGGTATGGTGAACCGCTTCCGGAGATGTGGACCGGACGAGCCAGTCATCCAGGCATGGGTAGACATGGTGGCCCTGGGCCCTGTGGAGGGCTGCCACAGCATTCGTTAACCTGATAAATACCCTGGGGGCCGAGTTGAGGCCAAAGGGTAGCACCTTGTATTAGAAATGGCAGCCCATGATCCTGAACCACAGTAAGGAACGATGCAGCTGCGAAATCATGTGGATACGCATACTTCAGATCCAGGGAGCACATCCAGTCTCACCTGTCCAGTGTTTCCGCAATGAGTGCTGGCGTAACCATCTTGAATTTGTGTAGAGGAAGGTAGAGACTGAGGGTGGAAAGGTCCACCAGCTCTCAGCCCAGCCTGGTTCTTCTGTATGGCAAAAATCCGGGAATAAAAGCCCAAACCTCTCAGGGAGGCTGGGACTTCTTCCACCGCCTGGCTCTCGGTGAGCGTCTGGATCTCCGCCAACAGAGTTGCTGTCCCTATCTGTGGGAGAGGAGGGGAGGAGGGAAGAAGGAAGGAGGAGAGGAAGGGACCGGTAGGCGGTACCCAGTGGAGACTACGGATAGGATCCAGGGGTCCGAAAAGTTCTGGTGCCAAAATTACATGTGAAAGGCAAGCCTGCCCACCACCGGAGACCCATGGACCCGAAGGGACGTGTCATGCTTTCTTTCCCTCTGAAGCTGTTGCGGAGGAGGGGGATTGGAACAAGCCCCCCCCCCCCTTGTGGTTTCCTCCAGTGCTGACTCTGAGAACGGTCGGGTTGTCTGGACCTCTGTTCTTGGAAGACCCAGAGACCGCCAAACGCCGGCCCCTTGTCAGAGCGTTGATGTGACTGGGTGTACGCCCTGGGCGTGGCCTTCGTAAGAATAGAGAAAGACTTGTTTGCGAGCTGTTCTTTTTATCCAATTCCTCATCCGTGGTGGAGAGAAAGAGGTCACTACCCTGGAATGGAAGGTTCAATATGCGCTACTGGACGTTGGGGTTAAACTTAGTAGCCCTGAGCCAGGCAGTCCTTCTCATGTCCGTGGGGATGCAGATGGCCCGGCCAGAGGTATCAATGTGGGTCATGTGGACTCCATGATGTCCTGCGCTAGCAGCCAGGCTTCTCCTAAGCCGGAAGTTCCAGGGGCAGAAGCCTGTAAATGCCCACCAGAGCCTTTGGTTCAGGGCTGCCAGCAAGGCATCCGCGTTGGTTTAACGCAGTTGCAAGGAGGCGTTGGAGTACAGCTTTTTACCATACGCCTCCAAGATCTCCTCCTTGCCTAGCAGCATCCAGGACGAGGTGGCGGAGGATGACTGAGGCTTAGAGTAGAGTGACGCTGCAGCGATCACTGAAGTGTGTGGTTGAGGATGCAGCGAAAGCAAGAGAGCATCCCCCTCCATCCGCCTATACTTGGCGTTGAGGTGCCGATTGACAGATTGGGCCGAGTGTGGCTTGAGCCATCCTTATTGGGCCAGGGCAACGACATCCTTCTGCATCGGTATCCCAGTCTTGATAGGGGGTCTTAAGGTGGGGACTTCTGCTAACACCCCCTCCTTTGGAGCTCTACTTCGGGCTGAGGAAGACCCAAATATTAATCTAGACCTGCAAGGCGTTTGTGCAAGGCCGGGGCTGAAGATGGCGTGTCGGTCTCCTCCTCCTCGTCTGTCCACCAGAGCGCTCGGAGGGTCCGGAACGGGTGATGGAGTATTGGGTGCCGTGGGCTGTGGTGTGGAGACCGGAGCCGTTGGCTGCTGAGGAGGTTGGTGTCGAACATCCTGTACTGTGGGAGGCAGGGGAGCCGGAATCAGAGGAGCCGGCTGGGGCAGCATGGGCTGCGTTGGGGCCTTTGGCACCGGAGTCATAGGAGGAATGACTATGGGTTTCGGTGGAGTGACCGGAGGGAGCATGTCCCTGATAGTATCCCGAGGGATGGCCCCCCCCATCTGGGGAATCCGCATCAGTGCTAGGAACCTTTCGAAAGAACCTGTCTTCGGAGGCTGAAGAGGTGGCATGCGATATTGACGGAGCGGCTGGCGGCTGCTGGGGCAGGGGCACACTCTGTCTGGGGTGCAAGAGAAACCTGCCCTGCGCTGCTGATGAATAAGCTGTAGGCCACATACCTGGTTGACACCAGTCCCACCTTGTAACTCGTTCCTCTACACGCTCCGTTCCTAGGGGAGGTGTCGGACGAGCGGCCATTTTGTTTGGCACAGCGACCATCTTGTTGAGCTGCGTGCCAAAGTCGTGGTGCCTGGCTCACTGGGCCTAGCCTCGTCCAAGACACTTGGTGTTAGAACATGCAGCCTACCCTGCACCTCAGGTCGGGACCTGGAAGGCGTATCGCCCTCGGCAGAGATGCCGATAGTGCTGCGTAAAGGTGTCCCCTCGGACAGGATGCCGGTACTAGGGCGTTGCACCTCGGGTGTAACCCCGGTGAAAGAACCTTGCGGTCCTTCAGCACTGACACCAGAAGGATCCTGAGACCCCCTCAGCCGTGAGGCTGGTAGCTGGACTAGCCTCAGCACGTGCGCTGGTGCGAGAACCCGAGAGGTTCCTCCCACTCAGCCACTTCTGTGGGAAGGAGTCGCCCTTGCAGTGTGCGAAGGTAAACAGCGGCCTTGAACCATGTTTGACAAGGGCCTTTAAGTCCTCTGGAGGCGATCTTTCGAAGAGATCCATCCACCTGGCTGGCCTGTTCTTCAGTGCATGTGGAGTCAGTGCACTGCACGCCGTACAACCTTCCCAGCCGCGTTCGGGGACAAGGCGGCGGAGGCAAAGAGCATGGGAATCGCATGTAGGGAAGAGCCCCTCGAAGGGCTGGACATATGCTCAAGCCAGATGAAATCGACATGTGCCTGGGAGGAGCGTGGGGTCAGAGGACAAAGTACCTGATTGAAAAAGACAAAAAAGATAGAAGAAAGTATCCGGGAAAGAGCGCGTGAAATCGGCCTGTTCCCGTCGATGCGGAAAAGGGGACTGAGGAGTGGGGCCGGTGGGCGGAGTCAGGCGAGCGCATGCTCCCAGGTCTACGCCCCCCTGAGCCTCTAAATTTAAAGGGAAAGAAGGTATTTTCTGTTGAAAAAGGCTCCATCTCCCGTCCCTAGCGAGGGACGCCCTTACAGTATGGAGGAGTAAGAGTAAGGGGAGGCAGTAACCCTGGGCTACTGCTCCAACGCCCACACATCTGAAGTAATACCCCACCATTCTTGCAGACGCTGTGAGAGAGTGCCTCCCACCGGGGTCTGGTCAGTTAAGGCCTCAGAGAGGTTTTGAGGTGGCTGAAGGTAAAGTAGCCATTGCTTGGGCAGACTTTGCACCTCTCGCTCGTCCACCACGAGGGAATCTTCATTGGCCCCTTTTACTAGCCAGTCCTCTGACTCTTCCAACTATGGAGTAGAAGTAAAAGGACTTAGCCCTCCAAGATGATCCACTGGGGTGAGATGGTTGTGGCTGTCTGATGGCGGCACCAAGTGATTTGGCTGCCGCCTTGGAGGTCTGCAGCTTCTTTAGGCTTTTAGTCGGCTTCACTGCCAAACAGCTGGGTGCCGTCAAAGGGCATGTTGAGGAGCCCTGCACGTCCGGTGCAAAATCGGACTTCCTTAACCACGCAAACCTGCATATTACTGTGCTTGCCGCAATGGCTCTGTTGATGTGATCAGCCGAGTCCAGTCCTGAATGTAGAGACTCACACATAGCCTCCTTACCGTTTCGTACAATATTCAGGAAGCCATCTCTTTCTTCCCCTTCAGGAATATGGTCAGCTGCCACAGCTATACAGTCCCACAGAGTGAATGTACATTTTTCTAAGGCACAAGTGGCATTTGCAGATTTGAGAGCCATACTCCCGGAAGAAAATACCTTCTTTGTCCCAGCATTGAAACGCTCATCATCCCCATCTGGTGGGATGGTTGGTCATGCAGCCTGCTTGGAAGTAGACGCTGCCGCCTGAACTACCAGGCTCTCTGGTGTTGGGTGCTTCGACAAGTAGTGAGGGTCACTGCTTGAAGGCCTGTACTTCTTGGCGAGGTTCTTATTCATCGCAAATTTGATTCAGGAACCTCCCAATTTGTCATTACCCTTTTTTTGAAGGGCAACATGAAATGGAAGAATGGGATCCTTCTGTGGACCCTTGTCGCGAATGTCAGTCAAATCGTCTTGCTCGAATGGTGAAGCAGGTCTGTCCCACCCCAGAAAATCAATAACTCTGGTCATAAGTTGCATATAGGAGGCATCTGCATGGTCTGCAGGGTCTTCAGGTGATGTGTCAATACCACCAACATATTGATGATTCTATTCTCATAAGTCCTTTAACCTGGACTCTTTAACTATAAGAGCATCTGGGACGTTAAGATTGCCAAACTCCAGCCCAAATGGAGGATTGTCCTGGTCCGATGGCTTGTGCTCCTCATAAAGGAGGATAAAGATTTGAAAAAATCCTTCCTCAGCAAATGCTTATAGGATTTTTCAATTTCTTTTCAAATTACTGGAGTTTTTGTGGGCAAAGGCGCTGGTGGCGTAGATGGCCTCGACAGTAATGGTTTTGAGTGCTTCAGCGCTAATGGCATTGACGCTAATGATGTCAATGTCTTTGAGGATTTATGCAACGATCTTGGCATCGCTGGAGCCCTCTAAGAGATTGACCCTCGATTTGATGGGAGTCTTTGATGATTTTTCATTGTGTCGAGACCTCAACACTTCGAGGGGTCTCAGGCATTCTTCCCGGGCATGCAGGATTTAGCCTTATCCCTTTCCTTGTCGGCTTTCGACGACAGGAGCATGGCTTTTTTATTTCGAGGGGGCGGGACGCACCCTCGAAAATGTTTAGCATTTCCTGCCTGAATTCCTCCTGCTGAGCCGGTGTCAAGGATTTAGTTGGACAGGCTTATCCTTCTCTCTGGAGAGGAATCAGATGAAGTAGGCGATCTACAGTGCCTTGTCTTCGCCTTCTTTGATGAGGACGAGGAATGGTGCGAACCACTCAAAGAGCATGAACACTTTTTCGATCTCTTCCCTCGAGGAGAGTCGCCTCTCCACTCGTCAGAGAAGAGTTTCTGTGACAGAGTCATCGAGGGGGATTTAGTAGGGTGCCTACCCACCACAAATTTCCCTTTACGCTCTTTCAGAGCCTTACCAGTCATGGCCTGACAGGACTCACAATCCGGTCTGGATGGCTCATGTCTAATAGCATGATGGTGTGTATACTGCACTCCTGCTCGACAGTCCTCACATCTCCCAGGGTGGGAGTCGCCACCCATGGGATCCTCCCACTGAGTACCACCCTCATGGGGACTATCGGGTAGCGGCCTCATCGGAAGGCTCCCCCTCCTGTGGAGCAGTAATGACATCAAGGGATTTTTCACAATTTATGTTTTACAGTTAAGTGTGAGACAATATATTCCTAGATATTTTATTGCTTAATGTTTTTTATTAAAGGCCAAAATAAATCATTGTATATTTTTGAACATGGGTAACTGGAATTATTGCTGTTCTGTACTGGCTCATTGTAACTGTAGACCACTCTCACACTCCCTCCCAAGTCTAAGCCTTCACACTCTGCTACCTACGTTGATGGGTTTAGCTAGACTTCAGCATCTTTCCAGTTCACTATAATAGGCTGGCCTCCCAAAATCCACCTCCAGGGGGTCATCCAACTTTGCTGATTCTGATTTCCTATTCCTTCCACATGCCATGTCTTTGCTTTCAGACCTTGTGCTGAGTATCAGCAACTAGCTAGACCCAATACTGATGCCAAAAGTAACCTGTGCACTTGCGAGTCCTAGGCTTCCTGGACAGCATGCATCACCATGGGTAGCCTTTCCAGGGTCGCTCTTATTCAGTGTCTCAGTGTGCAGTCTTTAACACCTCCCTCCCCTCTGCCTTCAACAACCCTAGCTTTTTTCGTCATTGGGCCTGAAGTCCTGTCCAAGTATTTAAGACTTAATAGACCATTGCCACTGTATCAACCCCTTTGACCAATTAGTAATACTTTTCTGTTCATCCACCCTAACTGGAGCGGACATTCAGACTGTCGTTGAATTGAATGGACACATGTTTAGAAACTATTTAAACACCTTATAAGTAATCCAAAGACATTAATGACCTAGTAAATAATTACTAACCCATGCTTGTCAGAATGTCTCACAAACTCTGTCCTCCATCCAAAACCTATTCCATCCTAGGCTAGCCCTGCCACAAAAAATGAAACAATGTAATTGGCCTAAGTAAGTTGGCTTAACTCTACTTTGGCTCTGGGAGGCTGGTTTCTGATCTCCCCCACCCCCCACTCAGTTCTCTCTCTCTGGTTCTTTTTGTCTCAGGCCCCAGCCTGGTGAACATTTTCAAAGTTCAGTTTTTGGACTCTTTCCTTGCTTCTAGAAAAGGTTTTTGGGATCCCCAAGTAAACTGTCCAAATAGTTCTCTTACACTTACAAGCGATTGGTATTTAAAATGATGGTTGTCTTGCTTCTCAAAGTAAGTCTCCATTTCCTTCTGATAAAATGCATTATTATTATTATTATTATTATTATTATTATTATTATCTCTTCTAGTTTGACTTTATTTGGCCCTTTAAGCCACTGGCTTTTTGGTTTGCTTTCACCTCCCAGGGAGGCCCTCTCAGTGTCTCGTAGGCCGGTCGACCTTTCTCGATTTAGGATTCTTGCGCTATGTTCACCCCCATCTGGGATATTCTCACTGTTAGCCATTTGCAGGCCTCTGTCCTTTTACTCCCCCATGAGGTATTCTCACTTTTGGCCCCTGGAGAGTCTCTCATTCTCTGGGTTCTCGCCTTCCCGGGATACTCTCAATGGAAGCCCCTCACAGGTTATTTGCAGTTTCGGCCCCTTGCAGGCCCTTCACAGTATTAAGCTGTCACAGGATTCTTAATTATGCCTCCCGACTCCACCTGCTTCCACTCTCCAGTCACATACCCGTTTATTTGCGGTGGTGCGTGTCGGGGAAGGTAGCGTCTCTTCTGGCTGTGGAACCGCTAGTCTGAATTGCTCGCTGTCATGTCTCCGTCCTGGATTCCTCTAGTCAGGGGATAGGACTTGGGCATCTGGATTCTGGTACGCCGAGAAGCCATGCCTGCAGCATTTCTTCCTTCCTTTTCTCAGGTGGCACCAGACTTTCCGCCCCTTCCCTGGGTTCGGTAGCGTTGCGCTGGCTCTCTGCCCAGCACACCTCCAACATGAATGATCCTGCTTCCAGGTTGCCGTGCGGAATAGTGTTCCTCAGCGCTCTGATGCAGGCAGCATTGCTCCAGTCACGGATCATCTCTCTCCTCTCCTGCTTGAGCCCAAGCCTTTTCAGTTTGTTCCTGAAACGTGAGAGAAGGCACCATTGGTCCTGGGTTTCAGGTAGGGGAGTCATCAAAACGGAGTCGGAAACCAGGCCAAACCCATTTAAAGTGCCCTGCATCTTAGGACAATGTTCTACTGCTACATAATCGTACAACAAAATGGGAGAGTCTGCAGAATAGGGAGGTATGGTAATCTCTGCTTGGGAATGCCTTGTCCCCTTAGGGGGTGGAGGGTTTACCCCCAGAGAGATCCTGCTTCCCCTGTCCCCCCCCCTGTAAATTGTGTAGCTTGCTCACCTTCCTAGTCCGAAAGGGGATGGCTCCCCCTTCGGGAGAAGGGACGAATTGCCTAGATTGTCAAACTAGCAATAAAAAAAGTCACTTGCCACCTCAATTCTATACATACAGAACACCATTGCTTACTCGTCAAGAGTCATAACACCAGCCGATGGCTAGTAGCGAGAGCACATTTTGCACACTGGTAATTTATTTTTGTAAATCCGTTTTGTGGGTTTCCCTCGTGTCGTTATACGTGATTGTACCTCGGAAGCAAAACTTTTTCCTCATAATAATTAAAACCTAAAAATATTTGAAATATCGACTTTCAGGTTAAAAGAAGCTTCTGATAAGAAAATAAATATAACAGGATACCAACAACAAGATACAATTCTACTTTAAAAGCACCATTGAAGCAACTTTAACTCACCCTGCATTTGATCAATATTGCTTTTTTTTTAATTGTGGTTGTCTTGACGTGCGCTTACTTTTTGTTTATTATTTTATATTTGGATTTTTGTGCTGTTTATATTTTCGTATTGTTAGGTTTAATTAAAAGATATGTCATTGGAGACCACCAGAAGGGCGTGGACCAAGAAGGCCACATAGAAACAAGCTACATCGGCCCCTGCTATGCGTGCCTTGAAACCCTGGTGTACAAGTGTGTTATAAATGACTCATCATATATCATATCATTCAATGATACAGATTTAAATCTTTAGCCCATCTTCCTCATTTGATTAGGTGGAGCACTGACCCCCCTTCCAGCACTGACCCCCCTCCAGCCCCCCCCTCCCCCAATAGCATTGTGGTGCCCTGGACATCCGCGTGCAGCAGGCGATACAGGGGCAGTGGTGTCTAGAGGAAGACCTGGGGTACAAAGAAGAGGTGGCTGTGAGAAACCTGATGGTATTTTACGGCCCCCTTCTGGGGAACACCCTATGCAGGGGATTAGGGGAGAACCATCACTTCTAGATCCCGACCCTGGGGGTGGGCAGTCGAAGAAGAATTACCTAGATAAGGAGTCTCAGTGGATTAGCGGGTAGAGAGGCCGCCTTCCCCATTCCCCATTATCCATGTAGCCCCTCTTCCTTAGGAGATATTCACACACACATTCCGTCTCCCACTCCCCTAATACTGAGACGAAAAAGAAGAAAGAGGAATGAAGATTTCCCATAGGAATAGCAAGATCATGGTTTTCTATAGGAATCCACCATGTTGTCAGACTAATGAGGCATGCACAAAAAGGGATGACAGCTAGAGCAATAAGGCATGTGCGAGGGGCTATTGTCTCCGAACTACACACACGCAATAAAAGGGATTTGCGAGAGACTAGTGTGTCTGCATCAAGCATGTGCAAAAGGGATCTGCAGGTGAAGTAGCACTCATATGCAGGTTACTTGGCAACCATAAAAACAATGGACTAGCATCGGCTCAGTTGCGTGAGGCTGTTATTGGAGACAGAGTTTTGAAGTGCTATTAAGAGGTAAGGCAACCATGTGCTATCTTTTTTAAACAGAGGCAATAGCAAATGGGAAGTGCAGAATTATGTTAGTTTCAATTAATAATTAACAAAATGAATGCAGGTTAAGGTGGGACGCCTCAGCAGAATAAGCATTAACAACGGTCTAAACTGTGGATGTAAGAAATTAAGGAAGGTAAGAAAGGCATTTTCTCTAAGTGACCAAGAATTAAGCATTAGGCAGTTGAGAGGTAACAGGTTGACCAGTACTTTATATTATAGATCACTGGGGGAGCGAACAGGCTCCTCACAACTGAACAAGGAACAAGTTACTTACCTGTAACTGTTGTTCTCCAGCATGGGTCTGGCATTGATTCACATGCTCATGAATATTCCCCGTCGTCAGGCTGGGAATCCTCGGTAAAGAAAAAAATCAGTATCAGTTTCGTTTCTGATCTGTCTTTCGTAGTAGTAACCAATCACTGATCTCTGCGTCATACTGACCACAGCCAATGACTGCCCTCTACCTAAGCCCCGCCTCTGGCAGCCATCTTCAGATTTGGTAGCGCGTGAAGTGGCAGTATGACCAAGTGAAGAGCCGCAGAGGGGTAGGCGGGAGGGTTCGCATGTGAATCCATGCCAGACCCATGCTGGAGAACAACAGTTACAGGTAAGTAACTTGTTTCTTCTCCAGCATGGGGTCTGGCATGGATTCACATGCTCATGAATAAAGAATACATAGCAGTACACACATGCACAACCACGGGAGGTGGCAAAGGCTCAACATTAAGCATTACATCAAACTCAACATTAAGCAATTCTTACCTCCTCACCCGGCTCACCTTAGGCGAACAGATTGCGCAGCACTGCTTGGCCGACCCTGGACTCCTCCCTGGAATCCCGATCGACGCAGTAGAATTTCGTGAAGGTGTGCGTCGACCTCCACGTAGCAGCCCTGCAGATGTCCAGCAAGGGCACACCAGATAGGAACGCAGTGGTAGCTGCGATCGCTCTGGTGGAATGGGCTCTCGGACGGCCAGGCAGCGGTCGGTTTGCCAACCGATGACAGTACATGATACAGCCGGAGAGCCATCTGGAAATGGAGGCCTTTGAGAGAGCCTTCCCCTGATTGACAGGTCCAAAGTTCACAAAAAGTTGGGACGTCTTCCGAAAACACTTTGTGCGGTCCACGTAAAACTTCAGCGCTCTAGCCACATCCAGCGAGTGCAAAGTCCTTTTGGCCGGCGACGAAGGCGACGGGAAGAAAACAGGCAACACCAAGGGTTTGTTGAGGTGGAAGTCCGACGGCACCTTGGGCATGAAGGAGGGGTGCGTCCTGAGCACTACCCTCGTGTCGTGAAAAGTCAAGTACGGGGGCTTGCAGGAAAGGGCCTGGATCTCTCCCACTCTTCGTGCGGAGGTGATGGCCACAAGAAACGCTGTTTTCCACGACAAGAACTTCAACGGAGCCGAGTGCAGAGGCCCTGCTTCCTGATGTAGAACATGGTGGTGGTGTTGTCGGTGAAGATCCTCACCACCTTGCCCTTGAGGGACAGAAGAAAGGACCCGAGGGCCCAAAACACTGCACGGAGCTCCAGGACGTTGATATGGAGGGACTTCTCCGTCGGAAGCCAAAGGCCTCTCGCGTGCAGATTTTCAGTGTGCGCTCCCCACCCTTCCAGGGAGGCATCCGTGGTCACTGTCTCCTGGTGGCCAGGGGTCTGGAAGTCCATGCCCATCGTCAGATGCGCGCGGGTGCCCCACCACCGGATCGCTCGTCGGAAACTCTCGTCGAGTGTGATCCTCTCCTCGAAGCTGCCCGTCATCTGGATCCAACGCGCGTCCAGGAACTCCTGCAACGGGCGCATCCGGAGCCTGCACAGGCGGATGAGATAAATGCAAGAAGACATCATTCCGAGGAGGGACCTTGATGGACCTCACCCTGGCCGCGTCCGCAGCCAGCATCCGCTGCACCTTGCCCAAGATGGCCCTCGTCCTTTTTCCTCCAACGGAGAGGCCAGAAGCGACACTGTGTCGAGCTTCGCTCCCAGAAACAGTGCGTCTTGCGCGGCACCAGGTGGGACTTGGCGTAGTTTATGGAGAATCCCAGGTCCGTGAGTAGTTGGACGGTCCTTGCCGTGTGCTCCACGGCGAGCTCCTTCGTCTTTGCTCGGATGAGCCAGTCGTCCAGGTAGGGGTAGACGTGGATCCCCTCTCGGCGCAGCTGCGCCGCCACCGGTGCGAGGCACTTGGTGAACCACCCCGGGTGCCGACCTCAATCCGAAGGGAAGGGCTTTGAACTGGTAGTGACGCCCTTGGACCACGAACCTGAGAAACTTTCGGTGTCCCTTTAGGATGGGAATATGGAAGTAGGCATCCTCCAAATCCAACGACAACGGGAAATCGCCCTCCTCCAGTTGACCCAGGACGTGTTGGAGGGTGACCATCCGGAACTTCTGTGCCTTGATGAATTTGTTCAGTCGTTGTAGGTCCAGGATGGGACGCCATCCTCCCGTCTTCTTCATGAGGAAGCATCTTGAGTAAACTCCGGAGCCCCGAAGCCTCTTTGGGACGAGCTTGATGGCGCCCTTCTTGAGCATCGCCTTTACCTCCAAGAGAAGTTGAGGGACGTGATGATCTTTCCTTGCCACAGGGGGGACGCGCGGGCACCTCTTTAGAAACTCGAGCGCGTGACCCTGAGCTAGGGCGTCCAGCACCCAACGGTCGGTGGAGATGGACTCCCACACGCTGACGAAGCTCGCCAGCCGGCCTCCCACCGGGGTGCTTCGGTGGGGGCCCGACCCCACGGCCGGTTCAGTCCTGCTTCGACGAGGCTTTGCCGCCTTGTCCTCCTTGGCGACGACGGCGGGGTCCGCCTGACTTGCCTTGTCCCCTGTAAGCTTCCTGTGACGACGAACGGGCCGCTTGACGGTAGGTGGAAAATCCGCCGCTGGAACCTTTGGAGGCACCCTGTTTGCCTCCGCCGCTCCGAAAGGGCGGCCGCCGTTGCTGGAGAACCCCAAGAGCCCGGGCCGTCTCTGTGTCCGCCTTGATGGCTTGAAGGGAATCGTCCACTGTTTTCCCAAACAGGTTGTTTCCATCGAACGGCATGTCCAAGAGTCTGGTCTGCACGTCCTGACGGAAGTCAGTAGCCTTGAGCCATCCACGCCGCCTAAGGCACACGCCGTTGCCCAACTGGCGAAATCCAGTGTCAGCGATGTCCGTCGCAATCGTAATGGCGTGGTCCGACGCCACCTCTCCTTCCTGCAAGATCTCTAGGGCTTCCGCCCTCTTGTCGTCTGGTAGGAAGTCCAGCAGGGGGGCCAGTTTGTACCACAACTCCCTGTCGTAGCGGGCTACGATAGCCAAGGCGTTGGCCGCCTTAATCGTCGTCGCTGCCGACGAGATGACACTGCGTCCCATCGTGTCTAATTTCTTTCCCTCGCCATCCAGCGGGGAGGTCGACGTAGAGGCCGCGCCCCCCCCCCCCGCTTTCTTCCTGGCCGCCGCAGAGACGACCGAGTCCGGGGTCGGCTGTGCCCGAAGGCACAAGGGGGCCGCGTCCGGGACCCGGTACTTCTTCTCGTACCGATCCCTTCTAGCCGGCGTCGTGGATGGGTTCTTGAGGAGGGCGAGGCCCTCATCCCAAATATCGTCTAGTAGAGGTACAGCGAGGACCGTCTTCCTCTTGGTCTCGCGCCGTTGATAAAGGAAACCTTCCTTCTTCTCTTCCGGGCAGAGGTGGAAAAGCTCGGATGCCCTGGCGATCATGGAGTGAAACGATCCAATCTCGTCGGGCGGGGAAGCCCGGGTGGGAGGTGAGGACGGGAGATCCTCGTCGTAAACCTCGTCGTATGTACCCGTCGCGGCCGTGTCAGTCCCTGTATCATCCCCACGTGTCGTGGACGGGTAGGAGGGCTGAACAGGGCGCGATGGCTGAAAAGGAGGTGGAGGATGAATCCTCCTTCTCTTAGGGGGAGGGCTCCCAGAAGGGCCTGGCTCCGGGTCCCCCGTCGGGAGCGGTTCCTCCGTTGGTGGTAACGGCAGTCTCGTCCTGATCTCAGAGCATAAGGACTGTATAGCCGACAAAATGGCCGCCGAGTTGTCTTGCGGCACTGGTTGAGGGGAGTCCGACGGGCGGTCTTCTTCCACGCCAACGCCGTGGCTTAAGACTTCGATCAGCTCCTCCTCAGAGGTTGAGGCCGAATCCACGACGACCTCCTGCCCCCCCCTTTTTCTTCTCCGTCTGAGGTTTCACGGGGGCCCTGTTGATGGGCATGAAAGAGGACTCCCTCCGCGGTGGCAGGGAGACTCTGGGCCCCGAGGTCGCCACCACTGGTGTAGCCTCCACAGGCTGAGCCAGGGCCGCTGCGACTGTCTCGATAGAGGCCTTGGCCGGGTGGATTAAGGCTTTCACCACCTTAGGTGCGCTCACCGCCTTCTCCTTGGAGGGAGGGTAACCGCCTCGCTCCCCCTCCGATGGGGCCTTCGAGCTCGACCGGGGTCTCTCCACGAGCTTTGCCGGGTGCTCGGCCTTCCTCTTACCCGAGCCAGAGCGTTGGCTCGTGGTTGATGGCGCCGGGGAGGATGCGCCCTGCCTGGCGCCAGTAGAGCCCGACCGTTCGGCGCTCCCGGTGCCAGCGGACTCGCGGTGCTTGGCCTTCTGTTGGACCCCCGTCGCCGGGCGCCCTCAAAGGTCTTAGAAGACCGCTCGGACTTCTTCTTCTTCTTCTTCTCGCCTCACGGGCTCTTTCCTTCCAGCCAGTTGGCGAGACGTTGATGGCGGTCCTTCATGGTCCGCTCCGACATATTGCCGCAAAACACACAGTCCTTCTCCACGTGCGTCTTGTCCTCATGTAGGCAGTAAAGGCAAAGGGAGTGTTCGTCCTCCTTAAAGACATTCTGAAGATGGCATCCAGGGCAGACCCTGAACAGCTTTCCGGGCGTCGAGCTTCCCTTCTCCTGGGCCATGTCCGAGATGGGCCTGAGAAACTTCTGGAGTCCTCCAAAAGCGTGGCTCGACGAAATCTTCACCCTTGAGGGGCGTAGACGAATCCGACACGGGTCCCCGTTGATCGGATGGAGTCGGTGGAGCTTGAGGCTCTTTTGACCGAAAAAAGAGAAATTTTTCTGAGAAAAAACGTGAAAAAAGCACTAACGCTCGAGAGCAATAGCACGAGGATCCCAACACTTGAACGTGCGGTAAAAATCTGAAGATGGCTGCCAGAGGCGGGGCTTAGGTAGAGGGCAGTCATTGGCTGTGGTCAGTATGACGCAGAGATCAGTGATTGGTTACTACTACGAAAGACAGATCAGAAACGAAACTGATGCTGATTTTTTCTTTACCGAGGATTCCCAGCCTGACGACGGGGAATATTCATGAGCATGTGAATCCATGCCAGACCCCATGCTGGAGAATAGTTCAATTTTGACGTTAAAGCAGAACGTAAATTAGAGAGGTAAGATCACCTCTAATAATGTTATATTAGAAATGTGCATGCACCACAATCTTTGGTAAAGGGTGCAACATTCTTTTAATGGAGAACTACTCACTAAGCACGTCTGTGATTAGTTGATAACCATGCATGTGTTGAACCCATGGATTCATTATGGTTTAGCATAAAAGGAGTTCACTTTATTATTTGAATGTAATAACAGTAATTTGTGTAGAATGGAATTAGTTGAACTAACGCATGCAGATCACAGTGTTTAAATATGGAAGTCACTGTGACACTCTCCAATTGCTAGAATTATCCTTCAGGATAAAGTCTGTTTCGTTACCGCCAGGCCCAATTTGTGGCTGGTGTATCCAATGAAAAGTTGGTCAATTTGCCCAAATTTAGACAGTATAAAAATATAAAAGCTGAAAGCCCTTTCTGGGTCCAGCCTGTGGAGCCTTTCTTCCTCACTTGCATGAGGAGGAGGGTAGAAAGATGGCAATGTGATTTTTTGAGACAAGTGAAAGTCAGACTATTTTTGGTAGAAATTAAGGTTTGACTCCAAGTATAACTTTGTCTTTATGAAAGATTGTGTGAGAAGGCTTGCAAGAGAGCCTGTAACTTACCCTGCGGGCTGATGAAATAGCCATTAGTAGTATTGTCTTCAAAGTGAGAATCCTTAGCGGACAAGAGTGCAAAGGCTCGAAATGGAGAAGATACCTCTTCTGAGAAGTGCTTAAAAATATAAAGCGTAGCTAAATATCCTTTTATTGTGCCAATCTGAAGGTCGAAGGCCGCGATTGGCCAAATCGAGTAGAAAAGAAAGTACCATAGGTGTACCACATAGGAATGGATCCACATTCTTCTCTTTGCACCAGTTACTGAACTTGCTCCAACGACACTGGTACAAGGATTTTGTTGCTGGCCTTCTAGCCGAAAAGCAAAATCTCCATTACATATTGCGGGAAGTCCCAATCCTTATATCTCAGCCTCTCATAAACCACGCCTGAAGGCTGAGTGTCTTGACATCTGGATAGAGAACCAGACCTTCCTCTTGTGAGAGAAGATACTCTCTTTGTGGAAGACGTATTGGAGGGCAGATGGTCATGTCCAGAAGGTCCCGGTATCACGTCCTCCTGGCAAAATCCGGGGCAATTAGGATCTTAGTTTTCCTGAACTTTCTCAACCTCCTGATTACGTGAGGAATCACGGGGACTGGAGGAAATGCGTAAAGGAGTGGAAATTCACAGTCCACTACGAACGCGTACCCTAGAGCTCCTCTCAGAGTAAATTCCTTTGAGCAGTACAGTTCGCACTTCCTATTGACCCTGGTTGTGAACAGATCCACTTGTGGGATTCCCCAAAGGGTGAAGATCTCTCGAAGGACTTCCTGAGCTAGTTCCCACTCGTGGGACACTGTGCTCTGCCTGGTCAGAGCGTCTGCTGCCGTGTTCTGCTCTCTGGCTAGGTGAACTGTCGACAGAGATTCCTTCTTGTATTGCCCAGAACCAGAGCTGCATTGCCTCTTTGCACAGTGGAAGTGACCCTACGCCTCCTCTCTTGTTGAGGTAGTACATGGCCACTGTGTTGTCTGTCATTATTGGGACATTCTTTCCCCGCACAGAAAGGCCCTCAGAGCTAGTGTGATTGCCCTCGCCTCCAAAAGGTTGATGTGTAGTTTGGACTCTGATGGACACCAACAACTGCTGATTGTCAGATCGTTGATGTGGGCTCCCCACCCCGTGAGTGAGGTGTCCGTCACTACTGCTCTCTCCGGCCATGGTTGCCAAAAAGATTCTCCTTTGAGGATATTGTCCTTGCAAGCCCACCATAGAAGACCTTGAGCCACTCTGGCCGGAACATGCAAAAGATCTGACATATTGCCCGAAAATTGGGACCATTGAGTCCTGAGGGGCCATTGAAGGGATCTCATTCTCAATCTGGCCTCTGGCACCAGAAAAATGCAGGATGTCATGAGACCGAGCAACCTCAGAAAATCGAAGGCCGGCAGATGCTGAGCATTCTGGAACTTAGTTACCATCTGCAGAATCTGATGAGCTCTCACCTCGGGAGGCGAGGCTTGGCCGAGGAAGTTTCCAGGTCTGCTCCGATAAACTGGAGTCTTTGTGATTGTGTCATGTGAGACTTCTTGAAGTTGAGGGAGAAGCCAAGCCTTTGGAGGAAGTGGCAGGTATGGTTTAGATGATCCAGGGCTTGTTCCGGGGAACTAGCCCTGATCAACCAATTGTCCAGGTAGGGATAGACGTGAATCCCCCCTCTCCTGAGACTCGCTGCCATTAACGCCATTAGCTTGGTGAAAACCCTCAGGCGGAAGTCAACCAAAATTACAGAATTCGAAACTTATAGTGAGAATCGCCAATCGCGAACCTCAGGTACTTCCTGTGCTTTAGATGGGTCGGCACATGAAAGTAAGCATCCTGAAGATCCAATGATACCAACCAGTCTTGGAGTTGGAGAGCCCGAAGGATCTGAAAAAAGAGTTACCATCTTGAACTTGTCCTTCCTGAGGAACCTGTTCAAGTTTCTTAAGTCCAAGATCGGTCTCAATCCTCCGTCCTTTTTTGGGATGAGAAAGTAAGGAGGGTACCAACCCTTGTTCCTTTCCGCTACAGGTACATGTTCTATTGCACCTTTCTCTAGCAGGGTTAGCATTTCCTGCAGCAAGAGCAGATCTGGAATTTTGACAGAGTTGTATACCAGTGAATGATCCTCAAGCCTTTTTTGAAAAGGAAGGCAGTAGCCCTGGGCTACTGTCTCCAATACAGCATTTGAAGTAATGCCCCGCCATTCGTTCAGATGCTGCGAGATCCTGCCTCCCACCAGGGTCTTGTGGGTCAAGACCTCAGAGTGGCTTTGCAGTGGCCGCAGCAGCGGTTGAGGGGACAGATGCCGCTGCTGGGGCTGATCTAGCACCCTTTCCTCTTCCACCACGAGAACATTACCTTTGTCCTCTTTGACTGGCTTGTCCTCTTCTTTCAAATGAGGAATAAAGCCAAAAAGGACGACCCCTCCAGGAAGATGAGCCCCAGTAGGAGTGTATGGAGGCACTAAGTGACTTCGCGGCCGCCTTAGAGGTCTGCAGCTTCTCCAAACTCATCCGCCTTGCTGCCGAACAACCTCAAGCCGTCAGATGTCATATTGAGACGTCTGGCCTGCACATCCGGTACAAAACCGGACTTTCTCAGCCACGCAAATCTGCGTAGCACTGTGCTAGATGCCATGGACCTGCTAATTCTGTCAGCCATGTCCAGTCCTGATTGAAGGCATTCCCCCATAGCCTCCTTTCCATCTTTCACGATCGCATGGAAGCTGTGTCGCTCCTCGCCCTCAGGAATATGTTCAATCGCTGCAGTAATATAATCCCATAGGGTGTATGTGAATCTTGCAAAGGTGCAAGTCACATTTGTTGATGTTAAAGCCGTGCTGCTCGAAGAAAAAATCTTGCGAGACCAGGCATCAATTCTTTTATCGTCCATATCTGGGGGAATAGAAGGGTATGCCGATTGCCTAGTGGATGTGGCTGCCTGGACTACTAAGCTCTCAGGTGTAAGATGCTCAGTTAAGTATTCAGGGTCAGAAGAGGATCTGTATTTCCTAGCGAAATTTTTGTTCATCGCTGGTCCAGATTCTGGTGTTTCCCATGCGGCCATAACCTTTCTCTGAAGTGCAGTGTGAAAAGGAAGAACAGGATCCTTTTGAGAACCTTGACTGAGAAGGTCTGTCATGTCATCCTGTTCGCAAGTGGGTGAATTTCTGTTGCACCCCATGAATTCTACCACCCTACTCATAAGATTTCTATATTCTGATTCTACATGATCAGCAGAGTCAGGTTTGTCGAATTCCAATTCAGGAGACGTGTCCAAACCAGTAGCTGTTTGTAGCCATTCATAGAGGTCAGACATTTTGGAGTGAGGGTCAATTCGTTCTTCAGGAACATCCCTTGTACAAGATTTTACTCCAAAAGGGGAAATCTCATCAGAGGATTGTTCCTCATAAATAGAGGCCATAGACTTAAAGTCTTTTGTAGGCACAGGGTGAAACATTTTACCCGTGGTTTGTGAAGGTATTGACCTTGGTTTCGCCAAAGGCATCGATATTGGTGCCAGAATCAATAGTGTCCTCGACGCTGGCTTCGATAGGGTCGAAGGAGCCTTCGATGTAAAACGCTGTCAAGGAAGGTGTCGACGCTACCTTCGACACTGGCGTTGAGTAAGTCTTTGACAGATGCGTCGAGGAGACCTTCGACATAGACTCAGATGATGGTTTGTCACCTGATGCCATTTTGTCTGGTGTCGCCTTCGGTTTATCTCCCCCGAGAGGCCTGTCTTGCTCTTCTTATGAGGTGCCGGAGAGGTTTCTCTCGTTGGCACCCTCAACGATTTTTCGCTGGATTTATAGCATCTAGTCTCTGACCTTCCTCTGTCATTTTTAGAATGAGCCGAGCCGGGGCATTGTCTTCCCGTGATTTCTTCGAGGGGGCCTGGGACGCGTTCTTCGAAGAATCGCATCATCGAGGCTCTAAAAGCCTCCCATTTTCTAGGGGAATTGTGTTTTGATAGACATTCAATAACAGATAATATCAGACGACGAAGTAGGAGATCGGTGTCGCCTCTTCTTCGAAGATGAAGATTTTCTTGACCAACTCCTCAACCTAGATTTCTTCGATTTACGTCGGGACTTTTCCCTGGACTCTGCAGAGCCCTTATTTTTCTCCGAAGAGGCCTTCGAAGATTCCTCCCCCACCGCCAATTTACCTCTTTGTTCCTTGAGAGCTTAATTGGTCATAGCCTGACAGGAGCCGCCCTCGTCAACTCGATAATCCAGACCGAGGCACCAGAGACAAACTCGATGGGGGTCAGTTATTGACATTTTCTTCCCACAATTCTGGCATTTTTTAAAGCCAGTTTTAGGGGTGGAGGGGTTTGATGAAGAGGATATCTCGAAAGACTGAAGCGCCATTTTCGTACACACGAAGCAAAAGCTTTCGGAAAAACTGAACTGAAGCCAACGGGCATGGCTCGAGCCATTTATACTGCGGATGACGTTGACACTCTACGGCAGCCCTCGAGGGACATCGACGCCTCAACATCGAGCAAAGAGCCCTCTGGTGTGAAATTCTTTCTCCGAAGCAGCAAAGCTGAAGATACGAATACCTAAAATGAGCAATACGTGGGAGGACACAATCCATTCGAAACCTAATTTGCCAGTAACAAACGATGAGTGGTCTGCGCAGCAGAGTATAGGCCCCACACCCCATTTGTTTGGAGGTGTAACAGTTTGATTAAGAATCAGAACAGGTATCATAGACTTAGGCAAGGAAAGTTGCCACACAAAAATGGAAACCTAGGTAGACGGTCACTGACAACTCAGTGAATACATGGTTCCAAAAACTCAGTGCACTAGTAACAGATAAGACGAGATGTTGATGGCAATATACATGGTTCATAAACTAAGTACACAAAAAAGCAGGTACTTAAACTATGGACAAGGGTTTCAGCAAGTAAAGCATGAAACGATTTCAAAGCGACATGGGGAAGGGGCAGCTTTGAAAGAAACAAGGTAAGCCTGTGAGCTGGGGAAGGTGGGGTCTGCTCACAGCAAAACAAGGTTTGAGGAAAGGCGAAAAGGCAGCACAAATACTTTCAGAAAAAGGATTAGCTTCAACAGCAAATTTAATTATTTTATTTTATTGTTCATTTATAACAGGCTTAATACCAGCGAGTGGTTTCTAAGCGCTGGGTCAGGATTCAAACCTGTGTTGCTTCCAAGACAAACTCATTGCGCTTGAACTATCCTTCCTCCCCTCTATAGCAGGTAGGATTTAGTAACCAAAAGCAAGATAGCATGGAAGATTCAAAAACCGCATCAAGCAGGAACTCCGGGTAAAGTCAATTGATAAAAGTAAACCGTTGAGTGAGCTTATGAAGCACTCCCAGCCCACAGCCTAACAGGGTGGAGCCGATTGCAGCCTGGAGAAGAGGTGTACAATTAAGCCCAGTCCAGGATTCAGTAGCTTGCAGCAGTGGATAACAGATGAATGCAATCAGGGTCTCTAAAACTTGTAGCACCTTGTTGGGAATGAATGCATTTAGTATGCCTCCCCCAGCCCTTTGCCTTTTGGACAGCAAACATCTAACAGAATGCTTCAACTGGTTTAACCCAAAACCCGGAATGAACATTAAAGTAGTTTGGTCCAAAACTGCAGCAGTAAAACAGGTAAATGAATGGCATGGCCGTTTGTGGCTTTGTGAGAACGCGCAGGTGCATGGGCTAGGGGGAGGGGAAAAGTGCATGGAAGGAGGGAGAAGTGGAAAGTGCGAAGCAGAGGAGAAACCGATAAATAACAATAAATAAATAGTAAAGGCAACAAACAGTGGTAATGCAGCCATCAATTTGCAAGTGCTAGGTTTAAGGCAGCAGACAGGGTAGGTGTGATAAGTGCAGGAAGAAAAAGGGGGGGGGTGCTGTATGGGTACAGATACAGACCCCAGTGCAAGGGGTGGCCCGGAGGCAGTGAGGGAGGGTGGCAGGGTGAGCAGGTACCTAGGCCTGAAGGACAGAAGGTGGCCAGGTGCACAGTGCCAAGCGAGAACAGATCAGCATGGGAGAGGGGGAGTGAAGGCAGAAGAAAAGAGGAAGGTCTTGAGGTGCTTCCGGAACCGGAGATGGTTCTCCTCATGTTTTAGAGTGGCAAGGAGGCTATTCCAGAGGGAGGCCCCAGCCGAAGACAGATCTACCCCCAGCTCCTTTCCTTGAAAAACGACCGACCCTGAGGGAGTTGGAGGTAGAGGAGCGAAGAGCACGAGAGGGGAGGTATTTGCAGAGGGATAGCTGAAGGTATTTTGGACCCAGGCCCTAGAAAGCCTTGTGGACAATGCAGAGGGTTTTGAATTTAATCCTTGCATCCACTGGGAGCCAGTGGAGAGATTTCAGAGCTGGAGAGATACGATCCCAAGGCTTGAGGCCAAGGGCAAGTCTTGCAGTCCTGTTCTGGATTAGTTGCAGAGGGCGGAGAGTAGAGGCAGGTAGATTTAGAAAGAGGCTGTTACAATAGTCCAAGCTAGAGAGAATTGGAGCTTGGGATAAAATGAGCTTCTGGGGGAAGGAGAGGAAAGGCAGAGTACCTCTGAGGAGGTGCAGTCGGAAATTTGACTTTTTAGAGACCGCAGAGATGTGGGCGGAGAAGGAAAGGGTGGAGTCAAAGATGACCCCGAGGTTCTTAGCCTCGCAGGTGGGGGTAGGAGGAAGGCCAAGGGAGGCTGGCCAGAGAGTGAGGGGAAATGATGGTGAAGGTGTGCATATGAGGAGGATCTCCGTCTTGCTGGCATTCAGACAAAGATCATTGGCGGAACACCAATCTTGAATGGCAGTTGGGCAATCAGAGATGAGAGATGGAGAGGAGGTGGCAGAGGGCAGCCTGAAAATGAGTTTAGTGTCGTCAGCGTAGTACTGGAAATTTGAGCAGAAAATGGCAATGCAGTGGGCGCGAGTTGCCAGGTATTGGTTGAAAAGCCAGGGCGAGAGGTTAGACCCCTGGGGAACACCACAGGTAGAGAGGAAGATAGATGAAAGGAAGGACCCAAGTTGGACCTGGGAGGGTCGATCTGAGAGGAAAGGGGTCAGCCAGGCCAGAGCCTGATCAGTGATACCCAGGTTTTCATGGAGACAGTTGAGCAGGATGGTATGGTTGACCGCGTCAAATGCAGAAGAGAGATCGAGGAGGATGAGGACAGAGGGAATGTTAGAGTCAAGGTTGGTGAGCAAATCTTCACGGATGTTCAGGAGAGCAGTTTCCGTGCTTCTGGCAGCTCTGAAGCCAGACTTGTGGTCATGGAGACAGCCAACAGAATTGGAATGAAGTTTAAGCTGAGAGATGGCCAACTTTTCCAGGAGTTTGCCAAGAAAGGGAGTAATGGAAATTGGGCGATAGTTAGCTGGACAAGAAGGATCAGCTGTGGGTTTCTTGAGAAGAGGATGCACAAAGGAGTACTTCAGAGGGGAGGGGGAAGGATCCCAAGGCAAATGAGTGGTTGCAAAAATCAGCAAGGGCCGGAGCGAGGGTGTCAATGTGGTCCTTGATGGTTTTAGAGGAACAGGGATGAACCTGTTTTGAGGAGGCTTTCATAGATCGGACTTGTCCAGTGACCTTGTCAGGGGTGAAAAGGGGAAAGGACGAGAAGGATGGTGGGAGGGTGGCTAAAGGAGGGTCACCAAGCACAGATGGAGAGGGTAGAGTAGGGTGTGGGTGGAGAGGGTGGACAGGATAACCTGGGTTTTTTAAATGAAGTGAGAGGTAAGAGCATTGTAAAGAGCCTGGGAGGCAACAGGAGGGGTAGAGACTGCAGCAGGGTTGGCCAGCTCCTTGCAGATTTTAAAGTGTTCGGCCGAGTTGTTAGATGCCGCAGAGACACAAGCTTGAATGTTGACTCTCTTCTTGGTGAGGACAGAGTCTGCATTGCCTTTGTAGCAGGCGACAGGCCAGTTTGTCAGAGGATGAACAGGAAGTCCTCCATTTCCTCTCAGCTGCCCTACACTTACATTTAAGTGTAGCTAGGTCAGAGTCATACCAGGAATTGCACTTGGCTTTGGACTTCAAACGGATCCTCATTACAGGGGCAAGAGCATCAAGCGTATTAGAAATTGGAGTAGAGCAGAGACAGGGCATTGGCAGGATGAGACAGCCAAAGGTGGAGGGTGGGGGGGGAGAGGGGAGAGAAAGTGGCGGCAAAAGCCTCAACTGACACACGCTTCATGAGCCGGATGTCCGAGAAGGTAGGTGGCAGTTTTGGGGTAGGCTTGGCTTGGGGGGGGATGAGAGGGAGAGATGAGATGAGAGGAGGGAGGGATCGCTCCAGGAGAGAGGAGTGGTCAGAGGGATGGAGAGGGGGAGGTCAGAGCAGATCAAGACATCGAGTGTGTGCCCTGCAGAGTGAGTCGGGCTAAAGGGGAGGATGGACAGGGAGAGGGAGTCACAGAGGTCACGGAAGAGTACAGAGGAGGAGCAAGGAGAGTCTAAATGTATATTTAGGTCACCGAGGAGAAGGAGTTGAGTGGTAGAGGCCAGGAGGGAGGAGGAGAGGTCCGCCCACTCAGAGAGAAATTAGGTGATTTGACCAGGAGGCCGGTAGATGGTAACCACAGTAAGATAATGGGTAGGCGAGAGAGAAAGCCTACAGACAAGGCATTCAAAAGAGGAGTAGGTCTGAGTGGGAATGATAGAGGCAGGAATCCAATCAGGAAAGATCAGGGCTACACCCCCCCCCCCTCCGCACCAGATCGGGAGGACCTGGGTGCTGAGAGGATCTTGTAACCATCAGGGAGGAGAGTGTCAAAGCTAGTGACAGAGCTGGCCGTTAACCATGTCTCAGTAAGACCAAGGACATCAAGGTCTAGTTCTTCAAGGAGGTGGCAGATGTCAGAGGAGTGTTTGACGGCAGAGCGGGAGTTGAGTGTGGCAATATGAATGAGGTTGCCAGCCTTAAAGACCTTCCAGGGAGGGGTACAGATCAGAGGTACGCCCTGCAGAGGAGAAAGAGCCCTAGGAAGGGCAGAGGAGGAGGAGAGGGCAAGGTAGCCAAGGGGGAAGAGGAGGGGACAGCAGGAGATGAGAGGAAATTGGTGAGGCGAGGGAAGCGCCTATCAAAGAGGAGGAGATTGGCCTGAGGGCCTTGGACCAGGACAGTGCCATTTAGGTAGACATTTATGACGACTCTAGAGGAGTCGAAGGAAGCCATGAGAACTTCCCAGCGAGTGCCACCATTAATGGGAGAGGAGGAGATAGGGCAGAGCACAGAGACCATATCAGGCATCCATAGATCTGGCGAAGGAACGCCAAAGAGGATGTCGGTAAGGGTCTGTCTGGCAGAAGCATTGGAGTAGGTGTCGGCGATAGGAAGACCAGGGTTAGAGACCAAGATAACCTTTTTCAACTTCTTCCTACCAGACTTAGTGAGAAGGGAAGGATAGCCAATGGAGAAGCAATTGGAAAAGATAGGAGAAACAGAAAGCGCCATTGGGGTGGAAGTGAGGAGAGGATGGAGATACTGGGGGGGTAAGGCAGGTAGGTGTGGGACAAAAGAGTGGTGAGGTCACTGGGCTGGCAAGTTACAGAGAAGAAACAGTATACAAGCAAAAGAGAATTTCGCAATGGGCAGCAAGATTTGTCTTTTAAGCACAAAGCAAAAACCGCAAGATTTGTCTTTTAAGCACAAAGCAAAAACAGCACGATTTGTGTTTTTAGCACAAAGCAAAAACAGCACGATTTGTCTTTTTCTTGGAATCGGATGTTAGCAAAAGGTTTTAGGAAGCAGCAAGCAGAAAGAACAGTGATAGTCAGAGGCAGTAGGAGTGAGTACATAAGGAGGGAACTAACCCATAGTGCTGGAGGTGGCAAAGTCAAGGCAGTCAGGATTTCTTAGAGGAGTGAGGTGGCAGCATCATTGTGGTTAAGGTGCAGGGAGGACCCCAATTAGCATCCCGGAAGCGGAAAGGGAGAAGACAGGGCCAAAAACAGTCAAATAAGCAGCAATAGCAGGGAAAAACTTGTGCTTTCAAAATAGCAAGGCAACTCCAGGTATTAAAAAGCTCAAAAAATGGCTGCACGATGAAAATGCCAAATAAAACAGTCCTCTCCATCTATTTTATGCAAATTTCCTCATTTTTTTCTTTCTTCTTTTTTTTCTAATTTCGATTTTTCAGGTTCAATAATTCCCCTGGAGGTGCACAGAAAGTGCACCTACCAATGGAATGGTCAGCAGCCAGGCACAAACTCCATGAATCTTTCGATGGGATTGTCCGACAACGTATTCCATATCTATGACAGGTAATGTCCACAGCTGTGCTGCGTCGGAAAATCTTCGGCGTCTGCGTCGATGACGTCGATTCGCCGTCCCAGAGGACCTCCTCCGACGGCCGACGTCACCCGATGTGATAAGTAAGACGCACGACGCCCGTAGCCTCAGTTGTAGTTTTTTCCCCCAGAACGTGTGCCACCAGTTTTCTGCCAGTCAGACACACAAGGCCTTGCGGAACGCAAGCTGCAATCGCAAAAGAAATTCTGCAGCGGGGAAGGTAGGGAGGGAGCGATATGGAATACGTTGTCAGACCATCCCATCGAAAGAACGTTACCAGGTAAGAAAGTAACTTGTTCTTCGAGGGGATTGGGTCCTCCGACATATTCCATATCTATGACAGAATCCCAAAGCAGTACCAAGCAAGGAGGTGGGAAAAGAATTTAGAACACAAATTTAACATGCCCAATCAAATTGCGGAATAAAGGACTGCCTTGCCAAAGGCCAGATCCTGCCCTCGGATGGAATCGAGGGAGTAGTGACGTACAAAAGTATGTACTGAAGCCCAGGTGGCTGCATCACAGATGTGACGAATAAGAACACCCCTCTGCAGGGCCGTAGACGCAGCCACTCCCCTGGTAGAATGGGCCCGCAAGCCAACCGGAGGGTCCTTACCCGCTAAGCGGTAACACTCAGAGATAGCTAAAATAATCCAACGAGACAAAGTCTGTTTCGTCACAGCTTGTCCCAAATGCTTTCCCGCGTAACCAATGAAAAGTTGATCGTCCACTCTGACCCGGGACATGCGCGAAATATAAAAGCTCAACGCTCTTCTAGGATCAAGCCTATGGAGCCTCTCCTCTTCCTTACCAGGATGTGGAGGAGGATAGAACGCGGGAAGAACAACCTTCTGGCTCAAATGAAATTCCGAAACCACCTTCGGAAGAAAGGAAGGACGAACTCTAAGGACAACCCTGTCCTTATGAAACACAGTGAAGGGTGGCTTAACTGAAAGTGCCTGTAACTCACTCACTCTGCGAGCGGAAGCAACCGCAACCAAAAACACAGTTTTCAGAGTTAATCTCAAAGTGCAAGAATGCAAAGGCTCAAACGGAGCACCCATAAGAAACTTAAGAACAAGGTTCAAATCCCAACCGGGCACCAGAAAAGGTGATGGAGGGAACACATTAGTGAGCCCTTTCAAAAACTGAGAAATTAAAGGAATCTTAAAATAGGAACATTCTTCAGACGAGCGCTTAAACATGGACAGCGCCGCCAGGTAACCTTTAATGGTCCCCACTTACAAGCCCCTGTGGGCCAAGGAAAGCAAAAAAGACAGAACCATGGGAATGTCACATTCAAAAGGATCCACATTCTTACCTCTGCACCAGTCGCAGAACTTTCTAAAACGGCAACGTTAGAGACTTTGTTGCCGGCCGCCTGGCCGAGAGCAACACCTCCATCACATCTTCAGGGAGGTCCCAATCCTTATACCTCAACCTTTCAGAAGCCAAGCGTGAAGGTTGAGGGATCTGACCTCTGGATGGAGAACCTTACCCCCCCCCCTCCCGTGAGAGCAGATCGTCTCGGTAGGGAAGACTATGTGGAGGGCAGATGGACAAGTCGGGAAGGTCCGGGTACCACGTCCTCCGGGCCCACGCTGGAGCAATGATCAACTGGGAACCAAACCTCCGTAGTACTTACGGGATGACGGGGACTGGAGGAAACGCGTACAGCAGTCGGAATGACCACTCCACCACGAACACGTCTCCTAAGGCTCCTTTTGGAGGAAATTCCCACGAGCAGAACCTTTCGCACTCCGGTTGACACTGGAGGTGAAGAGATCCACTTGAGGGTCCCCCAAAGGGCGAAGATCTCCAGGAGAATCTCCTGAGCCAGCTCCCACTCGTGAGAGATCGTGCTCTGCCTGCTCAGAGTGTCCGCCGTCTTGTTCTAGTCTCAGGCCAGATGAACAGCCGAGATCGAAACTTCCTGCTGGATGGCCCAGAACTCGAGCTGCATCGCCTCCCTGCACAGAGGAAGTGACCCTGCCCCCCCCCTTTTTGTTGAGGTAGTGCATGGCCACCGTGTTGTCCGTTAGAATCAGGACACTCTTTCCTCGCACAGTCGGCAGAAAAGCCTTCAGGGCAAGCCTGATGACCCTCAGCTCCAACAGATTGATATGGAGTCTGCACTCCGACGGAGACCAACGACCGCTGACTGTCAACTTGTTGGCATGAGCTCCCCATCCCGTGAGGGATGCGTCCGTCACGATCGTCACCTTCGGCCAGGGCAGCCAAAATGGGGCCCCCTTCATCTGATTGCCTTCGACGGCCCACCACAGAAGGTCCTGGGCGACCGAGGGCGGCACCTGAACAGGGTCCGACAGCCTGCCGGAGGACTGAGACCACTGGAGCTTGAGTGCCCACTGCAAAGATCTCATCCGCAGACGAGCCTCTGGCACCAGGAGAATGCATGATGCCATGAGGCCGAGCAGTCTCAAGAACTCGGACGCTGGGAGATTCTGGGCAAGTTGAAACTTGTACACCATCTGCTGAATGTGAAGAGCCCTCACCTGGGGAGGAAAACACTGCCCCAGGGATGTGTCGAGCACTGCTCCGATGTACTGGAGCCGCTGTGTTGGCGTCAAATGGGACTTCTTTAAATTGAGGGAGAAGCCCAGCTTGTGAAGGGAGTGGCAGGTGACGGACAGATGATCCAGGACTTGCTCGGGAGAGCTCCCCCTGATCAACCAATCGTCCAGGTAGGGGTAGACGTGAATCCCCCATTTCCTGAGATGCGCTGCCACCATCACCATGAGCTTGGTGAAAACCCTCGGGCTGAGGTCATTCCGAACGGCAGGGCCCGAAGCTGAAAGTGTGAGTCGCCAATCGCGAACCTCAGGTACTTCTTGTGCTAGGGATGGATCGGCACATGGAAGTAAGCGTCCTTGAGGTCGAGAGACACCAACCAGTCCTGAAGTTGAAGGGCCTGGAGGACTTGAGAGAGAGTAACCATCTTGAACTTGTCCTTCCTGAGGAGTTTGTTCAAACCACGCAAGTCCATGATGGGTCTCAATCCCCCGTCTTTCTTGGAAATCAAAAAATAAGGGGAATACCAACCCTTGTTCCTCTCCGCTACAGGCACCAGTTCTATGGCGCCTTTCTCCAGCAGGGCTTAAATTTCCTGCGCAAGGAGCGGATCCGGACTCTTCAAAGTGAGGTTCCCAGGTGGATTGTTGTGAGGCCTCTGTCAAAAGGGAAGACAGTAGCCGTGGGTTATGATCTCCAGAACCCACACATCTGAAGTAATGGCACGCCACTCTACAAGATGCTGCGCCAGCCTTCCCCCAACCAGAGAACCATGGGACCTGGCCTCATGACTGAGTGGTAGTGGCGGCGGCGTTGCCTGAGGGCAAAGAGGCAACTGCCCGAGCGGCCTTGGCACCTCGAGTACCCTGTTTTCCACCTCTGACACTCTTAAGGTGGCCTCTTTGACTGCTAGCTCCTCTCGCTTTACTGAAGGACGAGTAATAGCGAAAGGAACCTCCCCTCCATTGTTGTCCCCTAGGACGAAAAGGCGGAGGTTGTCGAATTGCAGCGCCCAACGACTTCGCGGCAGCTTTGGAGGTCTGCAACCTCTCAAGGCTCTAGTTCGCTTTGCTGCCAAAAAGATGTTCACCATCAAAGGGCATGTTGAGGAGCCGGGACTGCACATCAGGAGCGAACCCAGACTTCCGCAACCACGCAAACCTGCGTATTACGGTGCTCGCTGCCATGGACCGGCTTACACAATCTGCCATGTCCAAACCCGACTGAACGGCCTCACACATGGCATCCTTGCCATCCTGAACCATAGCAAGGAAACCATCCCGTTCATCCCCTTCGGGAATATGTTCAGCCGTTCATGCAACACAGCTCCACAGAGTGTGTGTGAAACGAGACAAGGCACATATGGAGTTGGCCGCCTAAAGTGCCATACCCCCTGAAGAAAACACTTTCTTCGCCCAGCCGTCAAAACGTTTGTCGTCCCTATCCGGAGGGATGGTAGGATACGACGCCTGCTTTGCCGGGGCCGTAGCCGCCTGCACCACCAAACTCTCCGGAGTGGGGTGCCTGGACAAATAGCAGGGGTCGCTACTGGCTGGAGGTATTTTTGCGACAAAGACTTGCCCACTGCCGGGAGACTCTCCGGAGCAGTCCAAGCCGCCGCCACCCTTCTCTGCAGAGCCATATGAAACGGCAATACCGGGTCAGTGGGGGGGCCAAGATCAAGGATGTCCGTGAGATCATCCTGAACGAACTCCCCTAGGGGAGCCGACCAACCCAAGATCTCAGTGACCCGAGACATAAGGCGCCGGTATGAAGAATCGGCATGAGTGCCAGGCTCCGTCCTACAAAACTCCACCTCCGGAGAGCTGTCCAGTCCACTGGCATCATGCAGTGACTGCCTCAGGACATCAAACTGGCTATGGCCCGAGATAAGCTCATCTGGTACCGTAACCGGAACCAAGCCTTCATCAGAGCCTTCATCACCCTCTGAAATGTACTGCAGGCGGTGAGAGGAAGACACCTGGGGACCAAAGCTATGCCTGACCTTAGCCAGAGCCTTTCTAGGGGCTAACCCCGTGCCACGGGGCCCCTCCGATACCACCGCCTCGAAAGGCGTTGAGGGCGCTGAATGAGTCGGCGTCGAGTGAATCGGCTTCAACGTCAGCTGTAGCGCCGCCAGCATCGAGCCAGTGCTCCGAGCGCGTCTCGACGACCTAGGCGCCGACAGCATCGACGACCCCCTCGGAGGCAGAGCCTCGAGAGAAATCGTCGACGACCTCGGCGCCACAAGCGTCGATGTCTTCCTCGAAGACGGCACAGGATCACGCGGTCTCGAGCGCGTCGAGGACCAGGACCTGGAACGGGCATGGCGAGAACAGCTACCCTTGTCCGAGCGGGACTTTTCCTGCGAGCCGTGCCGACCACCCGAGCCCGAAGGTGTACGAGCGGTGTCTCTCGACCGGTGCCGACCGACCCCACTCGGAGGCGCGGACGGACCGGTGCCCTGCGATTCAAGAATCGCTAACATCTGCTTCCCGAAGGAACCATTCCTCCAGTGTCGCTTGCATGGTGGGATAAGTTACCCGCCGACGGGCGGAGTCCTCGGAAGAGGACTGGGAAGGCCACCAATAGCAGCGCTTCCGGGAATGCCTTGAAGAGGCAGAGGAGTGGCGAGACCGACTCCTGGAAGGAGACCCACTGGACTTCCGACAATGACGCGGAGAGTCGCCTCTCGAGTCATTTGTCGAAAGCCCCATAGACCTCGACTTCCGGGGCTTAGACACCCGACCTACCAAAAACTTCTTCTTGCGCTCCCACAAGGTCTTGGCCGTGAGCGACTGGCAGTCGACACATTCGTCCGTATCGTGGGCCCCCCCCTGAGGCACCAGAGGCAGGCGTTGTGCGAGTCCGTGACCGACATCTTGGACCCACAGTCCCCGCATTTCTAGAAGCCCGGACGCGGGGTTGAAGACGAAGTAGACATCGTCACGAACAGGTTTTCACAAAAACCGAACAGTTTCAACGAACCGAGAAGAATACAGCAAACTCCAGAGAGTTGAGGCGTACTGAGAATCACGAAGCGAACACGTTCGCGGAAAAAACGGAACTGAGGCTACAGGCGTCGTGCGTCCTACTTATCACATCGGGTGACGTCGGCCGTCGGAGGAGGTCCTCGGGGACGGCGCATCGACTTCATCAACGCAGGATGCAGACGCTGATGATTTTCCGAAGCAGCACAGCTGTGGACATTACCTGTCATAGATATGGAATACGTCAGAGGACCCAATCCCCTCGAAAAGGTACTCCTAATTGCCTAGGACATTTTATTTGCTTGCTTCTCTATATGTGCCTCATTGGTGTGTCTTTCAGAAAAATGAACTCCTAAATGATAAGCATGCACAATTACGAGAGCTCACAAATAAAAACGATGCTCCTAGTAGTTCTTTTCCCAAAAATGAAAATGGCTGATTCTTTCGCCTTTACACTTAAACCGAGCTCATTTATATAATGTGTCTTTATCTATTAGTTTGGAAGTGATTTTGGCGCCCTGGTCAGCAGCAGCTATGACACTATGGGGCTCTTTAAGTCACCCCAATGTGACATGCCTGCCACAATTTCACAGACTCTGATGAGCGTTTGTAAATGGGTTAAACAAAAGGAGACGTAACACATTCTTATCTTACCTCCCTGTTTGATACAGGGGGTAGTTAGCTTCCGCTCTTTCCTATATCTTGCCACTGCACTGTTACTTCTGTGTACAAGTCCAATAATGCACTATTATAGAATAAAGTATTTATTTGTGCTATACATCCCACTAATCAAAGCAGCCAATTCTGACAGATCTGGTTATAATACGGAGCATATATTCCGACCTCTAATGAGTTACTCAGTGGGGTTTGTCTCACAATTATGCCTAGGATAGCCCTACGTTCTGCAGTTATTAGGTTTGATTATTTGAATCGAAGGAATCGTGGGAGCATACAGAAGTCATGGGAGTTGCAGCTACATTTAGAGGGCTTTAGAAGGCTAATCAAATTGAACAAACTTAAAAGATTTTAGCTTGACAAGACTAGAGTCTTAGTCACTTTGTTGGTCCTGTGGATGAATTAATCTCGTCACCTAAGCAGATCAGAATATATATATATATATATATATATATATATATATATATATATATATATATATATATATATCCAAAAACTTCCAAGGACAAGCGCAGTGCTGTGCATTTCAGTAACCACTGCAACATGATAACCACTGCAACATGATTAACAGACTAAAAAAAAGACCAGCAACTTTACTGTTGTTTACGATAAAGACTGATTTCAGAAATCTCAACTTTGCTTCTGTGAAAAATGCAATCAATGGACGAAGCAAGAAGGGAATCTTTATAGATTATGAGGGGTCTGAATATTGATGTTTTTTTTCTCCAAACATTCTTGCTAACCCATAGGCCTTCTTTGGAAAAAGGTTGGTTTCCTGAAATGGAGTAGTATTAAGCAATCCTTTAAAAGAATGTGTATTTTAAAAGATGTTCTTACTTAGTTGCAATTGTAAAATAAAATCGGGCAAGCATAACAAGCCCACCAGTCGGCATGCGAGGAATGTTGGAAACCACTACAACAGATGCTCTACTTGAAAACCAATAAAAAAGGCATCTTTTATATTTGAGCAATCTATATATTGTTTACAAGAGGTCTTATTTCAACACAAGGAGATTGTGGTCAATATTGGTTGTGTTTCTGTTGCACTGAAGACAGGTACTGGATATGTTTAGCACTTGGTGGCTTAGAAATTGAATAGCACACAGATAATATAGCTTTTACACACCAAATAGAGCTATGCTATGCACCTTTTCATCATATTTATTAAAACAATGGATGCTGGGAAGATATGTTAGATTGCACAATAATGCAACCTCCTCTTCAAGCCACAATACAGCATTTTTTCGCTCAACTTTTAAACATTTGATCAACTCCTTCACTGCTAAGGTCTCACCGTCCAGGTTGTTTAAGGACATGATGGTGTCAAGGTCAGCTCTGAGAATTTCACCCAACCTATTTACCAGTGCCACATCGTTTGCGGGATACACTGCCACATGGTCTCCGGATTCGTATCTGAAGAGAGCAAATGAAGGAAGATCATAAATTAGGTTAAATGGCATTCACACTTCAAGACTATGAGACACTGAACTATATTAAGTCTACCAAAACACTGACCGCACCAAACAAAAACCTGCGGCCTAAACAGCGACCCTAATGCATCCATCTAATGAGAAGTCATCAAACAAAGGTTGAGCTGTCACAGAGGAATATGAAATCTTTCCTTTATGGTTGTCATGAAACTGCATTTTATACTGCACTTTGAATTTCCTGAAAAAATAGGTTGAGGTCTAAAACAATTGAAATAAGTTTTCTTTTATCGTTTGGATTCCTCTATCATTTGAGAAACATGGTCATATCTATTGCTCTACACCTCTAGAATCATAGTCGCAATTGGGCTTGCATATGACAAATATGTCAAGAGGCTTGAATTGCTGATTTATACTGGTCCCAAAACAAATGATTAATGGAAGCCAGAGGTCTTATTGAGAAATACATCAAATGCATTTTCGAATGAATAAAATATTAGAGGCTCAAGCTACTCTAAACAGAAAAAGGCATTTTGTAGAGTACAAGAAACAAATTATTGAAAATAAGGCTTCTCAAATCACCATTCACATACTCTATTATCACCCCCTTAGTCAGACCTCCTAGAACTACGTGTGTCATAAATTAAATGCAGCCTAGGATCACAGTTATGTAACATCAACTGATAAGTAATACCTGATCTTGGAACCTGCGATATCCAGCTCCAGGTGCATCAGATGTCGCTCGCCCCCCTCATTTAGTTTACGGTTCACAGTGACGAGGGCCAAGAAAGGGTTTTTGGCATCAAAAGGTCTGCAAGGAAGATAAAAACGAAGATTTACAACGGTTTCCTTGTAACCCCAGAAAGGAGCCACAGGCATGACCTTTACGAAGAGTGGAGGTCCATGTATTGTGACAACTTGCATGTTTGTAGATGTTGAGTGTCAACAGACCAGTAAGAGTTGTAATAAAGCTAGACTGTGAAATCTAGCCACCCGGGACTTCCAAGTACTGTGAATGCCCTGTCAACCAAGCAATCATGCCATTTTAATTGACTTCACATGCTAAATAATAAATCAAATTATCCACAATAAATTGATAAGTCTCTCCCTTGCTCCTCTGTCTCTCAGCTGCTAAACAACACTTCCTGTGTGATGATTTGCACACCAAGACCGGTCTTGGTCATAAGCAGCAAGCGGTTTGAGACTTATTTGGCCCGCATTTAACAACGCATCAGACAACTGAAAGGGGGCAAAGAGGGAGGATTGCTTCGTAAGCAAGACAAAAAGGTACAGCAAACAGGTGGCTAATAAAACGCTCTTCCTTTCAAGATCATTTACAGATATTTGGATTAACCTGTAGTTGAGACTTATGTTGTCCTGAAAGCTTCCAAATAAATATGTGGGACCCTCTTTAAAGCCAACATCCTTTTAACATCACTTGCTGTTTACTTTGCTTTCAATACAATCCTACATTTTGGTAAAGTTGTCAAACAAGCTTAAAATAAAAACATATTGCAGGATGAGGACATATTGATAGAGCTCACCTTTAATTTTCATCTCTTAGTACCAGGGTCTTCAAATTGTGGCTCTTCAGATGTAGGTGACTATGACTCCCATCATCCTCAACCATTGAATAAGCTGGCTAAAGCTGATAGGAGTTGTAGTCCAAAACATCTGGATATCCAAAGGTTGTCTTAGGATACATTGAAGGGTGCAAATATATTATGGAATCAGATAGTGTTGAATACCACAAAGTCTGATCAGTTTAACTATAGCCTTTACATAATGTACATTTTGAATCCCAGATGCTCAATTGTTTAAGTTAATTTACACAGGGACAGTTAAGCTATACTGTTAATTAAAATGTCTATTCAAATATAAGAAATTTACCAAATGTTGCCACTTTAATAAAATATTAATAATCACCCAATATTAGACATACAACATACTTCGGCCAATGTGCGGATGAAACAGCTAGCTAAACCACAATAAAGGTGGATACTACCAATAGGGTTCCTGCTTCCATCGCATGCAAGAGTGCCTCTCAAATCCATTCCTACAACAGAAGCCTCTTACTATGCCACATTTTGTAATCCAATTTGAAGTCATTAGTTCAGTGGATTGTTGTGTATTGTATGTTGGGTTTTATAAAGAGCATATGTACGCCCAAAGGCATCTTCGCACCAGAGAGAAGCTGAAAGCAGAACTGCACAACAAGGACACTACCCAACATGAATTAACTAAAATTAAACAGATAGGCATTAAGTTGCTTCCTAAAGGTCAACTAGTTACCTTCAGGTCTCAGGGAAATGGGAGAAACAGTCCACTAGTACACCGTTATCTCTTTTAAAAGCTAGTGACACAGACTTTCCCAACAGATTGCCTTCCAAGGTTCAGGTAAGGCCGGTAGAGTTGAAGTTTGTGGGCCAGGAAAGGTAAGCGCAGCATGTACAAAATGTTATGAACTAGATACATAGCTCCGAGGATAGGACAAATCTTTACTTGAAGTCCGTGAAGAAATAGTAATCCAGGGGAGGTAACAGCCAGGCTGCAGTATTCAAAAAGAATTGTGAGTCAACATAATAATTTGGCGGAAGGTACCAAGTAAAGGCTGATATTAAAATAAAGCCATGAGGAGATGAAACCACTCGTATCCATTACTGGATAGTGTTAGGAGATTCCTCAGACATTTTATGTGGAACGGATATGCTTTAGGAAGTGATCTGACCTGTTTCTTTAGTGTACGTTCAGAGTAAAAAATGACTCTTAGACATCTGATATCATCAAATGGCTTGGGGCATAATCCAAAAGAGACAAGCCGGAATGAGGAGTCCCAAGGATTCAGGAAGGCATAGACCAACAATATAGTTATACTGGGGTTTACATTTAAGTAGTTCAGGTCCATCCCGTTCTTAATGTACAATCTTTCACTCGAGGTTGTGTTTATCACCAGTAAACTTCGTCATAGTCAGAAGCATCTAGCCGTGCCACATTTTCTATTCCAACTTGGAGGAAATATTTCATGACATGTATCTGTAACAGAGAGGTACTGTCAAGAGACCAATTACAATGGGCAAGAAGAGGGATGTGTGTCAGGAACTGGAATTGACTGTCAAGACATCAAGAAGCAAATTCGATTTATGCAGCCAGACTGTCATTACGAGAGGGTATGCGCCTCAAGGTGAGGAGACATTCATGAAAGGGGGTTGGAGAGGTTCCAGAGTTCATGGGTAGGATGCAAAAATGCCAACCTTACCCTGAGTGCCGAGCAGGAATCTGAAAAACATACTAAGATGGGTTCTGAAAAAAGAACAAGTGGAAGAGTATGGACAGAAACTGCACTGTAAGCCTAAGAAAACCGTTTGACACTATTTATGGGTGGACTGGGAGCTTGAGCAGTTTTCAAAATGTGGTCCCAAGGGCCTGTTGGAGACTGTGGTCCCTGCTAATGACGAAGAGTGGCCGTTTCCAGAGAGAACCTGGAGTAGGCAAGGTATACTGGGACAAACATAATGCACTGAAAGACAAACTTGCTCTTAATGACAAAGTAGGAATACATTGAAATATTTTTTCAGTCCCCTTTTCTGGTCATTCACGCAGTATCTTTCTGCAACAGTGAAAAGGAGGAACAACTTGTCCTTTACAAATTGTGCAGAACTTTCAAACATGTTAATTATAGCGCAGTGCAAGTGTCCTTGTCATTGAACAGATCATTACTATTTACCATTTTTATGTTACCGTAACTTGCAAGAATAGAAACACATGAGCTGCTTCATTAAGAGGGATAGTATTGCTTTGCTGTTTCTGTTGCTTTGCTGTTTCTGGCTAATTCTCACACACACACACACAACAAATGAGTCCAGTTTCGGTCTATTCCTGGATTTCAAAGAATATATTCTCCCGGTTGATTCACTCATCATATTGCAGAGGTCTCGTCTTATTATAAACTCATATTACTGACATGGACAACATTTAAATGACTTCAGAAAAATAAGTGGAAATAAATGTGACTCCCTCCTCAACCCATTAGGCCTGGAGAGCAGCTTGGGGGCAACACACTCACCTTGTTAGCAAGAGAAGGCCATGCAACATGGGTTCAAATGGAATGACCTAATCTGACCGTTTACATTTGGTCGTTGGTTAATTTTGACCTAATTATAGGTCTTACTTTTGACCGTTTTACTTTTTGACCTTAGTACTTGAACATGAGGAGTGGGGGTTGCAGGGGTGTCCCATGCTCCTCATGTTCTGGTATCTTCGGCCTCACGTGTTGCGGGGGTGTCCCTGCATCTTTAACCATGGAGGTGGGGACCAAAAACTTCGACCCCCGGTTTTTTCAATTAACGGGCAAAACGGGGGCCCGAGCAGTTTTACTGAGGCAGTCTGCCCACGAACAAAACGTTTGCAGGCAGATCATATGCCTCCGTTCAAAACCTGGCCTGACGTCTAGAAGCTGGAGGAATCTGGCATCAAGCACAATATAAAATATCAGTAAGAATAATCCTGGCGGGAAACTACTTTGATGCCCTACTCTTAGATAAACACATGCTGTAGGTGGAATACATTGTTCGCTCTGAAGACTGTACTATGCTCTCTTCTAGGATGTTTTTGTAGGTATTCATTGTCCACACATTGTGATTTCTGCACAGCAGAATCCACATAACTGTCAGAAATGATTAATCCAAAGGGTCTTTGTATATCATTTGCAAGTAGCTGGATGCAAGATCTATTTTAATTGAAATGATAACCAATGAAAGACTGCCCACATGCTATATTTTTTATAAAATGACAAGAGATAAATAACTACACTAACAGGTAGGTAAGCTTTACAAAATAAAATTTGAAACACTATCATGTGAATAGCACGATTTCCATAGTTTCAGCAAAAGGTCTTTGTTTACAGGCAAGTGAAAGGATTTTCCTCCTATTTCGGGCAGTAAACAGTTTTCAGAGATGGCAAAGGCAACCAATTGTTGCAGTTTTAGGCAGGCTTAAACTAAGAGTCCTTTTCGCGAAGAATTGTCTGGAGTGGTTTCTGGGGTTCTTGTGGAGTTTAGGCCACATAAGACCTTTGGTGTGGAAGAGTGGACCCGCAGATGAGGATCTAGCTGAAGACTCAGCAGCACCGGAGAGTGAGGGGAGCAATACCCTGAACACAAGAAGCCTGAAGCAGGTGGTTTTCAGAAGCAGGTACTGTGCACATATGGCAACCAGTGAAGATTCTAGCAATGGCAAGTGCATGTGGGACTCCATAAGTCTTTAGAGGAACCACTATTAAAGATTCACTCAGGAGCTTCAAGGAGACCGGGCCTTCAAGCAGTATAGTTGATTCAGTTATCCCCACCAGTTCGGGGCGAGTAAGCACCATGGTCTGTGCCTTCTGGTAGTCTGGAGAGTTAGAGCTTTGCCGTTGGGATTGGGCGGCGGCACATCTAAAAGGTTCTAGTGGAGCGCTTCAGACCTTCCTCATGGCAGCCGGCCTTGCATAAAGACAGGTTCGGGGTACCAGCAGAACAGGAGAGGGTAAGGGGGTCTGCTTTTATCACCTTCAAGAGGCAGGGAGTGACCGGAGCACCCAACCAGACATTGCGCAACATCCAGAGAGATCCAGCCCCCCCCCCCCCCTGAGGCATTAGGTACAACTGCATTCAGGCTGGCTGCAGCTCCAGGTCCTGAGATACAGGCACCCTCACTCCCTGACCAAATACGGTTACTCCCCCACATATACGCAGAATTACAAGACACAGATAGTCATGCAACCCCTTCAGGTCTTCAAAGCAAAAGAGTGCATCAAAAGGGATCCAGCTAGGTAACATGGTTTCCATTAGGTGGGAGCTATATTACACAAAGAAATGGCTATCACCAGCATAGCCAAGTGACTAACTGAGATAGGGGTACCATCTTTAGGACACAAGGGGTAGCTTGAGGTATCCCTTCCCTTGAGGTCTTAAGGGTGCTTAAGTCACAGGACCAAACACGGAGCAACTCATTCAGCCTGGCTTTGAATTAAGCCACGCTGAGAGGAAAATTACAGTCAGAAAACTACAATGGGCTACCAAATGAGGCATAAAGTGGCCTTTCGACACACACATTCTCAAAGTTGGCTTGAGTGACAAAGTCTCCTGTATTTGGGAATGGAACAATCATAGGGGCACTCAGCACATCCTCCCAAGGGCCTTCAGGGATACCCAAGGCCCTGGGGAAGACAACAGAAAACATTAGTATGGAGGGAGCTAGAAGATCCCTCCAGCCAGACTCAAAAAGCCAACAATGGAAACACTCTCTTCCTCGTTAAGTCTGGGTTTAGAGCAAGGAATGGCATGGAGTAGGTGTGGTTGGACCTGAAATCAAACAGGTCTAGGATTGTAGATGAAGGCAGTACAGCACTTCTACTGCTACTGGAACTCTGCAGCTTTCGACCTGGTCGACCACTCCCTTCTAGGGAGGAGGTTGGTCGATGTGGTCGTTTTCTCGGATAGCACAGCGACCTGGATTAGGTCCTTTTTAGGCTCCAGGCCATTTAAGAGTAGCAGTGGCAGACTTCTAGGCTGCTACATTAAAATTGGAATGTGGAGCATCATGCTCATCTCCCTCATTATTTAACATCTATATGAAGCCACTTTTTCGATTTGCTGGACAGTGTCTGCATATCATACACCAACTACGTCGACGACTCACAAATACTGCTTAAGCTTGCAGGAGATTATGATGTTGATCTACAGGCAATCAATACGATCTACTCCCTGATACAAGCCTGGATGGCTCACAACTCGATGGCTCTCAATGATGGAAAAACAGAGCTGCTTATTGTCGGCACTAGTCCTTGGTTTAGAAGATTAGACCCAAGTTATTCACACGTTCCTATTGTTGGCTGTTCCAGCCAAGTTGCCCCTTATGTAAGGATGCTGGGAGTCGACTTCGATTCCCAGCTAACCATGTCAATTCTGTCAGTTCTTCGTGCAGGTATATCAGACTGCTGAAGCAAAAAAGACCTTACCTCATGTTGGAAAATAGAGCTTTACTAGTGACTGCTCAAATAAAGTAAAGACTAGATTATTCTAACAGTTTGTTGGTTGGCACAATGAAAGGTAATCTAAAGAAACTACAAACCGCTCCAAAATCTGCTTTTAGAGCTGTTTAGGGCTGAACCAAAGAGATCATATAACTTCTAAACAGCACTTCCTTCACTGGCTACCCATGCAGTACCGAATTGAAGACAAAATACTCACATTAACACAAATCCGTTTTTGGCCCAGCTCCCCAATATTTAAATGATATCCTTCATAAAACAATTTCTAACAGAATTCTACAATCAAATTGCAGTACTTTTCTTAACCACCCTCACTTCAATAAATTTGTAGGTACAAGTTTTGAAGTTTGGGCACCTAAATCTTGGAACAGTCTACCTTTATACCATTAGCTTTGAGGGACCCGTCTTGCCCATTGAGGTTTAAAAATGATCTAAATCCTTGGTATTTGATAAAGCAATAGGCTAAGGGCTATTTCTCCCCTTTTTCCATTCCTGGCGGTCTTGCAGCGCTCCGAGGACTCCAGGTTTGTGCGCTTTATAAAAATTGGCCTAAATAAGTGGTGTTGCAGTGTTTGACACCAACCGTGACAGGTTATGAAACATTTTATCCTTCAACAATCGCACCGAAAGGAACAGGGAAGTTACTGAGACTCATGCGGTCTCAAAGTCACACTTCATAACTAAAGGGAAAGCAATCATAAAGGGAAAGCAAACATGAGCATGTCTCCCACGCAAAGGAGTAAACAAGCAGTGCTTTGCTGGCCTACTAGTGCAGCAGTGGAATACAAAGTTGCGCTCAACAATGCAAGCAAAGGGATGGACAAGTATATTCGTTCATCGCATGGGTTATAAAATAAAATGGCACTGTTGCCTTATTCATTCGAACGTCACATGGATTACAATGTTGCAATTCCACTAAGAATATTCTACATAAAGAAAACTGTTTCCTTTGCTTACCAAAGGTCTCCCTGGCTGATGAATCCACTCATTCGGGGAAAAAGAGGGACACAGATGAAAGCGGGAGATAGTGAAGGAGAGAAGACCTGTAACTCCAAGGCCATTGTAAAGTTCAAAATGGTGGCAGGCCCAGCGCTTTCCTACCCATCCATTATGACCCCATACACATATCTTGGAGAAGCCCAGACCTCACAGCCCAGGTGCAGCCAGTACCCAAATGCACTAATGAAGCGGAGGGGGGAACGGCCTTCAAAAAGCAACCAGCACAGTCAGTCGCAGGGAAAGCTTGAAGGAGAATAGCAGACACGAGTCATGGAGAACCAGAGGGAGAAGAACCAGCTAGTGGTCACAAGGAAGAAGGAGTGGCTGGAGAGTGGTGAGGCGAGAGACGCGAGAGAGAGAAGGAACAGACTGTGGTATTAGATAAGGGGATCAACAGTAACATGAAGCTAAAGGGAGGTCCTAGCGTATTGGAGACAGGGCGAGAGATTGTGTGAGAGGTGCATCATCTTGGAGAAAAGAAAGGGTTACCACCTGGAAAGAGGAGGAATCTAACACTGTACAGAAGAGGGAGATTAACGGGAAAGATATTGTAGTAGATATTGTGGAGTTGGAGGAGGAATAATTGAACAGTTAAGAGAGGAAGGAGGCAAAACTGGTAAGAGTGTAAGGAGGGAGACACCATCTGGGATAGGAGAATTGTGTTTGAGGAGATTTGCAGGGATTGGAAGGAGACAAGAGTACCTAAGGAAGAGGAGGTGGGTTACCATCAGAAGCAAGAGCTAAGTGGACAGAAGGAACAATAATCCTATCAAAGGAGTCTCAGACCTGGAGGCAAGGGAAGATTATAGTAGTAAGGGATACCATCGGAGGGATGAGGAGGGAGAAGGTGAAACCATCTCTCATGGATAGGGAGTTTCCGACGGACAATTTTGGTCCAGGAGAAATTGTAGCGGTCGGAGGTGGTTTCACACAGCGCGGTTAAGTCGGGTAGCATGGTGGACTGCTTAGGGCTAGTTAGGACAGAAAAGGACCCAGAAGAGAAACTCATGAGGAGAAGGGGGAAGATAAAAGTAGATCCACGCTTTTATTCTGTACTTCACCATGGCACAGCAGACTAATTCTTAGGCACCAAGCATGGGCCCAGCCTAGCAGGAAGCACTGACATAAAGCTCACTGCTCTACCGATGGGAAACCCAAGGCGAAGGCCCCGCTGGAAGCGGTCCGAAGGGCCCTGGGCAAACCTTTTTGTACGAGAACCATGGGTATGCAGCACAGGGAAGCCCACTACCCAAAAAGTCAGGAGGAGGACAAAATGCCCCCCTCTCTCTTAAAGACCTTGAAGTTGTAAAGAGACTTCTCAGACACTGCTTCCTTTGGGATATGGGAACATTTTTAATTCTTATTTGCACGAGTCAATTGACTGTTGGAATAGAACCTTGGAACACTGAATATGCAAGTGTCACACCCCCATAGAGGAAGAGGGGGCGTCCCTGTTCATTTGGACACATGTTTGAAAACCCATCTGGCTCACTCTCACATATACCCTGAAATAGGTAACTACCATCCGGACAACTTTGTTGTTGAGATTTGCCACCGTCGTTTAAGAAACACCCTTGGAAACGCACTTTGGTTATGGTGACAGGCAGGCGCTCTGCTGACCGGTCATAGTGGGAACACCGATTTGTATCAGGTTGAAAAACTGTTGTGCCTGTATAAGAGGGATTACTGGCATTATGATCAAACCTCTTTCAGGAGTACTAGGAAAAGTATAGGCATGTAAGTGTATCCAGTGGTGTCTGACTATTCTAACAAAAGCATCCTCGACAGGCTGCTTTTGTGAAAACCTGCTTGCAAAATATTTTTTGCAATTTCGAAAATGGCGTCTTGAAATGGCACCTCATCTAAAAGAAGTCATCTGCCAACTGTTTTTAACTGGAGATTGCAACCTAAACCATTGGTAAACTGGTGTTCCGAAGGAAGATATTGAGACCCTGACAGCATCTTCCTCTAAACTGCCTACTACCACAGTCCCTGGGACACTTTGGATATAAGCACACTGGACTTTGTAAATTCTTGCTTGATGATGTAGTACACCATTGTAGGGTTATCCACCCAAACCAGTGCTGCCTTGTTTGTTACAATATTTTTAGCCAAACAGGCAAGTAAGAATGTGCTATTCCCAAGACACAAGCAAAATACTCCTTTAATTAAATGTTTATAAGAAGGTTTATAAGAATACAAGCAGTCTTTGTTAACCAGGTGCAGTAAAACCGCAAGCCAATAAATTCCATTAAGAATAACGAGTGTCCCCGGTGGAAACAGAAAACACGGCACACATATTAAACTTGGCTAAAATCCCAATAAATAGGAGCAAATTCCATTTCATTCACGGGCCTCTAACACGTGACTTAAAATTGGAGAACACGGGCTATTCATTAGGAGGCAGCATGAGATAGGACATCTGCAAGACTCCCTAAAAGTACACACAGACATAAGCCGCCCTGCAGGGTCAAGTACACAGGGATTCCCTGTCTCATGGCCTGAGAATGAGGGATGGTTTATTATTTAAATAACAAAGACAGTCCCCATGGGCCTCTTTCCCCCTATATCCTGTCTGGCTCATATCTTGATGACCCGCCAAGTGTCCAAGGTTGGTTAGTGTAAGGAACTCATGGTGGTAACAGTTAAGGCAGACAGAAGTAATCACAGTTCAAGGGTGTTTATTAAACTGTATGCAGTTTGGAAAAACGCCCAATCTAAATCTAAGATGGGAACAAGAGGCGACCATCAAATGAAAATAAGGCAGTTCTAGTGACGCTGTGTCAAATAAAAAGGGCCTATACTAAGAAACCTATTGCCAAACCTTACAATTAATACAAAAAGGCTGTGGGATAGTTTTCCGGAAAAGAAAGAAGTGTTCACAAATAATATGTCAGGATATGGTAGCCTGGGTCTTCTTTCCCCACGTTTTGAGCAAGGGTTAAGGTGGGAATGTAGAGAAGGTCCTAGACCTCTGCCCCCCAAACTGAATGGAGGTGACATGCCAGGCTGATCAATGGTTTCAGTATTATGAAAATCTGAATTATAGTGGTTTTTGAAGACAAAGGGTGCATGCAGCATGACATATTTTTCGGGGTCAGAATGCCCCAGGAAGTAAAGAGTGTCTCAGGTAATACACGCAGATCATAAATATGTAAAAATGTAGTCTAGGAACTGGATAGAAAAAGAGTTATGTACAAAAGTAGTTTGTTCTGCCATTTGGTAGAGGGGCCGAACATCTAGACGAGGACAGATTCTAAGATGGATGCCGAAAACAAAATGGTGTCAAAACCCTTATTCATGCAGAATATGAGTAATTCTTTGGCAGCAGTTCATCAGCAGTTCATTGTCAGTTCACTGTCGATAAGTATGTCTGGCAGGGTATATTTAGAAATGTTGGCCGAGAAACCAGACAGTGATTGATAGCAAAACAGATAAATGTCTGGCAAAACTACCAATTAGGCAGAACAGTTGCTCAGTTGGCTAAAAATAAGATGATGAACTCATGCAGTATATGCCTGCCAAGTGAAATTGGCAGGTCCCGGGAAACCGATAAGGGCTGCTTCTTGGCAGGCATTTGAGAATTTATAATGACGCCCGGCTGAATCTCACGCAAGTTTATCAGATCATGGGTCAGTCAAATAATACTTGCCAACATAAGTTAATTTGCCTTGTGAGTGACGTTTGAGCCAGCCAATCACAGACAAGTAAGGGTTTGCTATTGGCTAAAGGGATCAATCAGATGTATTGTGAAATTGTATGAAATGTTACATCATTTTTAAAGGTGTTAAAAGGCAAATTATTTTGTAGCTCAGTGCTGCTGCTTCTGGTGTCTTTGAATTTGTATTAAAGATGGCTTTGAACCAAGTGCCCGGGCATCGTTTTCCAACTCTGTCCTTGTCTGGTCTCCAGTGCCCGAATCCACAGATGTCAAAGGTCCTGGAGTTCCAGGGTCCTCCTGTTCAGGATCTTGGAGCCCCGTACGAGATGACAGTTCCACTCACAGCTATCAGAGTCGTCGATGGCCAAGTCTCGTTTCTCTTGAAAGTCTCTTGCCTTCGAGGGCCGGACGTATTCAAATAACAAAACAAAAGTTCCTTCAACAAATGAAAGATCATTAGGAGGTTGGTCTCACGCCCAGGTCTCCCTCTCCTGGGTGCAGACCATTCACAAATTGCCATTATCAAAATAACAGTTCCTTCTCTCAATGGACTTTGGGTGATGGCTTCACCTCTGGATCTCCCTTGTTCGGGCTCGGACCCTTCAAAAACAATTCCTATCAGTATCAAGTCCTTCAGTGGTTTTGTCTCCTGCTTCCGAGGGCCTGATAGGTTTTCAAATAAGAAACACAAAGTTCTGTTCTACGTGTTTCTCTTGAGTGATGGCTTCACCACTGAGTCCTCCTCTTCCGGGTGCAAGACCACCCCCCCACCCCCTTTGCTTTCAGCCTCCCACCACCGGGTTCACTATGGATTTTCTCTGGGTGATGGATTCACCCCTGGGTCCCTCTCTTCCGGGCGCTGACCCTTCTCTTACTTTCAGCCTCCCTCTTCTGGGTTTACTATGGATCTTCGTTCACAAATTTCAATGTCTTTTTGAACAGTTCCAGTGGACATCCCTTGGCCGATTTCACTCTTGCCAAAACACTGTTTGAGACTTTAGACTTGCCCCCTTCTTGTCAGCATCCATCTTCCAAGTTCACTCTTGCCAACTTTACATTCACATTCACTTTCAATGGTTGTGGCATTCACTTCCCTTGCTTTCTCATAGCTCTTAGGTCAAAGGCTTTCGACTATATTAGTATTTTGCTTGACCTCCTGTATGACCACTTTGACCTAACTTGGCAGCTCCCCTATGGCCTTCTGGTATCCGTAGTTTCACTCAGAAGGGGATCGAACAGAGTCTCTCGAGTTAGCACCCACGTGGTGCTGGTTCCCTCTGCAGCTGATCTCCCCTTAACACTTTTACAGTTCTTTGAACTTGGGTGAACTTGCCACTTTGCGACTTTCATTCACCTCAGCCTGGCTGTGATCTCCCCCCCGACTCACCGGCTGTGATGAACCGCTCGACTTTCCTCATAACTGGAGTCAAGGCCGGTACCACGGCAGCAGGAGTCTTCCTCGCTCTTGTTTATCAGCGTCGACACGCTCTGAACCTTTGTGTAACGCTCACCTGATTCCCATGGAAGGCGCTGGTCTTGGCAGGAAGGTGTCTGTGACTCGAAAAGTGATGTGCAGGACTCGATTGGCTTCTGGGGTCGAACCTCTTCGCACAGTGTGTCGAACTCGAAGGGTGAGGTTTCTGCAGGTGAAAGAATATGGGGGTTAACTGTCTGGGTTGTTGAATGTCCCTCTCTCTCTGTCTCTCTCTTCCTAGCTTTTCCGTAGAGCCCCCAGGTAAACGTGCTCACCTTAGATAGGTGAATGCTGGACTCTCCATCTGCGTCTGGTGCAGGGTGCCATTGCGAGTTCCTTCACTGGTGAACCATAGGCCTCTTGAATTCAGAGGATGGTTACCGTCGTTATCTGCACGAGCGGTGAGTTTCTGGACACCTTTAGTCTTTATAGTCTTTTGGTGCGTGGCACATTAATATTGAATAAGACTCTGTATAATGCTTCCCTTTTGTCTTGCAGGACTCTTGAGATGGAAGATGGAGTGAAGCGCCTGGAAATTGGTAAGTAAAGCAAGCGCTCTAATTGTCTCTTTCTTTGCAGCTTAATTCGTGCTGAAGTGACGCCGGAGTATTCGCAGGCGTTCTATTGCGACGAGCACGATGGGCGTAAGTAAATACCTGTCTAATGTCTCTTCTTTTGTCTTTCAGATGTTGGTTTGCAGCACCGGAGTCCGTGGAATGCCCGTAAGTAAGTACAATGTTTCTGTCTTCACAGGCGGCGATGCAAAATGAAGAAATCCGGAATTCACGGCGTGTCGGTAAGTATTACAATACTTTTTGTCTTTGCAGGCGGAGGTGCAGCGTGAAGAAACGGCCGCAGCCGATGGATCAGGTGAGTAAGCGCTCCGTGTAAAAGTTGCCTTGCTAACCTGTTGTTTCTTTTCCTTGCAGGTGCTGCTGTTGACTGGATACAGAATGGTAAGTTTAATTCTTGCAGGTTCAGGACCGAAAGAAGAAAGGTTGGAACAGACTCGGTGAGCGTTCTGCTGCAGATGCAGAATAACGCGAAGCACGCTTCATCTATCGGGCGTGGTTTAAATAGCCTTGGAGTGATGAGGCGTCTTCTTCCATGGCCCCGCCTAGGTAAGAAAAGAGTTCCAGTTCCAGAAGAGTTCCAGTGCTGTATCCAGGGAGTGGAGCTGCCCCACCCAGGTAAGAAAGTAGTTCCTGTTCTGTTCACAGAGGGCTTCAAGTGGCTGGTAAGTAAGCAGCATGGTCTGCTGCAGGTAAGTCCACCCAAGCATCTTCACACATATTATGAGCCCGGCGCTTCCAGTGCCGGGACCGATGGTTTTGATGAGCCTGGTGCCACCGGCGCCAGGACAAGGTCCAAAAGGTCCCAGTGGGGACCGGCTGGTGCCTAGGATTAGGGTTAGGGGCCTGCTTCCAAGGACGTTGGGCTGGTCCTGGCTCCTTGGAAGCAGTGATCATGACACTTTGACATCTGTTGCAGCACACTTAGGGTATTGTCCTCTGTCTTCCGATTCCCTCTGCAGAGGTTTTGTGGGTATGATTAGAAAAGGGCAAGGTCGTGTCTCTCCTTGTCAGCCTCTCGATATTCGCTGTCTTTCTCCTCCTTTCGAACTGCCAGGTCTTGATGGCAGTCTCGTCGTGCGGTCTGCCTTGCTCGTATTGTGCTCTCTTTCTCCACCCTTTATCACTGTGGGGTAAGGAAAGGGCTGTCGGTTGCATGTGATTCAGGTTAATTGCCTGACCCTCTTGTCGGGACATGTCAGATGAACTGCTTTAGGGTTATTCTGGTGTTTTCTATGGTGTGAATAAGTGTTCAGATAGTGAAAGGGAAGGGTTGGAGTGTATCCTACAGTGTAGGATGGGGCAAAGGCGTTATAGGGAATTACAACCCTCTTATCAGGAGGGTTGATGACCTTAGACAGGAAAGGTTGATAGAAGTGACCAGGATTGTTATTGTGAAAGGAACCGGGGGGGGGGGGGAGGGGGGTTGTGGGAACAGTAGTGTTTATTCCAAGTAGACCGGGTGTTCGGGATAAAATGACCAGAGAGATGTGGGGAATATCGATTGGGGGTATTCTGATGGGGAACTGGAAAGCAGGGACTCAGAAATGGTTTCTAAATGCAATGGGTGTGGGATCCTAGGAGATTGGTTATATACAGAGCGGATTATAGAGATCTATCATCCCAGATGGGTAGGAGAGATGCAATGGGTAAAAGGGGGGTAGATGTGGTACAGCCCACAAAGATCTCAGGAATCTCACACTCCTCTCCTTTCCCGGTGTGATACTGCGTCTCACCTGGGCCATTCTCCCAAGCATAACCCCAGGTTCCCTTACCCAGGTGATCCTCCCTCGCCGGTTCACACCCAGGGATGGGATTTGAAAGCACCAGCCAGTCCCCGGCCACCTCAATTAGGGATTCTCAAGGTCTTACTGGGAGAATACCCTCAGGTTTCTCACATTAGTAAAATGGCATAATTCAAGTGGTCGACTTGCTTTCAACTCCAGAAGCCTCACCTTTAATACAGTTCCAGCACACACTCATCTGCAATCTCGCTCAGCATATTACAGAAAGGGGAGTTTGGCTGTCCAATCAGGACAGTCGGACCCCCAGTGGGAGCTGGACCTATTCAGGCACTCTGGCAGACTAAGGACAGGGGGCTGAAAAACTCCTCCCCCACTTCCTGCCTGCCCAGACACTCTGGAGTTTAGGTGAGGATACCCAAGTGTCCACTGCCACCAGCCATAACTAGGTGATTGTCTATGTGACTAAAATGTCACAGGAGCAGATAGAAGGGGGATACTAGGCATCCCTATGGCACTCCACTGAAGGTGGAGTGTGCCAATCTCTCAGTCTATAATGTTTTGGGAGAGATACTAAGAGCTGTAGTGCTTTGAGGATACAGAAAAAAAAATCTTAAAGGAGGAGTGGTGTACTTCAGTTTTAAAAACACAGATGCCTTTAAGAGCTATGGAGCAGACAGACTCCATAGTACAGGTAGACTACAAATAATAGAGTTCCAAAAGGCAGAGCCCACAAGAATGAATGAGAGGAAAAAGACTACACTCATTCAGGATTGAAAGAAAGGACCAGAAGTCCAGCAAAAAGTGCTGGGGGTCCTGCTAGGAGAGGGGATGAAGTATAAAAATGATAAATCCCCCCAACAATTGTATTCTTAATCTTTTACATGAGAACCCTTGTGCAAAGTGTGCTTGCAGCACTACTGTGTTTAATTTAATACATCTGGAGCCAACTGAGAGATTTGAGATTGGACACTTAACAGAACGTTCCACAAAGGCTAATGAAACCTAAAGGATCCTCTGTAAATGAACCGTATGCCATTCCACTTGGGTTTGGAAACGCACATTGGCAATCAAACTTGATATTTTCAACTTTCCACTGTGCACCAGGACACTCCAGCAAGAATGTAAGTGTCCGAGAATGAATTTCTTATTTGGTTACCTGAAATCGGATTGACAGAATGGCAAACAAATCCAAGTGATTTGGCAGCGGCAGAAACTACTACGGCTGAAATGTTCGCATGAGAAAGGTGCGACCTACCAAAAGTTTGCACCTTTCTCATGCGAACACACATACATACTCACACCCACACACAACACACCCATAACACCCCCCCACCCACACCCCCAACATAAACAAACCCCACTTACCTTCATCTTCACGCTGGGTTCCTGCAGCGCCAGTTCCCTTTCACTTCGGTGATCGGGAACCAGCGCCACAGGGTCCTTTTTTTAAAAAAAAAACAGGAGGCTGCAGGGTGTCCCCCGCAACCCCCGCTCACTATACAATGAAGTGTAGTGAGCGGGGCGATGCGGAGGACACCCCCCCCCCCCCCAGCCCCTGTTTTTTTTTTGTTTTTTTTTGCAATGCTACCACCAAAAGGTTCGAACCTTTGGTGTTCGAACCTTTGGTGGTAGCATTTTTAGAACTTTTGGTCATTGCAACCATTTTTTGTCGGTAAAATCGGCTTATACCTGGCAAACACTAAAGAACAAGCCTCCCATCATGCAGCCTCATTGAATGATCAGGACAACAATCTGGCAAAGGTCTATCACAATACTCACTGAATTAGAGAATAGAAGAGTTAGAGAACCAGATTATATATTCTATATGCATTTTCTGCACTTTTAACATACGATTATCCCAAATTGTCTACAGGTAAAAGTTATTATAGCTCAGGCATTACTCCTATGAGCACTTTCATAATAACTTTACATGATTTAGCCGTGTCTTGAAACAGACTAAGAATGGTGTTAATCATTAATAAATGAAGACCACTCACATCCCCACTTCTACAGCCTACCCTCTCAACACTTGGTGCTTCAAAGTGACTGTTGCAGATAATCTTTTATAAACCACTATAACAATAAATACATAAAATCCTTTGTAATATGTGGAGAGCATGAACAGAGGAGGAGGGCGAATTAACATGGAAGGATAGTGGTTTGTGGCAAGTCTTTATATGATATACTTACGGTTTCTGCGTTTCATAGCTCTTCAGACGGCCCATCTCGCCTGTGTACACCTTATTCATGTTCACATCAGTCTGCACCACCAGCTCATACTGACGAATGCTAGAGGAGGGACAGAGAGCAATATTGGTTGGTTTAAAAGAGAATATAACAAACACTGAATCTTTACCTTTATATTATTATAGGTGGTAACAATGTATAGTCATGTGAAAAAGAGAAACACCAAGAAAACATTTACAATAAATCTGTAAAAACAATTCATGGGATTATATAAGACAATTTAAGAGTGCAACCTATTCTCAGAGTGTAACCAGAATCTTTAAAGTTTTATAATGCCTGCTTTGTACGCATATTTCTACACATTCCTGAACCTGCCTGCGAATAACAGGAATTCAAACCTATAATAAAGTAAGGGATTTAACAAGTATTGTTCAAACCTTTCGGGAGGTTTGCGTATATATTCAATGTAAGCACCAAATTATGATTAAAAAAGTTAATACAACATTTCACTCTTCCAGTGCCATTTCTGAACCGTATGGATTCAAATTCCAGCCACCTGCTTCATCTCACTTTTGGGACCCTGTCCCCAATTGTGACCAGTGGTATCTGCCCATTTGACCTGCATGAACACTAGTTCTAAAAGCACAGGAGACCAGATACAATGTGTCTTAAAACAATATTGGGGTTCCCAATCCTGACAATGCAGCAGAAGCAGTAACTTGGCGTTCATCCAGCCACATTTACAATAACAGGAAATATAATGCAAAGCTCAGAGGACCAAGCCAGCAATTCCAGTACTCAAATCTTCTCATGGCTCCTGCTGGTGAAATATAGTTTGGTTATTCAAGGATAGTGAAATGGCTGATGTGGGCACCATTCTCTGCCGTACCTGGGCAATGCGAATGCTATATGATGATAAAAAAAAGGGAAACATCCTGATTTAGCCAACAAGGATGTCCCAGTGATAATTAATGAAAAAAATAGAGAACAACGTGAACATACAACTAAGCAAAATAGTGCTGCAGATATAGGTCTGAATTCTAAAAGGGGCGCTCACTTTTCACCCTCAAGATGTTTTGGACTACATAGCTCAACATAGTTTTTGGTGAGTTGAGAATGGTAGTCGTAGCCTAAAAGATCTGAAGAGTTTCCGGATCCTGCCTGTGAGACCCATGGACAGTTGGATCATAACATTCTTTGTACGTTTAACTACATGCTACAACTGAATTATGGCAATTTTGTGAATGTGGGTGAGAGTTCTAGGGCTACCAACTGTATGTGGGTGACTGGAAAGCCTGGCTGCAGAACTATGTGTAGTTTGCATTTTGCACTGACAATTTCTATTTAATATAATGTGTTATTAGTTCCAAGAACTATTTCACATCATTAAAACAATTGATTTAATATGTGTATTAATTAGACCTGAAATGAGGGTAGATCTGGTGAATGAGGTTCACGCTCTTCCCCTGAACCAAAAAGTTTAAAGCAGACTTTTTATGAGGTAAAGAGTTGGAGCTGAGCTTACAAAAGTAAAACGAATGTGTTTCTGAACATTTGGAAGGTGCGTTTCATGAACGGAGCGTTTTAAAATTGCTTGCAAGTCTAACTTGTGCCCTGCAGCACTGCGAGCCGAGCTCTTGCTGCTTCCCCTGCTTCCTGGAGGAGGCGGGGCCTATCGCGCACACGTGAGTGGTCACGTGATTCCAGCCCAGCATAAATTGCCGGTATATCCACCCTTGTGGCGTTAAGCCCTGGAGGCAGTAAGGGCTGGAGAGAAACGCTGTTAAGCTGTTTGGCTGTGACCTGTGCCTGTTCAGTGAGTATTACAGATTTGAAGTTTCTTCATATTAACATTGGCCCTGATTTCCCATACGTCACTGAGGTAAGGGGGGAGAGTCGGACTCTGGCAGCTCCTTAAGCTGTCGGGCGTTCCTTATCCGGTGACTGGGAGCCGACTAAATATTTACCGAAAGATAAACTTGAGTGATACAGGGGAAAGCATGACGGGAAAAAGTAAACTTTTAACACTGAAAACTGGAATGCCTCTCAGTGTCATGGTAACACGAGCATCAGTCATGCTACAACCATCCCCAGCAAAACCTTCTCCAACAATTGCGATGAAGAGGAAAATTAGCGGATGCCCAATTGTAATACCAGACAAACGTATGGTTCTAGGTGACATCCGTAAGTTCTGTACTTTACACACATATGGTCTGCCCTCCAAAAGCCCTAATCTTAGTAATGGTCATTTTCCTGACCTGTGTGACGACACAAATCTAATTCCAATAACGAATATTACAATATCTGATACACAAATCATGTCTGAAATTACAGAGATGACGGCGAATGCAGCTAAACAAAATGATGTGACAAAACTATCCGAAATCGCTGAAGAAGTGATAGATCTGCAGAAACAGATAAGTGACCCAGAAAGTATGGAAAATGAAGTATTGGAATTAGACAAGGTGGAGGCCGACGCACAAAGTAATGAGATTTCTACTATAAACATATCAGAATCTCAAAATAAAAGTAAAATAACCACGCCGGTAAATAAAATAACTATGGCGGAAGCTGAAATTAGTCTTTACCAGTCACCGAGCCTGTTTGAACATTTAAGTAGTGAATCAATGCAACAATCTAGATCTTTTGCACGAATAACTCAGCGAAAGTCTGTTGCTCCTTGCAGCCCTTCTATTACTTCTACACCTCGAAAAGTTGCTGAAAAAAGGGTTGCCTTACTAGATATCACTTTGCAGACTATGAATACAACAATAATGACTATGTCCAAACTATTTAACACACTAGAAACAAAAATAGGAAATCAAGAAAAAAAAATTGACGCAATCAGAAGATGGATGAAAGATTGGGAGGTAAAACAGAAGGCAGAAAAGACGTTCTTGACCATGGATACATCTACTGAAATACAAACCATCGATAAAATACCAAAGGATGTAGACACACTAATAAACCTAACTCCGACTCTGGCAATTAAACCTCTCCCCTTCTTCAAAGATATAATTCGCCCAGTCACATCAGAAGATCAAAAAGAAGATGTATATGGACCAAGTAATGAATCGCCAGCTCAAACAAGTGTAACACCTAAAATAGGACTAACATATAACATATTTGGAAGACAAACAAATGAGAACTTGGGCAATAATAATAACCCAAGTTCAGAAAAATCAAATTTCAAGACTAAGATACAAAACAGAACCAAAAATCAGAAAAAAAAACAAATATTAAAAATTTCATTCAATGGTTGAAAAGCTTTAAACTTGCAACCAGAACGGACAGTCGGGCATTACTACGACATAATCATCTAACAAAATTAAGACAAGAAGCCTCTATAAAAAAAGCAGACAACAATAAGGATTATGCACCCCTAAATGACATAATTTCCCTGCTTGAAAAACCAGACAAAAAGAAATCATCTTTAGTGAGTATGGAACAGACAACACAAGAAGAAACACCGAAAACTGATATAAGTCTATTCTCTGCACAACCATTACTGAAAGAAGATCCCAAAAAAATAGATAACAAAACTCTCTACTCAGATGATATTTTAAAAGATATAAGAGCAGAGATAAAAAGATCTCTTGATGATTATATGAAAGTTAAGGAGGGATTTTCTAATCTAAAAGAGATTACGACGACAGAAATTGAAATCCCTAATTCTGGACACGAAAAAACCTTGATATCTGCAGAGAAAAATCTGGAGTATAGTACAGAAACACCATTAATTCATGAAGCACAAAAAATTGCTGTTAAGATTTCAGAAACTAACTCCAGTAAGCTAACACCTGATAGCAAAGCTCAATCCTTAGCAGATAGTAGTATGGAAAAAAAATTCCACACCATAATTCATAAAGCAATGGACGAATACTTTCAATTGAACTATCGGGGACTGAACAAAGAAGAGGAACTAAAAGATAACCAAAAAAACAAAATTGAAACACAAGGAGGAAAAGTGGAAAAAGTCACAGACTTGATCAAAACAAATAATAAAGGGAGACTTGCAGAATCAAAAATAAAATCACCAAGAGATTCTAAACACAAGCTTAATCCTAATATACATCATAGATTTATCCTCAAATGCCGGGCAGAACCATTCCCGCAATATGATATGTGCCGAACAAGCATAATGGCCATTTTTAGTGACCTACCGAGTCTGAGTGATATTACGTCTGGTGACATAGCACAAGTTGAATTCTTAAACGATGACAACTTGGCGGTGGTCAGATTGTGGATCGCTTCAAATGTGGTTCGAAATGTGATCTGGCAATCTCGACTTGAACTGTTTGCACTGGGATTTTTACTTGCTATTGACCCGACTAATTATGATGATGAAATTGAGTGGGATATAAACACAACTAGAAACAGAACCAAAGAGCTGAATGTGTACAAATTGGATAAGCGACATCAACCACAAAGCCAAATGAATGAAATATATCAAACATCTACATCTGTATCTCAACTACAAAGAAACTCATCATAACTATTGAAGGAGGGCGACGTAAGACACCTTTCCATAGTTAGTTGGAACACATGTGGTCATGTACACTTACTTAATGACTGCTCAAGCCTTTTACCACACACACTAGTAATGTTACAGGAAACCTGGTTGCTCACAACACCATTATGGAATGGCTATGAGATAATTTTATCTCCTGCAATTAAAACAAACGGTAGACCAGCTTCAGGCATGTTAGTGGCACTAAAAAATGGAAGAGGTTTCACATTGGAACCCTGGAGTACGCCTAACCCATATCTACAATTGGTTAAAATTATCTACAAACATGGCACAATAGCAGCACTTAACATATATAGAAATCCGATGGGAATCACAGACTCAAAATTCTTCAAAGACATAGAAGATTTACTAAACATTATTCTAATGACGAAAGAAATAATAAATACTCTGATTGCGGGTGATCTAAATCATCACTGCCTATCCACCGAAACTCATAAGAGAAATGCAGTGTGTCTTAGATGGGAAAGCTTGATGAAAACCCGAAATTTCATCATGCTAAATGGGTCTCAAAAAAATGATATACCATCCAAAAACACGTGGACAAGAGGTACGTCTAAGTCAATAATTGACTATATGTATGTTGATACTAAAACTTTCAGTCAAATAACTAATTTTGAGGTGCTGCACCAAAAACACAGCGACCATGAAATGTTGTCTGCTACTTGGAAGAATACACAACTAAATGAAATGACTAAAAATAAAGGATATATTCCAGTGTTAACGATTAACAACTCAAGAACTCGTTTTAGGTGGAACCCAAGTAATTTAGAAAAACTAAATTACGATATTACACTAGGAACCAAGAAAAATGAAGCTATAAAAGATTCTTATATTTCGTGTTTACAAGTGTACAAAGTAACCCCAAGTAGGGGTAATCAAAATTCTTATGCTTCCAAATTTAAGTTTGATGAAAAAATTCAACAGCATAAAAATAACTTGAGAAAGGAAATAAAATTGGCAAAGACCTTATCAACGGAAGCTAGAGGTGGAATCATTAAAACCTTAAAAAACAAATATAATTCTCTTCAACATTTTCTCCTTGCTTATAACCACAGGTATAGTCCTGGCATCATGGCGGAAGTCAATAATAGTACCCATCTTCAAAAAGGGCAATCGGACATGTCCTTCCAACTACAGACCGATTGCGCTTTTGGACGTACCAGGGAAAATCTTTGCTAGGTTTATCTTGAGAGACTTCAACAAATGGGCAACAAACAACGACAAAAGAGACCCATGCCAGACAGGCTTTATAGCAGGCCTTGGCACCTCAATCAACCTACTAACCCTAACTTCAATAATTCAACATCATAAACAAACAAGACAACCCCTGTACATGACATTTGTAGATTTCTGTGCTGCCTATGATTCAATTTCACGAGAAATGTTGCTTCAAAAGCTAATTCAAGAAAATTGCCCGTTGCACATAATTACTTTAATAAAAGCTTTATATTCGGACACAAGTATCCAAATAAGGATAAACCAAGAGGGTCTTTTGTCCCCTCCTATTCAAACATATAGAGGACTTCGGCAGGGATGTATTCTTTCTTCTGCTTTATTTAGCTTTTTTATAGCAGATTTACGAAGAATATTTACTGCTGAATTTGCGGATGCACCTAAAATAGCCAACAAATGCATTCCGGCCTTGTTATATGCCGATGATTTGATACTTTTGTCAAAAACACCTGTGGGACTACAGAAACTGCTGGACGCATTATCTACATATGTAACAGAAAATTTATTAGTGGTTAATCTGGAGAAATCCAAGGTCATGGTATATAAGCCATCACTGCAAAAAAATAGGAACTACATATGGACAATACAGAAACAAATATTGGAAAAAGTTCAACAATATACGTACCTGGGGATGATAATCACAGGAGCTACTCATGAAGCACAAATATCAAAATGGTCCAATAAACTTGACATGCTGATTTCGCAGGCCAAAATAATTCAAGCAAAATATGGGAAGTTTTCCATCTCACCAATCCTAACATATTTCAAACAAAAGGTAACACCGATACTATTGTATGGAGCTGAAACTCTACCAATCTTACATGAAAGCTTATGGACTAAATTTGAATCAAAATTCTGGAAGAGTGTTTTAAATTTACCAAATTGCACTCCGATAGCATTAATCAGAAATGAATTGGGACTGATTTCTATTTACGCTCGCTATTTGTGGTGCCTAATATCTTTAAGCAGGAAGTGCATTCTAGCAATCAACTCAAATATGCTTATAGGAGTTTTGGCACAGCACATACTCTGCTCAGATGACACCTTTGTGCAAGGCTGGCGTAAGGAGGTCATAAATGCAATGGCTTATGCCGATGTTACACTGAAGCTATTAATTGAAAACCCGAATGCAGTCAAAACCAAACTATTCCAGTGGGACTGGGGTAGAAACAGAAACACGTGCTTAAGATATAATGATTTCGATGGAACGGTGTTCATACACAAGAAATACACACTGGCTGAACCATATTTACTAAAAAGCCCATCTGTGCAACATAGAAAAGAGTTTATGAGATTAAGATTCAATCTGTGGCTAACACAAGAGGTTCTAGCAAAAAGGAAAAAAATTTTAACAGAAAAAGATTGCAGGTTCTGCAAAATTACATCACAAATGGAAACCTTACGCCACCTACTGGTTGATTGCAGTGAACTTTGTAACCAAAGGGTTAAATTCTTAAAACCAGCGGTAAAAGATCATATAAACCTGTCACATAACACTCTATGGAAAATGATAGTTGGTGGACTTTCTATTCGGTTAAGAATGGGAGCCTTACATTTTTTAAATAGCTTAGAAGAGCTGAGAACACAAGATAAAAATAAGGAATAAAACAACAAATCCAGACAAAATCAAATAGCTTCTGATGCTGAAAAAGATAATTAAGTGAACTTTTATGCAAATGTTTTATGTAAAGTAAATGCTACACAAATGCGATTAATTGAACACACTTGACCTTATTGTTGTGAACTGGCTCCCCTTTTGATGTCTAAACTCATTTTTAAATGATCTTTTATTGTCATAATCATGTTTTTCATTTTTGTATTGATAAATAAATTGTAAAGTTGATTAATCTCAACTAAAAACAATAATAAAAAAAAAAACTAATATGTGCAATCACACTGTGAGAAACAAATTCAAAGGGCTTGTATGTGATATTCATGGTGATTTTATGAATGGTCTACACTGGGACTAATGTACAGTATGTTTAAATTGCCTACTGATTTTGCTTGGTATTAGTACAAATATGATACGATTGAAGTAATTGTCATTGGGAGACGATTGCTGAGTGGGGTCTATGCATGGTGTTGCTTATGTGCACTTTTAATCTGACTATATGCTAACGGATTAGATTTTCAGGACTGTCAGGGTTGGCTACATTAAGACTGAAATGCAACATGAGAACTGAGGTATAGGACATGGAACATCGTTCCTTGAATGGGCTTGTAGTGAGAGGGATCATTTTCTGTAATTACTCAGAATATTTGGGCGCAGTTTTTGCTGTCGTGCATGGTTCTAGATGCAGTGATTCATGTTTATAATTTCACTTATAATATTCCTAAACGGAAGCAGACATTTGTTTGCTATAGTTACATTTGTATGTTTGTTTACATGTTGTTTTGTCCTTAGTTTTGTCTGGGTATGTCCTTGTTATGTACTGCTACTCCATTTTAGAAAAGGTATGTTTCTTGTGGACTCATATCATCTTTTTATTTGTTCTTTTGTAGATGAAAAGGGGTAACAGTTAGGTTATGTGGCTGCTAACGTTTGTGTCTTGGAATGTTAAGGGCTTAAATTGCCTGCATAAAATAAAGAACGTATTATCAAGGATACGGAGGGGTAAGGCAGACGTGTTTCTACAAGAAACACATTTACTAGAGTGTCCTAGGGATATCTGATCTATCTCCAGGTATACACAAACTGTACAAGTGTAATGATTCAAAAACCAGAGGGCAAATAAATTGCTCAGGTGGGAATTGAACATATTTGTGGAAAAGGTAGTAAAGGATGATGAAGGCAGAGTGTTGCTCTCTGATGTTATTTATGACAGTAAAAGGCAGACTATAGGCTCAGTTTATGGTCCGTGCTCCCCAAGTATCCCTTTTTCAAGGATCCAAGTGTATTTTAGTGTAATTTACAGGGTGAGAACATCATACTAGGTGGAGATTTTAACTGTACATTGGATTGTGAGATGGATAGGGCTGGGGTGTCGATTCACAGGTAGGAGTATGAGAAGGGAGTTTATACGTTTTCTTCAAAATGTTTATGTGGTTGATGTTTGGCGACTATTACACCCAACAGGGAGAGAATGCACGTTCCACTTGCCTGTACACGATTCACACTCTAAAACAGACTATACATTAGTGTCAGATAGGTTAATTAGTCAAAACTATTTTGCGTAAATAAGAAAGGGCGATCACAGACCATGAATTGATTTGCAATTGCACATCACAGATAGGGGATCCACAGCCACTAGATGGACATTGTGTACAGGAATTCTTAATGATCTAACAGTGACTACTGGCATGACTTTTATTGAAATGTATTTTAAAGAGAACAGGACTTGTGATATACTTGTGGTTTGGGACTGTTTTAAAGCAGTAGGTGAGAAGGGAATTAATTAGTAGATCTTCTCATGTTAGGAAGGAAAATCTAGGAGAATTCAAACATTTAGAGAATATCCTCCCACGTTTACAACAGAGATGCGCTATAGCCAATTCAGAACACGATAGACTAGAACTGAAGAGGGTGAAAGATACTTTGGAAAATGAGATAGAAAATCCCTTTCTCAGCCATTACATCTATGTGAAACAAATTCTCGGAGAATGGGGATAAGAGTGAGAAGTTATTTGCGAACAAACTCAAAGGGACTGATATAATATGTCATTTGCTATGTCATTCAAACACGCCTGTACACAAGTGTTTCCAGGCACGATTGTTCAGAGATCCCGATTTAGATGTATAGAGACGCCAGATGGGAAAATGTTAAGGAAGAATTCAGACATCTGTGACAGTTTCAGATCATTTTATGCTTCGTTGTAGAAGGATAACTTTTCGATCCAGGCAGACCTCGAAATATATTTTGTCAAAACTGAACTCCCTATATGATGGTCAGGCTAAACTGATGCACCAATTGACATGGCTGAGCTCGTGGCAGTGATTATCATGCTGGAAAATCACTGGGACCTGTTGGCCTATCGTCTGAATTTGATAAATATGTTTCTGCCCAATTGTCACCATTCCTGTGTGAGCTGTTTAATCACTTCTTGTTGACTGGGTCAATGTGCCAGACGATGAAAGAGGCAGTAAACACATTGATTTCGAAACCAGGCAAGGACAATAGACAGTGTGGTAAATACAGACTGATTTCAGTTCTCAATGTAGATCTTAGTTTACTAAAAGTTTGGCTAATAAACTGAGTGATTACATTCGGGGGTTAATTGAGGAGTGTCAAGTGGGCTTCATGTCAGCAAGATATGGTTATGATAAAATCAAGACGATATTGGATGTATTGAGAGTTCACAACAATGTTGTGTCCGACTCAGTGCTGGCCTTTCTTAATGCAGAAAATGCATTTGAGTGAGTAAATTGGAGGTTTGTTGGAATATACATTAAAGAAAATGGGGTTTGGTCCTGTGTTTTTGTGGGCAGTAACCTGCCTACATTCGGATATATTGGCTAAAGCCCATGTCAATGGTATAATAGCAGATTCATTCCCACTATCCAGAGGTACTAGACAGGGGTGCCCATTATAACCATTCTTGTTTAATCTAGCACTGGAACCTTTGGCAGCATATATTCAACAAGAAAGGAGAATACGTGGGATTTGTGTGGGTGGCCAAGAGATTAAGATTTTAACATATGCGGATGACATGGCAGTACTCCTCTCTAATCCAGAAGAGTGCGATCTGCTATTTAAATCAGTGTTTGAGGAGGTAGGAAAATAATCAGGTCAGAAAATAAATTGGTGAAAGACGGAAATATTCCCACTCTCAGACGCGTGATAGGGGTATCCTATTGTCATGGAATCGCATATGGTCAGTGATGGAGGTGAAATACCTAGGAATATACCCAATACATGACATGAAGAAAATTGTTGAATTTAATGTGGGCAAAATGGAGGGGACAATAGTCAATGATGTCGGAAAATGGGAAAGGTTGACCCTAAATGTGTGGGCAAAGGTAAACAATAAAAATGGTCTTGTTACCAAAGCTTTTATTTATGATGCAGTAACTTCGATTGCCAATTTCAAAAAGATGATTGCGAAAAACTGAGAACGTTATCCAGAGCATCATGTGGGGGATGGTAAATGTCAGAAAATCCCCGTCATTTTATCACGCAGCGTTAAAGAAGGGGGTTTAAGCGACCCAGATATTGTGAAATATCACAGAATTCATACTCAAAAAGGCGGCTTAAATGATTTTTGTAAGCCTTATGCGTTAGATAATTTATACTCAATGAAAAAACTGCCAGGCATGAAAGTAAAAATTATAATCTGTTATTGTCACAAGAGTGGCATTAATGACATGGTTTATGCAGAATGACCAATCTTTATGGCTATTCTACGATGCGTCACTAACAAAAGTTTACATTGGCATAGCTGGATAAAGAAAGAAAGGTGTCTTGAAAGTTCCTGATATTTTATAATGGAGAGAGTGGGGAGTTTTTTCGAGGAACTCAGACAGATGTTTGGGCTAGAGAATACTTGGCACGCTATATGACACTAAGGATTCTGATGATTCAGAGGATTAACATGTTGGGTGCTGCATTGAAACCTACACCAGAACTCTGCAAATTGTTTGATATACCAGCGCGCATGGTGTCTTCTATGGATAGGATGCCTATGGAACAAAAATATCTGTATTCTTGGGAAAGATTGAGGCAGAGTTGGTCAGAAGATTTGGGCTTGATGATACCTCCGGAGGAATAGGGGGATTCACTTAGAATTGTGTCTAGAATCAAGATGGATATAAATTCAAGGATGGGACGAAAGAAAATTGTGGGACGTCTCTATTGGACGAAAGTGTGGATGCATAACCTGGTTCTAATGGACAATGACCGATGTTGGGGTTACAGGGGAGTTGGAGGGAGCTTATTGAATGTGTTTTGGGACTGCTTGCGAGTATGTGTTTGTTGGAAAGAGGTCTTAGACGGGATAGATTTGGTTCGGAACGTTAAAATCCCTAGATCAACAGTGCATGTGATCCTGTTATTGCATAATGGGAGGTGCCAGATGACACAAAATTATGAAGAATGGGTTAATAAAGGTCAAGCCTCAACAACAGGTAAAATTTCTGGGCCCACAAAGCTGGACATTTCTTTAAATAGTGTTGTATTTTAAAATATTTATATTGCAGCAGACTGTTCAGGATATCTTCGCAATTACTCCATATGGGAATAGTTGTTCATCCAATCCCAATCTTTCAATTTCTTTTCAAATTCCTCTATCAATGCGTAGTAATCCTGAGACAAGTCTGGAGTCCATTCAATTCTTTCAAATAGCTCTATTGATTAACTAGCCCAGGCATGCAGGACTGTTCCTCTACCTTGTTTCCCCATGACGTTGCCCATTACATTCAACAACGCACTCTTCGATCCCTTCCGTGCCTAGATGTACAACCTAGCCTTGTTCATTAGTATTACGGATGCCAGTGACATTATGCTGCACTCCAGGCAAATTAATTCCCAGACAGATCTCCAAAAATGCCCTTATAAGATATTTAACCAACTAAGGTTCCTCATATTCAGTGCCTCCAGGCCTTATACAATGGCAGGAACAAAACTGTTTATACAGCATATCATTTCCTACATAGCTATATCCCACAATATTTGTGGCAATTTGTTTAATTAGCACTGTCTAGACATTGGCTCTCTGTCTCCATTGGATCTTAGGTTCTTTATATGAATTATCCCCATAGTCCACCCCTATATGAATGTACCCTTTCTATTTCGCTGCCTTCCATGATTAATGGAGCCGTACTACAGCCTTTCCCATAAAACACTAGCTTTGTTTTTTTGCCGTTCACAACCAGATTGTTGGAGGTTGCAAAATCATAGAGCTCGGTGGCTGCTCTACGCAGACCCCAAAACGTGTGGTTGAATAATACAATGTCATCGCGTAGGACAGCCAGCGAACATGCTCCCCCTCCAGCGTCGATGGGCTGCAGTTTACACCCTCGAACTGATATGATAGTTTATTTATATAGCACCTATAGATAATGTGTTTCAAAGCACTGTACCAGAAGATTGGCCATGTAGATGTTAAAACAGCAGGGGGGGCAGAAAATACCCCTGCTTAAAACCCTTAGTAGTAGGCACCTCTGTACAGGCCCTCCCACAGTCCAACCTCACATGAACAAGCGTTGTCTTGTATAGCTGGATAATAGCCGCCAGTAGCCACAGGGCTATACCCAGCATCTCTAGTTTCCGTCACAGGTTCTTGCAGTCTACCATGTCAAAAGCGGATCTTAGGTCCACATAAACGTACAGGGGCAATGCCCCCTTACAAAAAGCTTTCCTCACCAATGAGTCATAATATATTATGAGAAGTCGATACCCTGCTCCTGAACCCTGATCGGAAGGTTCCAAGCAGTTCCTCATCAACCCATTCTTGCAACGATCTCAACAGCAGGGATGTAAAGAGTTTCCCAGTAACATCCAACAGAAATAGTAATCTGTTAGTTACCTGGTAACCCTCTGCATCCCTTTTTAAACACCGGTAACAAAACAGAGCACTTCCATGAATTGGGTAGAACACCGGAATGGCACAGCTTCAGGAAAAGACGCTTTAAGACCCATTGTTCCGGGTCTTGCTTTAGCACTATATTGGCTAAACCATTGAGGCCAGGGATTTGGACCATTTCAATTTAGCTATTAAAACCATTAGGTCATCGTTATCAAATTTTTACTTTAATGGTAAAATTGTGCGACTTACTACAAGGTCTAGCCGATCATCAGCACTAAAAAAAAGTATCCTGTATGAGTCAGGTTTGATCCGGAATAGGATGAATCATCAGTCTACGAGTACTCCCACAATAGACATTTAAAGCCTCCTACACTAGTCTCACCTTGCCGCCTGCTAGTGTTTGCAGCATATTTTGCCACTGGCTATTCCTCAAGAAATTACGGTCTCCTGAGCAAGTTGGTATACCTGTTTTTTTCCCTTCCTGATTTAACACTTACTCGCTGTATACTCTGCAAACTCTGACTTCATGTTTCTGGCAGCTAATTTCAGTGCACGTTTGGCCAACATGATCTCTTTGTCATACTTTTTTGTTCCCGGTCTAACTACCTGTATGGCTAAAAATATAGTAATCATAGCAAATTTCTCAGTCAGTTTAGCAATCCAATCTTCGACTACATCAGCTTTTTTTTACTAACTAGTTCCCCTCTCTCCATACAGACTCAGTATACCATGTAATTACTCAACTTAAATTCCATTCACTCCAATTTATTGTATCCCCGCACCCCCCCCCCAAGATTCAGCCCACAACCAATTTTAAAGTTCGTATTCACATTTCCCAAGAGGGTTTTCGTTTTCAGTATTAGGGGTCAATGATCACCATTATTATTGGGCCATACCATAAATTGATAAAGCAATATATATAGTCTAGGGTTGTTTCTTTTTGTTTTCCCCATACTATGTGTATGCACCCGGTAGGTCTCCCACAATCCTTCCATTCAGCATTAAAAGGTCACATTCATTGAGGAACTTGGCCCATCATTTCCTTGTCTTATTGGTATGGGATTGCAGCAGTTTAACTTTTGATTTTGCCCATTCGTTGGCATCAATCTCACCCATATCGTATCAATAAGCATTTAAATCTCCCTCCAAACCATGCAATCACTTTCAGTAGCACACCAGGACATGATCAATCTCATCACACAGATTTGAATGTCAGTATAGCTTCCCCCCCCCCGGAGGGTCATGTGTTAATTGGGAGCAGTCTTATGTCCCACGCCTAGTTGTAGACGTAATTCTACGGCGAGGACATTTTGCGGAGTTAAGGGTAGATCAATTGAGTTACTTCTTAAACACTGTTTCACCCCCTTGACCAACCTCCCACATGGTCACGCCCTTATGCCCCACAGCCTTATTCTGATATAACACATATCCCTCCATGATGAGATCAGTTGTCAAACTCTCCTGCAACATAAATATGTCATTGGCCGCCAACTGATGTAATGATCTACTTGGATCTAAAAAGTGTTGGAAGCCAAGAGTGTTCTACAATATGAATGTTATTCAGTCCCGTTTCCCCAACACTCGTGGGATATATTTCACCAACCAGTCCAAACCCTGTTGGTCATCAATTTTCTTCAAGTTCTACTGAATGTTCAATGCCTGGTTGTTTCGTGATGGGGGATCTTTTCCCAAGCATTTACATTTCAATTCAACTACTTCTGGGGCAGTATTTATTTATTTTTCAAAACAATTTTTATTATTTTAAACAAACCACACTCAAAACATTACAACCATTTAGGATGTTCATGATCACTGTTGAAATGTTACACTATTCAATGCTCTCCATCGCTCTCCCCTTCCCTCCCCAAAAACTCGAGCCGTCGAATCTGTCCCATCCACTTGAGCATCCTCAGGTGTTTCAGTTATAGTCAACTCTCCCCCGTCCTCTGTTTCATGATTGACCTGGTGGGGGTTTGCCATCGAGGTCACCAATTCTCTCCAGGCTATCAGGGGGCCTACCTCTTCCTGCCCTCCTCTAGTGACTGCTTCATACCAGACCACAGTTTCTGCTTCAGCCCATTTTAGGAGGTCTGCCCACCACATCTCTACTCTGGGCCGGTGAGCCGCTTTCCAGCTCATTGCGATTCTGCGCTTAGCCAAGATATAAGCCAGGTCTTTCATCTTGCTAATGTTTTAGATTACGTGGCCTAGGAAAACACCCAAGCATACATGCCCAAGCAGACCCCACATCAAGCACCACCCCGCGATTGGCCATTCTCGTCTTCAGTTCCACCCAGAATATCTCCACCTCTGGGCAAGCCCAGAACATATGCAGCATCCCAGCCTCTTCCTCTCCACACCTTGGGCATTTCTGTATGGCCGAGCTACCGAACCTGGCTATTCTGCCAAGGGTCAAGTAAGCTCTGTGAGTGACATATAGCTGGATCTGCTGGAGTCTCGCGATCCGGGACACCTTCTTATGGTATCTTTGGGCTCTATCCCATTGTCCCTCTGTTATGGATTCACCCACTTCCCCCTCCCAGTCAAGCCTCAGTTGAAGCAGCTCCTTCGCCGCCTTCGCACTCAGGAGCTCATTTATCCGAGATATTTCGTGCCCGCCCTCAGATATCGTACATCATCTCTAGGGTGGCATCGGGTTCTTCCGCAAGTACCACCTCAGTCCACCTTCCCCTCACCTGTTTCATGATCCTAGTGTACGTGATATATTGGCCCTTATGCACCCCTGTTTCCTCCAGCAACCTCTGAAATTCCACTGCCTCCCCCTCCTGCCATATGTCACCAATGGTGGCCAAGCCCACCAGTTCCCAGTATCTGCGGACCTCTTTAATCAGTTGAGAGTCTTCCCCACAAAATGCCACAAACGGGACCTGCTGAGAGAGCGGGTCCGGGTCACCCACAGTTCTCCATGCCCTGCACCAGACCTCCCAGCCCAGTACCAACAGTCTTCCCATCTTCGCCACTTTTGATTCATGCAACCACACTGTCTCTTTTAGGAAATACGGGACAGAGTTACCCTGCAGAAGCGTGACCTCCGCAGATTCCTCTGCGGACAGCCACCTAGCTATATACAATAGCTGTCCCGCCAAGTAATATAATTCAAAATTCGGCAGGTTTATGCCTCCCTTATCACACGAGTTTTGTAGTTTCCACAGGGCCACCCTATTTCTAGAATTGTGCCAAATGAAACCTCTGCACAGGCTTTGAAGTCTGGCAAAGAAACGTCTGGGGATCAAGTATGGGACATTCACAAAGAAGTGTAACAGTCTGGGCAAGACCACCATTTTGAGCAACGCTGCTCTTCCCATCATGGCCAGGGGTAATCTGGACCAAAACACCATGCTATTTTTAATGCCTTCAACTGCTTTCTCCGTATTGTGTTTGTGCTCTATCTCTATCTTGTGGTATATATTTATGCCTAGATATCTAAACGTCTCGGTCTGCCATGGTAATTGCAGCATGGGCAGGTCGCCTAGCGGAATACTTTTGTACCTTCCCAGGGGGCACAGGCTGGACTTCCCGGGGTTTACCGATATGGCCGAGAGGGCGGCATAACGATCCATCACCTCTAGCACATATTGCAGATTCTCCTCGGGGAAGCGCTGATTGAGAAGTATGTCATCTGCATACAATGATATTAAGTGCGTATTTCCTGCCGTACGAATCCCCACCTCTCTATATTGTTGCTTAAGGCAAATTGCCAACGGCTCCAGCGCAAGGATATACAACATGGGCTACCAGGGGCATCCCTGTCTGGTTCCCCTACTGAGTTGCCATTTGTCCGAAATTATGGTGCCTGTTTTGACCCTTGCAATCGGGGAGCTATACAACATCTAATATATCCCGGCCCTGTTCCGTATCCTTTCAGGGTCGCCATCAACCATGGCCACCTCACTGAATCAAAGGCTTTGACCACATCCAGTGACACTATGGCCAGCTCGCCCGGGTCCTTCTCCGTTTGAACAATAATGTGGGGTAGCCTCCTGTGGTTGTCCGTGATGTTCCTGCCTGGGACATATCCTGTTTGGTCAGAGTGTATCAATTTACCTATTATACGTTTAAGCCTGTAGGCAAGTACTGCTGTGAGTATTTTGCTATCCTGATTCAGCATCGATAGGGGCCTATAAAACCCACAGTCCACATTCGGTTTTCCCGGTTTCAGGAGCGGAATAATTGCCGCCCCTCGGAGGGATTCCATAAGCTAAAATAGCTTGTAGGCTTCATTGAACGTGGCCAGCAGCGGTTGGAGTAACTCCTGCCTATACGCTTTGTAAAATTCGCTAGGTAACCCATCCGACCCGGGCGCTTTACACGTGGGCAAGTGTTGGATCACCTCCTCCAGTTCCTCTGAGGTAATCGAGGTCTCCAGGTCCGCCCTCTCTAGGTCATCTAAGGTGGGCAGCCCAATATCTTCAATTGTTTCTAGAATTTCTTGGCTCATATCCCCTCCCACATCCTCATACAAACGTTTATAATATGTGAGGAACACCTCGTTTACGCCTTCCTGGGTGTTGCTGATCTGGCCTTCCGCATCCCTTACTTCTCTAATCACCGGCCAAGGTGTCTCATTTTTGTATAACCAGGCCAGTAGTCTGCCTGGCTTGTCTCCCCCCGCATGTTGCCTCTCTATATATTTCTTATAGTTTAGCTTACATAGTCTGTCCCAGAGTTCGCTGCTAGCATTCTGTAGCTCTCTTATCTTAGCGCAGTCTTCCCGAGTAGTCTCACCCCTTTGCATCAGGTCCTCTAGCTCCCTTTCAGTTTCCCGCAATTCTCGTTCTATACCCCCTCGGAGCCCTTTAGATTTTGATATGGCTACTCCTCGCACCACCACCTTAAATGCCTCCCATACTGTTCCCATAGATCGGACACTACCTATATTGATGTCAAAATATTTGATGGCCTCCCTCAGGTCTTCTCGGAATCCCGAGTCCTGTAGAGCCTCCGCTCCGAGCCTCCACGTCGGGATTCGTGCTCTTGGGGGGCGGTATCGCCACTCCAAGACCAAAGGTGAATGGTCCGAAAGTACCCTGGCTTTATATTCTGCGCTTACCATTTCTCCCGCTATCTCGGTGGCGGCGAACACATAATCCAGCCTAGTATGCAGGTCATGTGACGAAGCATGGTGTGAATATTGCCTATCCGTTGGATGCAACCGTCTCCACACATCCACCAATCTGAATTCTGTCAACAGTGTCCAACACTTTGGCTGCTGGTGCACGTTTTGCTAGCTTGCTATCTTGTCAATCCCGGGATTCAGGGTGCAATTGAAATCACCTCCCCACAATATTGCACCACCCAGCAGGGGTCTAATTTTAATGTATAAAGACCTAAAGTAGGCTGCTCTATCATGGTTAGGGGCATATAAGTTTATGATGTGCACTTCTCTGTTTTCCAGGAGTCCCGCCACCACCATCATCCTACCCTCTGGGTCTATCGTCGAACGAAGCAGCTGAAACGGCACATGCGGTGCCACCCATGTTACCACCCCCCTTGCATATGCCGTGTATGTGGCTCCCGTGACGCTACCCTTCCATTTTCTCCATACCACCTCCAGTTTCTCTTTGGTGTGGTGGGTCTCCTGCAGCAGAGCTACATCAATCCTCATCCTCTTCACGTACATTACTTTATTGCGTTTTAGGTAGCTGTTAAGGCCCGCACATTCCAGGTCACAACCATGAGGTTACCAGATTCCACTGACCTGATGTCTGCCCTCTCCCTTCCACTTCCCGTGTCGTTCCCGATGGCTCGAATTCAGGCTCATTTCCCTCCCAACTTCAACAACTACCCCCTTCCCCCTTTCCCTAACTATGCCCCACTGCACACAACTCTCCCCCTCCCACCTCCATTCCCAACCCCAACAAATGCCCAGCTCCATCCCTGGATCTCAGGCCCACCCGCATCTGGTCCTTTCTCGTAACTTCGAGGACTAGGACCCTGCGGGGCGTCACCCAACTAATAGTGACCTAACTAAGCGTAATGCTATGGGGGGTCCAAGGGTTGTTTCCCAGGAGCTCCCACTTATATAAGAGCATGTATTGTCCCAGCAGCACCTTCCCAATGAGCTTTATTTAATGCTATATTCTAGTCCCAGTGTCTTGCGCTATGTCACCCATGGTGTGTCAGCTTCGTGTTACTTATCTTCTTTGGCACCCGTCTGGATACCAGATTCCTGGGGGCGACTCTGCGTATCCAGCCAATCCATAGCATCCTCTGGCGTTTCGAAAAACAAAGTTTTGTTCTTGTGGAACACCTTCAGTTTGGCCGGGTAAAGCAACATATATTTCTGACCCGTTTCCCTCAGTCTTCTTTTCACCGCTCCGAAGTTCATTCTGCTGCGCTGTACCTGCAAAGTGTAGTCCGGGTATGCAGAGATTTTTGCAGGCCCCCTTTCGATTGTTCCACCCTTCCGAAAGAATTCTAGTATTTTTTTCCCCCCAGATTACGGTAATTCAGAATCTTTGCAATCAATGGCCTGGGAGGGGCTCCCGGGGGCGGTCTCCTTGTTAAGGCCCTATGCGCCCTTTCAACAGCAAACCCCTGGGTCAGTGTCCCTCCGGTTATCTCCTGCAGTAACATGGTTTCCACGTATTCCATCGGGTTAGCCCTTTCATTCCTTCCGGCAATCCAATGATGCAGATGTTATTGCGTCTAGCGCGTCCTCCTGCTTCCTCTGCTCTTTTCTCCAGGTTGCCTACCCTCTGTACCAGGACATGGAGTTCCGATCTGTGGGCGGCGCACTCCGCCATGTTTGGGGCCACCTCTTTTTCCAGGTTTCCAGTGCGCTCCGCAAGCGTTCTCACATCTTGTCTTAGTAAATTCACTTCTTTCTGGACCGCTCCGACCTTAAGATCCAGTGCCACTTTCAGTTCGTTCATAGCCAGGCCCAGTTTTGTCTCCCAGGCAACTTTCAGGTCCGCAATCGCCGCCAGCACCTCCTGGATTGTGCCCGGGGCCTCTTCCGCCCCATTGGTGGTTTTGTCCTTACTCCTGCTTCCCTCCGCCCCAGGAGGCGTCTTGGCATAGGCTTCCAGCATAGGCTGATTGCTCTTTGGTCGTACCACTTTGTTGGACATTGTGCTGAGCTACTTGTGTGTGAGCCAGCACAGCCTCCTCTCGTGCAAGGGTCAACGTGTTATTGTGCTGTTTATGGTGTGTAGGGCCCACTTCGACCGTATTAGGGGTAACCCCTGCTGTCCATTGCGCTCTTGGAATGGGCTGTCCTCCCACATGCTTGCTCCCGCTCAGTGTTATCCACTAGCCTCCTGCTGGTCAGGCGCCTCCTCTGCTCTCACCACCCTCTACCCGGGACCCGGCCGGCCCCCACAGCCAACCGGCCCACAGACGTGTCTTCAGCGCTTTTGTCCTGCCCCGTGCTGGCACAAGCTCCGGTCCACCCCTTGAATTGGTGGTGGGGTCTCCCAGAGCTCTGATCTTGTCTAGGAGGCTTATGTTGAGCCTCAACACCATGTGAATGGAACCAGAACTAGGGTGCCTTTCTTTCCCCCTCCACTCTGAGATCTTCTGCAATAACAGCTTTTCTGCTACGGGTGGCGCGCTGTGTAGGGGGCTCGTGTTGGGCAGCGCGCTCTTGGGCCACCTCAGCTGCCATTCAGTCCTATCGTGCGCCACCGAGGGGCCGGGCTGGGCACCGCCCTCGGGGCGCACTCGCCTTCCAACAGAGCCTCAGTGTTTGGGGAGGCTTCCCTCCCTGGCCTGTCTGCACCCTTCTCCTGTGCATCCGAGTCTCACTCGGCCAGTCAGGGCCACTGCCGGGGGGTTTCTCACCTGGCCCTGGCTCCACAGGGGCTGACACCTCCAGACTTGCTCAGCCCCCCAGGCTCAAGCTCCGTATGGGCGCCCGCTCTGTCGGGCGTCCCGTGGTGTGATTCCGGTGCAGCCCGGTGTCAGCTGCTTTGTTTTGCAGTGCTCGCTGTCGGCAGCACTGCCAGAGGCGAACTTCGTTAGCCCTTCATCGCACTCCTCTCTTGATGTGGCCCCCCTCAGCTCCTACACTGCGGGGGGCTCCACCTTCGTCGGGCGCTGAAGGGACCAGAAGCGCCCCCGGGGGTGTAGTGCGAGCCACCCCGCAACGCTGTGTGTGATGGCAGTGGCATGGCCCGGGGTGCTCCGCCTCCTGCCCACGCCGTGTCCCGCAAGTGACTCAGGCTGGGGTCATCCGTAACCTCCATCCCAGGTCGGGCACCGTTGATCTTCGTTTGGCCCGACAGGCCCCTTCCAGCGGATCCAGTGTGCCATGCTCCCGGCCAGGTCCCACACAGATGATGAAGCCACAGCGGGTGCGTCTCCGGCACCATCCACTGTGACTACAATCAGTTTATGACCCTTTGTGTGCTGTGGCCATTTTGGCCGTCTTCGAGTCTCGGGTGCCCGGTGCCCGGCTCCCCTCTCATGGCTGCGGCTCCCTCCGTATGCAGCTGATCTGCCTCACACTGCCGTCGGAATACGCCCTGGACATTCACGCGTCCCTGGGTGTGCTGCCAGCATGCCTTTTCGCCTGCATTCTTCATTTATGTCCAGGATCGATGATGGATCAACGAGAGCTCCCTGAGCACACGTCCCTTCACATAGCCATGAAGAACCACCCCCGGGGCAGTATTTATCGCAAAAACCAGTTTCAGGAAGTCATCTGATGAGGTCCACAATTACCCTGGTGGCATAATGCAAACAGGTTGTGCTCATTCTGACTTCCTCAACGATTTCGATGAAGTCCAGGTCAATTCTACTCAGAAGCCTCAGTTGCGGTATCTGGGCTAATACATTGAGGTTTTGACCAAAAAGAGGGATGGGGGGCGAAAGGTAAAGTTAACAGGTTATTGCCCTTACTTTATACACATTTTAACACAAAACATAGGCAAAAACCAGCTGTCTCATACTTGCGTTATAGTCAGTTGGGATCCAGATACTAAAACCTAAGTGGTGAGGACCAGAGTTCAGGTTCCAAGAAGGAAAGACAAGGCTGTGACGAGGGACAGAAAGGATAGAGCGAGTGTCTAACTATCCCTGCCTCAACCCCATGCCTCAACAACGTCGCGATGATGTGCCGCATATCTAACAGGGATAGAATAAGAGATAAACTAACAACTTTTAGATGTTGTAATGCTTTTAGCCTTGTTGGTCCTTCACCACTCTCTTCCACTCTGTGTATGCATGTATGGAAGAGAAAAAATATTTTTTTAAAACAGCGCGCCAGGAGTCAAAGGCGTAGACATCTAGTAGGGTGTTTCATATTTAACCTACAGACTGCCTAGATGACCCTGGGGAACCGAGGTTTTAAGAAAACACAATGACACAGAAACAAACAATGTTAAAAAATAAACATTCAACAAGAAGATACTAAAGTCCCACTTTCAGTCTGTCAATGTTGTTTGGCGGGGTGTGGGATTTAGAATAAAAGGTATGCTCAAACTACAAGGTAGGCCCAACTTATGCCTCTTGTGTGTAGCAACCACTGTCGACCGGTTTCAGTGGCAAGAGTGTAAGTGAAGCCACTTTCATCAGGACAGTCTTGAAAATTTGGTCAATTGGTTCAGTCAAGAAAGTACTGACCACGGTGAGGGAACAAAACTACGACAGATGGGAGTATGTATACTTTACCACCTAGTCGTTGGTGCCAAAAGGCTGGATCAGTCTAGGAGGAAACCTATGGGCAAAAAGGAAATATACCATAGTTACCTCAGGGCTAATAACTTCAAATCAATTGGCTATGAAAAACACACTATTCCATTTTGTTCATAATTTCAAAACTGCTGGTAGTACTACCACATTTGATAAAAAGGATGGTCAATTATTGCCATTGTTAATTCTGTCCCGTTGTTCTATTGTCTCTTAGCCACATAACACGTAACAATGGAAAACTCCATCTTGTCTAGCGAAAAGAGAGTCACCATGTCAATCTCACAATTTAATTACTCTTCTATTTGGAAACGGTTACTTTCTCCCCTATTTACCCCCCCCATGGGTGCAGTCAAGAGGGGTAGAGGGTGAGGGGGGGGGAAGGGGAACAACAAACAAGAGAAGGCATAAGACCACGTGGGTGCACTGACCTTTTCAAGGGTGTGCCTGTGCATACTGGTGTGATTAGCAGTGCATTTGCGCCGCATGGCTGTCGAGCACTGTGATCCAAACCAAGATCTTGCTACCAAAAGATGAGGCAGAGAAAGGCACTGTCATATTATTGGGGCAATCCTAAATGGGTGCCATTTCATGTATTGCAAACCCCCTCTGCCGCAGACAAGCTTAATGGCTGTCCTTGGCAGGGGGTTTGCATACTTTTTAGTCATGGGGCAATATGCATGCCCTCAATAAAACAGAGGGCAGTTTGTCATTGGGCCCCTATGTAAAGACAAGCAAGGAGTACTTACTTCATGGGTCAGGTAACCACGAGTCCATGTCCGCGTTCAGCTGTAAGCACAGAGCGGTAGTCAGAGCACTCCGTGTCCCACAACAGGATTTGTGTGATTCTACATCCGCCTCACGTGACAGAGCTTATGTCACATGAGCGGCTTGTTGTGTCTATACAGGAAGTCAGGCTCTGTTAGCTCTGAATGCCAAGAAGTGGTCCGGACTAATACATTGAGGACCACTGACCACTGATCTATTTGTTAGCTGGTCCTTTCTGTTGGAGCACAATCTAGTTATTATCAACACATTTGAGTTCCGTTTTACCACCTTCAGCCTTTTCTTCAGCTCTGGGGTGGAGCATCTTTCAATTACTGTATCAGTACTCATTTCGGAGTCCCTCACTGTATCCCATTGGTCTCCACTAGCCAACAGCCCTCCAGTAACATTCTCCTGTTGGTCTTTTATGAGCGGCTGGTTAGAACTCCAATCTTTTTGCCTTGCCTCTTCTTCCTCCTGCTGACTTTCTTCTTAGCTCTTTTGCTTAACATTATGGATGGTACTCTTAGTTCAGCCGATGTCGCTTTTACCTCAGTGTTCTCATTTCCCACATTTTTGCTGAGCCTTTAATTGATGATGTGGTTTACGACTCAGATATGTAATTAATTTTTCGGAGTCATCTGCAATAGTCACTGGAACTGTCTTCAACTCGGTTACCTCAAATTCAGCCCCATCGCCACATTGTTCTGGGCGTTCTCCAATCTGTATCATTTGCACCTCGTTTCCCCTTCTCTCCACCAAGATATTCAATTTTCTTCAGTGTCCCTCGTTGCAGGTTTATTTTGTCACTGAGCCTGCCTCCCAACTTTAATAATATTTTGAGGGCAAATTGAATAGTAGAGATCACAGACATTAACTCAATAGACGTCTTTCCACTTTGACTGATCTCTTTGACCACAACTGTCTTCAAACAGTTGAGGCGTCATACTCCGTCTCATATTTGGCTCAACCGCCACTCCTCCTGAATGATGTTCACCTGCCATCTCTACCCGAGTGGGTGGAGTAACCAAGTCAATATGTAACGGGGGTATTACCTGTGCTACTATGCTACACTGCAACGAATAGCATAGATTTAACAATGAGTTATTGTCAATTTCGGTTTACCGTGAGGTGTCCTGCCCATTCGTGCCAACCAAATTATCCTCCATCACCTGCGTTTTATTATTTAAATTTTTAGTTCCTGTGTGAAAATAATTTGTGACTTTCCTTGTAGTATCTGATACAAGGTTTGTCGCTTTATTTTTCACAATAGGCTGAGTCTTTGATGGGACTGTATTCTCATTTGTATGCGCGTCTTTCCCAGCTTTTTCTGGTTATCTAAATTATAGATCCTTTTACCTTTTTGTTTATTCGCCATTTCAATGCTTTGTGTTGCCCAAGTTACAAAGCCAGCTTACAAGCAACACACACAATCTGGTGTCCCTCTCCCTGGCTCTACAGTTTCCTGCACCACTCTGGCGAAATGCAACGAGCTCCGAGATGGGTGTCCATGTGGCTTACTTGGGAGTTGATTGGTCCTACCAATTGAAAGGGAGAAGTCGTCCTTTGCAGTGCTTCTCTGTCGATGCAAACTTGGCGATTCCGACCTGCAGCAGGGCTTCACCGGGCAAACCAACGGTCCAGGAGTTGCAGCAGCCGTCCTCTTCAAGCTCTTCTTCGGATCCTTCATCCAGTGGTCGACTCTGCCTTCCAAGCCAAGAGACTCATCTTTTTTTTCCAGTTCTCTCCCATTCATTCCAGCCTAGCTGCCACTCACCCAGCAGGGTGGCTGTCCTTGACGGACAGTCAGCCAGCCAATCGTCACAGAGTGCATTTGCGTCTCCTAGGAGACCAAGCACAGGGAGTTTCGGGCACCTCCCTCACTTCCTGCCTAACCCAGACACTCTGGAGCCTGAGGTGGGTTTCACTCCAGAAGCCCGCCAAAGGCGAATGAACAAAGAGACCAAACCTGGTTTGGCATGCACAGAAAAACTCGAGAAGGACTTTTCCACAAAGAAATGGCGAAAAAAGAAGACCAGGACCCGTTTTAACAAAGGAGGCTCAGGCGCCATCTTGAAAAATATGGCTCCCCCGATTTAACATTACCGGAGCTGCAAACAGTTTGCGGTCGGGATAAATCATGGTAGTTCATTGTAAAACCACTGCCAACAGCCATTATGAGAGGAAAGGGTAACATTTGACTGTTACATGAGTAACTAGACATAGGGGATACTAAGTAACCCCTCCAGCACTCTATTGTAAGATAGGGTGGGCTGGGTCTAGAAATTTACAGGACCAAGTGAAGTCCATTTCACTCCACTGTTCTGGGAAACAGTAGTTGATCCCAGAGAAGGTATTTAAACCTTGGGAAATCTGAAAGACTTCCCTGAGGCACTGCATTGAAGGTGCTTTGTGACACAATTGTAAAAGATGATGCCTATGGAGTTTGTTAAACTCCACAACCAAAACAAAACAACTATGTAAAACATCACATAAAAAACATGAGTGGGAAAAAGGGTCTCACTCTCCAGGTTAAGAAAATCAAGTCCTCAAAATCTAAGGTAGAGGGAATTAGCACATTTTTGAGAATCCTCCCTAACAAGAGTCTCCTGTTGAGGGCTGAGTTCCTGAACCTGTCCCTCAAGCAGTCCCCTTTGGTTGGTCTTATAGGTGTTCCTTCCTTGAGTTAGGGGGGTCACTCGAGCTGGTGGATTCCTAAGGAATGAGACCATCTACTGGCTCAATCGGGGGGGGTGGGGTGAGGGGGGGAGGCCAGAAGAAGGTGCTTTCAGAGAAAATAGATTAAAATGTTCCAAAGTGTAAAATGGGTAGGAACACACCCAAATCCTTCTCCGGGGAATGTATGGTTTTGTCCTTAGCACATCTATGGTTGGTCAATCGGTTAACTAATGTTTCAAGAGAACTGCCCTAGTCTTTAAGAGGGATAAAATGTATTCATACTCAAAAAATGGTAGTTCGATCTGTCCTTTTGTAAACCCAGAAACAGGAGTGTTAATTGGGAAAAGACCAAGGGCAACTGGAGTAATACCAGGGTTATAAGCGATATGGTTTACAACTGTGTCTTCTTCAGATAGTAATTGACCAGCTAAGGCGAAGAGATTTGGAGAAAATGCTATGCAGAGGTTTAATTTATCCTAGTGGTGTGTTGAATTCATCTCTCTCAGGACCCTGTGGATAGGCAATCCCTCTGAGGACTGCCTTGCTCCTAATGTCCATAGGGACACAGATTTAAGGCAGATGTATCATGCACTAATGGAAACATGCAGAGAAGCCCTCTAGTTTGGATGAAGTGAAGCCATTGACATCCGTTGGTCCACTGCAGTTAAATGGGTCAACTCTGCATAAACCGAATGAGTACTGTGGAAGGGAGAGGCCACAGAGCCATCAGGAAACAACACCAGACAAACAAGTAAGGTTAAAAAAAAAAGACTGTCTTTATTAGAGTTTTGCAACAAAACAAGGACTGGAATAAATGGAAGATGACAAAATGTCAAACCTACAACAACACTAGGGATACATCTTGCCGCAGGTTTGTCCCCCAATGCGTCTTAATGAACAATCCTTGATATTTTACAATGATTTTTGAGTCCCTGGTCAGGTTATTTGTCTGTATGAAAAGTCTGGCATGTTGACATTTTCTGGTACTAGTGATTGATCCAGACCGGTTGGTGACCAGTAATGCACAAGTCTAGTGTGTAACAAGCCTACCCTCTACCTGATAAATCTTGATGTTAAGGTCTCTCTCTGGGACTCTCAATGGGATGTTCTTTCATCGTGCAAGGGCCAAGTCAACTTGTCAAGTTCATTCGTTCTCTGTAATATTCAGAACATTGTCTCTTCATCACACCAACATTTAGGCCATCTCCCCAAGGTCAATCTCAGTCTTCCCGTGCTGACTCAAGTCCAGGTGAGCGCAGACTTCTCCATTAAGACAGTGCTCGATTGTATAGCGGGTGTGCACTCTTGTTGTAGGCAGAGGCTCTGTTTGAGCAGACTTGACAACTTTCTCTTTAGGTGAGGTGGGACTGGAGGCCCTCTAGCAGTCGGTCTTAAAACTGACTTTCTCCCACTTGTTTCAGAGACCAGAATGTACAAGCAGGTCACCCAAACTCTCTCATTGCTGGTACAATTTTCACTCGAGGCCTCGGAACTCACTAAGCATAGTGTCTAGCCCTCAAGTTACCCCCTCCCTCCACCTCAATGCTATCCATCATGCACTTGTTCCGCCTTCCCCTACTTTTGGGCTGGATTCGCTCACTGTCTCTAGCCCTCACCCTAAAACACAAAGGAAGTTTTAAGCTGTTATCTAGCCTAGTCGCATCTTCCTTTTCTCAGTAATATCCTTCCCCGCCCATAAATGCTACCTCCTCCCAGCTCCTAGTTCTTGCGACTTCTCCTTTCCTTATGCGCAACAACCTACTCCCACACTTTCACTTTGTTCAACCTTTCCTGCTTCTCCTCCTCATCTTCGTCCTTCACCCTTCACCAACCTATCCAAATTCACCTGCTCCTTCACATCCAACCTCTTCGGCTTCACTTCCATTCTGCAGCTCTGATCGCTCTAACACTCTGCTCCAGGTTCCCCTATCTATTCTTTCTGAGTGAGCTTTTATACAGGCTTGTCCACTCCCCTAGGTCGGCCATCTTGTAAAGACATGCAACTGGTTAATCCAATTAGGTACATGAATGGCTGGCTTGGCACAAGAGTTTCTTTGAGCAAGTTGTGTTTGGTTCACTTTTGCATGTATTCTGTGCAATCCGAAACTAGCCTCTAAAAGGCTGGTTGCCACTTTGATTCCCTCAAACACATGCCTGAATGCTGAAGTGTGCATGTTGGCCTCTCTACACCTAGTGCTGGGAAAATCTGCTCTCTCTGCATCTCGCTGTTCACTCGCTACAGTAGTGGTGAGCATCTTTTCTGGATTGTTCAAAAATGTGAGCTGTCAGGCCACAATATTAAAAAATAAATCTAGGTCTCCTCCTGCAGATATTTATATTGCATGGGGTTGTCAAGGGCAACAATTTGCTGCCTAGGTTTTCATGCTCTAAGCAAGTTACATATTGTTGGTTCCAAGAAACACAGGTTCTGGTAGGTCCTGATTTATGGCTATTTCTACCCTCAAACTTTGAGTTGTTCTGAGGCCTTTGGGTAAATGTCTTCATTGTCATGGATGCAGGTGATAAGTTAATTTAGTAAGGTCTAATTCCTCTGGGTTAGTCGGTTGAGCGCAGACTGCCTACATCGAGAATACAACAGTGCAAACAGTGTTTCCATCAATCTCCATGGGAAGGTAATTCCCCTTGGTTCCTGCCATAAGCCAACATGTCTTGGGATTCTTTTTCATCTCAGTCATCACCAAATTCCTGCGCTTCCTCAGCTGGTTGCAAATCGCTGGTGTCTCTTGGCTAGAGTTCCGGAACTGAGCAGCAAATGTCCCCTTTACCACAGTCCAAAGATTGTATTGGGCCTTTCACTGCCAGAAAAGCCAGAGGCTTCTTAGCTTCCATAGGTGTTCAATTTGAGTGAGTTTGAGGATTCATTTTCTGTTGATTCTTCAGACCACCACCCATAATACTGGTGGGCATGGCATGCCATCCAAGATGAGTCACCCCGCCAATTACGCTCTTAAAGGAAGGGTGCACTCTGGCATTTTAATCAACCAATTGCAAATACACAGATTTTGCACCATATATCTATCTATTACATTTTTTCTTTTGGTGCATCTGACCTTACATGTTGTTACATAAATATCTACGAACAATACAGGTCCCCAACCGCCATCTTCTGATAATTCTAATCAGTTGGGCTATCGCCTTAAGTTAAAGTGCCCTGGCAGAAATAAACTATAGTCTGTGCACCTCTAGCTGACATCCTATATGAACAATATGCAACAACCTGTGGCATTGACGTTTGTGCATGACTGATTAAAATGTTCTCTGTATGCTATGTATTCGCCAGTCTCCATGTAAATGCACAGGACACTAAATATCAACAAACCCATCATCCTTGACAATTGTTGTTTCTCCTCGCTTTGTGTTCCTCCGATCTATTATAGGCCTTCTCAACTCGTACTTTGCTTTAGATACAGATACTAATTCCACCGTTGCATACAACATAACAAGGTAATTGCACTACTTGAAATATCTTCTCTATAGGTGTTTCGCATTACTCCAAGGACATCATTTAAAATTTCATTTTTATTTTAGAAAAAACCCATTTCAAATGATCATTTAAATCAGTTATTAAGGTCTCATGAGTAAAAGAGCGATTTATATTGGGTGTTTTTCTTTAGGTCGTACATCATGAAACCTTAATATTGAGTTCTTTTCACATAGACCGATGTGCCCCCCAAACCCTGCTTTGCTCCTCCTGCCCCCCCAACCCCTCACTGTCCTGGGCTATTTCCTCACCCCCTGCACACCCTGCCCAAGACTAAGCTAAAACACATACATACACAGAACACACACACCAACACACACGCACCCACACACTTACCCACTCTACTCGCCATGCGTTTTCGGGTCCCGTTGAGCTTGTCAGCACCTGCGCCTACTCGTGTGCGGCAGGGGCATGACAGTTCGATTTAAAAAGGCTGCTCCGTGCGGTTACGAGCGGTCTTTCTAAATAGATTTATTTTTAAAAAGATCTTCATAAAAAGATCTTTTCACCTAGAACAGATTTTTCTTGTTTAAAGTTGTATTATTCAGTTATGTTTATTGATGTGGTATTACAACCATGGTTTATTTTATCATTTTGAACGCAAGTTGGATTCTATAAATACATGGTGGGCTTTAGCTCAGTAGCGTTAGTAGACTTGTTTTATAAATTAGCTTTTAAGAATTAACCATGATTATATAAAGAATAAAAATATCCCCTACATTTCTTTATTGCAGTTTTCAATCGCCCACTATCATCGCTGGTATTCAGGGATTCATGTTTGAACTGGAATACGTAGAGGAAATGCTTGAGAGGGAAAGCTAGTAAGAAACGGCAACGCTGATTGCTAGCGATGACGAAGATTCAACAGATCCCGATCAGAGTCGAATGGAAGAGGTTTACATTTGGTGTACATGCCTTCAATGCCAAGTGATGTCAACTTTGGCAGAAAACAGGTCATGAAAACTCACCCTTCGTGGTCTATATATGCGAAGATGATCCTCTGTCACTATGTGTGAACCGCAAAGAGACTTCAGGACAACCTGCCTTACTCTTTCGATACAGAGAATGCGGATGTGCTTATGCACAACTTCACAGCACTCTTCACCCAGGTGTTCCCAGCAATGAGTCATTGGTGCTATCTCTTTAAAAGAAATCAACGTTGCACATTTTTCTTCTGAAATATTACAACCTGAGCTCTCCCTTGCTTATCAAAGGTAAGTGACATGTTGTCCATCTCCGACAATGGGGAGCCGTGGACGGACCTGCTGGCAAACAATGTGCAACACAAAGGGGTCTTGAGAACGGGTTGTAGGAGTCTAATCCGATAATAGATCAATTTGAGCATCTCACTGATCTGCAGATTGTAGGTCAGATTGGACTGCCATATATAGCCAAGATGTTTTACTTTATGAGAAAGGGGTGTGGGCATCATCAGGGTAGCAATAAGATTATGTATCTTTCTGATAGGAGTGCTAGCAATGTTTTTTCACAGCTCTCTTGAGGGAATACAAGATACCTATTAGTGGCAGTAAAGGGCGTCTAAATTATACCAAAACTATCTCAAGAGGTAATGTAGCAGAGCAGTCAAGCTTTTCAGGAGGGGGTGGGCTGGTATCAAAGTACAATTAGTCATGTCCCTCAAGCTTTTTAAATCCACCATAACTTTGTGGAACATGCCCACAATGATTCTGGCTATACTACACCAAATTCCCAATAAGGGTGAAACCTGTATGCAGATGTCAAAATCCCTGAGAGCTGCCTGTCTTGGGTTGAAAAATGATACATATAAAATGGCACTACTCTATTGGCCGATATTTTCCTGAAGCAAAGTCCTGACATTTGAGCTAATTTGCATACCCACAATGCATTGTTCGTTTGGCTCTGAACTGAAGGTGAACTTCCAGTGATGGCTACTGGGTGGTGCTATGCTGTGTGAGAGACTTGGCTCAAATGAGTAATTCTGCTTTTACATTTTGGTGGACTTTTGTTTCCAAGCCTTTTAAATAGACCATAACTTGTTGGTGTTTGAAATATATATTAACTGAAAAAACTTAGTTAAGCTGTAATTAAGCTGCACAGATAGATGTGTCGCCCATTATACTATGCCCCATATAATGCCATTTTGTATGTCACTGTGAATCCCTCTTAGAATATGTATGGGCTTTGCAACAGGAACATGCAGCGCTAAGCTGGTCATGACTTCCCACATCCGCTGAATTTCAAGGGTTTTGTTGTGTTAAATCTGCAGAACTTAATTGCACCTTAAACCAAGGTTTTTTTTCTGTGAATTTCAAGGGTTTTGTTATACCATAGTTCTTTTAAGGGCCACTAGCCATGGCCGAAGGCCGTGTTCACTGTACATGTTCCCCCAACATGTTTCTTTTGGACCCACTAGGTGGCCATAGCCTTCAGCCATTCCCACTATACATGACATTTGGGCCGACTAGCCACTTTAGATGTAGTGTCTCTACACTTCTACAGACCATGACGTAGGTTTTAGGGCTTGGAAATGTTTCTTGGACAGACGGTCTCTCCTATCTTGGCCAAACAGAAATGTTGGAGGATTTCATTTTGTCTGAATCATTTTTTTAAATTTGCGATTCTTTCAACCACCAGGTCAGGGGGACTGATCGGGACTACCTTTGCCCCCTCGTATTCACAATGGGATATTGGGAATGCACTTCAGTTTGGTCTCTTGAGAATGAAATTTTTATACACAACATTTTTAGTTGGTTTTGTCATATTGATTTATTTATTATTTGTAAGTGAGGCGAGAGCGATTGGCTGAATTTTGTGAAGGTCCTAAACTCCAATTACTATAATTTTCGCATTACTGAATCTCACAGCACTAAAGAATTGGCATTTTTCAACGTACAAGTTCAAATTAGTTCTAATGGTTTGCAAACTACTGTTTATCGTACACCCACCAGTTTGAATCAAACGTTGCATGCCACCAACAATCAATAGCATCCTGTACGGTGAATTTGTGCGGCTATGTCGGAATTGTTCGGATTTAATGCTTGTGATCTCAATCGCGATACATTACTCAGTAAACCTAAAAAATCTGTGATGGAAGCTGAGCAGGACACTAGACTTGTCCATACTTTTGGGCCAGAGTCACGTCAGATACGTGATATTGTTCACAAACATTGGCATGTACTGAAAACAGATAAGGATCTGGTCCACTGTCCTTTCTGGTCACCCCTGTCTCGATTTCCGTTGGGCTCCCTCACTTAGGGACAAACTTGTTTAGAGTTTTCTGCCCTGTTAAACCAGTTTCTTGGCTTGCACAACATACAAAGGGCTTTTTTAATGCCATAAATGTAAGGTATGTCATTATGCTGTTCCTCTATCTACATTTAAACATACTGTTGTTGGCACAACCTATACCATACGTTGCACCATCAATTGCAACACAGAGTTTGTCATTTATGCTCCTCATTATGGCAAATGGTATGTCGGCAGTACTACTTGTACATCAAAGACTACGATATTGCAGAACATTCGAACAATCAACAATGCAGACTTTTCCTACACAATTGCAAAACATTTTCATGAGCATCACAATTGGTCATTGGATTACTTCATTTTTTTTGGTGTGACTCATGTCATCAAACACCCTTGTGGTGCTGACAGGACCCTCAGATTGAGACAGCTTGAAACAAGAACAATTTGGGACTCCCTTGGGCCACACACTGAAGAGGAACTCCACAGATTAATTGGTGTCTGCTATGCTATTTTGACTTTGCGATGCTTGATAAGTTTTATTTATTTTGCATTTTATTGTATTGTTGTGTGGTTTCATTGGGTGGATTTCACCCAGGGGAATGGGCGAGCTGCCGTAGTGGGGTGGAATTTGCTTTACTATCTGTGCGCTTTGATTAGCAGGTAGCACTACATTTATAATAGGGTTTTAGGCCGCTCATTTCTATGTGTTCAATGACCATTGCTATATGTCAATGTTTAGTATGGGTGGAGTTTCCAGTTTTAATGTTGGTCTTTGGCGGTTTTGACACTATTAATTTTATACTTGAGTATGCAGCGTTCACCTGCCTATTCATGTGAAATAGGTCTGAAATTCTTCTACCATCTGATTATGTTATTTTCTGGTTTATGATGAAACATACATTTTCCAGTTTGGCGTATATGTTTGGTACTATTGCAATGTTGTGATTCCAGGTTTGTAAAATATGTGTTCACATGATCACGCATTTTATTTCAAGCCTGTTCTTGGTTTGGCATTTCCTCTCACCTACATCAATATTCTGGCCGGTCTACTCAATTTTTTGTATTTTGTGTATGCTTGTTAGTACGTTACTCATGTTTAAAGATGGCTGACAGATAATAATGCAGGCTGAGAGAGTTGAAATAAATCTTACCATTGGGTGGAACCATAGAGTTTGTACTTGACTATTAATGTGTTGAATTGTGTACGCTCATTTTTGTTTTTGAATTTTGCGCTTTATTTAACTATGGATCTTTCTTTTGGTGTCTTCTCTCACCCCCATAAATACTCTGCCCGACAATTTTAGAATTGTGTCTATTGAGTATTTTACTCATGTTAAAGATGGCTGCCAAGTTGTTGCTCTCAGCATTTTGCTGGATGATAGGGTTGGAACAAGTTAGTTACCTGTAACTGTTGTTCTCCAGCACGGGTCTGGCATGGATTCACATGCTCATGAATATTCCCCATCGTCAGGCTGGGAATCCTCGGTAAAGAAAAAATCAGTATAAGTTTTGTTTCTGATCTGTCTTTCTTAGTAGTAACCAATCACTGATCTCTGGGTCATACTGCCCCCAGCCAATGACTGTCCTCTCCCTAAACCCATCCGCTGGCAGCCATCCTCAGATTTGGTAGCACGTAAAGTGGCGGTATGACCAAGTGAAGAGCCGCAGTGGGGAAGGAGGGAGGGTTCACATGTGAATCCATGCCAGACCCATACTGGAGAAGAACAGTTACAGGTAAGTAACTTGTTCCTTCTCCAGCATGGGGTCTGGCATGGATTCACATGCTCATGAATATAAGAATACATAGCAGTTCACACATGCACAACCATGGGAGGTGGCAAAAGGCTCAACATTAAGCAACTCTTACCTCCCCACCAGGCCCACCTTCAGGCGAACAGGTTGCGCAGCACTGCTTGGCCGACTCTGGACTCCTCCCTAGAATCCAGGTCGACGCAGTAGAATCTCGTGAAGGTGTGCGTCGACCTCCACGTAGCAGCCCTGCAGATCTCTAGCAGGGGCACACCAGACAAGAACGCCGTAGTAGAAGCGATCGCTCTGGTCGAATGGGCTCTCGGACGGCCGGGCAACGGTCGGTTTGCCAACCGGTGACAGTGCATGATGCAGCCGGAGAGCCATCTGGAAATGGAAGCCTTCGAGAGAGCCTTCCCCTGGTTCACAGGTCCAAAGTTTACAAACAGCTGTGATGTCTTCCGAAAACTCTTCGTTCGGTCCACGTAGAACTTAAGCGCTCTAGCTACATCCAGCGAGTGCAAACTCCTCGCGGCCGGCGACGGGAAGAAAACTGGTAACACCAAGGGCTCGTTAAGATGGAAGTCCGATGGCACCTTGGGCATGAAGGAGGGGTGCGTCCTCAGCACCACCCTCGTTTCGTGAAAAGTCAAATATGGGGGCTTGCAGGATAGGGCCTGAATCTCTCCCACGCGTCGTGCGGAGGTGATGGCCACCAGGAACACTGTCTTCCATGACAGGAACTTCAAAGGAGCCGAATGCAAAGGCTCGAATGGCGGCCCCATGAGCCTGGTCAGCACCACGTTGAGCTCCTACGCCGGGGCTGGAGCCTTCACCGGTGGGAACAATCGGAACAGTCCTTTCATAAATTCCTGCACCAGTCGATGAGACCACAAGGACGGCCGTCCTGTAGGTCTGGTGTATCGGGAGATCGCTGCCAGATGTATCTTGATGGAAGCGTGAGCTAGTCCAGCCTTGGCCAGCGACAGTAGGTATGGTAGCACTTGAGGTGCTGTAATCCGTAGAGGGTTGATCTTCTATGCACAGCACCAGACAGAGAACCTCTTCCACTTATGTCCGTAGCACTTAAGAGTTGAGGACGCCCTGGCCTTTGCAAGAACCTCTCTGCAGTCAGCCGGGATATCGTACACTCCAAACTCTAGTGCTGCAGGAGCCAGGCCTGCAAGGTCAGCGACTCCAGGTCGTGATGAAGGATGGCGCCTCCTTCTCTGTAAAGAAGATCTGCGTCCGTCGGCAGCTTGACCGGAGGGGATTCTGACAAGTCCAGAAGGTCCGGGAACCAGATCTGTCTCGGCCACGCCGGTGCGATGAGGATCATCTTGCACCGGGACCTCTTGAGCTGGTTGAAGAGTCGGAGCAGCAACGGCAACGGAGGGAACGCATATAGGAACAGGCCGTCCCAGGGGAACGAGAAGGCATCGCCCATGCTCCTCGGCTGGGGAAACCTGCTGGCGATCCTCTGGCATTTGGAGTTAATCGCCGTCGCGAACAGGTCGATCTGGGGTTTGCCCCATCGCTGAAAGAGTCGATCCACTTGATCCTGGCGTAGTTCCCACTCGTGGCACGAGCGCAGCTCTCTGCTGAGTACGTCAGCGATGGTGTTTTTTTATCCCTGCCAGATGAAACGGTACCAGAAACATCCCTTGGGCAACGGCCCAATGCCACAGATCCTGGGCTTCCTTGGATAGGGCAGGGGATCTGGTTCCGCCCTGCTTCCGAGTGTAGAACATCGTGGTGGTGTTGTCGGTGAGGATCCTCACCACCTTGCCCTTGAGGGACGGGAGAAAAGACCTGAGGGCCCAGAACACTGCACAGAGCTCCACGATGTTGATGTGGAGCGGCTTCTCCTCCGGGAGCCAGAGGCCTCTCGCATGAAGATCTCCGGTGTGTGCGCTCTCCACCCCTTCAGGGAGGAATCCGTAGTCACTGTTACCTGGTGGGCCAGGGTCTGAAAGTATGTTGTCACTGCCGCCAGATGAGCGTGGGTGCCCCACCACCGGATCGCTCGTCGGAAGGTCTCGTTGAGAGGGATCCTGTCCTCGAAGCTGCCCGTTGCTTGGATCCAGCGGGTGTCGAGGAACTCTTGTAGAGGGCGCATCCGAAGCCTGCACAGGCGCACAAGATATATGCAAGAAGACATCATCCTGAGAAGGGACTTGATGGACCTCACCCTGGCCACGTCCGCGGCCAGCAGACGCTGCACCTTGCCCAGGTTGGCCTTTGTCCTTTCCTCTGACGGCGAGGCCAGACGCGCCACTGTGTCGAGCTTGGCTCCCAGAAACAGTGCGACTTGCGAGGGGACCAGGTGGGATTTCGGGAAGTTGATGGAGAACCCCAGGCCCGTGAGCAGCTGGACGGTCTTCGCTGTGTGTTCTACGGCGAGCTCCCTTGTCCCTGCACAGATGAGCCAATAGCCAATCATCCAGGTAGGGGTAGACGTGGATCCCCTGCAGGCGCAGCCGCGCCGTCACTGGTGCGAGGCACTTGGTGAAAACCCTGGGTGTCGACTTCAATCCGAACGGGAGGGCCTTGAACTGGTAGTGCCGTCCCTGGACCACGAACCTGAGGAACTTTCGGTGTCCTTTTAGAATGGGGATGTGGAAGTATGCATCCTCCAAATCCAATGACGACAGGAAATCGCCCTCCTCCAGCTGTCCCAGCACGTGCTGGAGGATGACCATCCAGAACTTCTGTGCCTTGATGTACTTGTTCAGTCGTTGCAGGTCCAGGATGGGCCGCCATCCTCCTGTCTTCTTTTTCACGAGGAAGTACCTTGAGTATACTTCGGAGCCCCGGAGCCTCTTCGGGACGAGCTTGACGGCACCTTTCTTGAGCATCGCCCTTACCTCCAGGAGTAGTTGAGGGACGTGGTTTTCCTTCCTGGCCACGGGAGGAATGTGGGGCACTTTTTTAGAAACTCGAGGGCATGCCCCTGGGCCAGGGCGTCCAGCACTCAACGGTCGGTGGAGATGGACTCCCACACGCTGACGAACTTCGCCAGCCGGCCTCCCACCGGGGTGCTTCGGTGGGGGCCCGACGCCACGGTCGGTTCAGTCTTGCTTGGAGGATGCCTTGCCGCCTTGGCCTCCCTGGCGACGACGGCGGGGTCCACCCGACTTGCCTCGTCCCCTATAGACTTCTTGCAACGAGGAGCGGGCCGCCTGGCGGTATGTAGAGGAGCCACCGCCGAATCCCTTGGAGGCAACTTTCCTGCGCAAGGAGCGGATCTGGACTCTTCAAAGAGAGGTTCCCAGGTGGATTGTCGTGAGGCCTCTGCCGAAAGGGAAGACAGTAGCCGTGGGTTATGATCTCCAGAACCCACACATCTGAAGTAATGGCTCGCCACTCTACAAGATGCTGGGCCAGCCTTCCCCCAACCGGCGAACCATGGGACCTGGCCTCATGACTGAGTGGTAGCGCCTGCGGCGTTGCCTGAGGGCAAAGAGGCAACTGCCCGAGCGGCCTTGGCACCTCGAGTACCCTTGTTTCCACCTCTGGCACTCTTACGGTGGCCTCTGACTGCTAGCTCCTCTCGCTTTACTGAAGGACGAGTAATAGCGAAAGGAACCTCCCCTCCATTGCTGTCCCCTAGGACGAAAAGGCAGAGGTTGTCGAACTGCAGTGCCCAACGACTTCGCTGCAGCTTTGGAGGTCTGCTACCTCTCAGGGCTCTAGTCAGCCTTGCTGCCAAAAAGATGTTCACCGTCAAAGGGCATGTTGAGGAGCCAGGACTGCACATCAGGAGCGAACCCAGACTTCTGCAACCACGCAAACCTGCGTATTACGGTGCTCGCCGCCATGGACTGGCTTACACAATCTGCCATGTCCAAACCCGACTGAACGGCCTCACACATGGCATCCTTGCCATCCTGAACCATAGCAAGGAAACCATCCCGTTCGTCCCCTTCGGGAATATGTTCAGCCGCTAATGCAACACAGTTCCACAGAGTGTGTGTGAAATGAGACAAGGCACATATGGAGTTGGCCGCCTGAAGCGCCATACCCCCTGAAGAAAACACTTTCTTCGGCCAGCCGTCAAAACGTTTGTCGTCCCTATCCGGAGGGTTGGTAGGATACGACGCCTGCTTTGCTGGGGCCGTAGCCACTTGCACCACCAAACTCTCCGGAGTGGGGTGCCAGGACAAGTAGCAGGGGTCGCTACTGGCTGGACGGTATTTTCGCGACAAAGACTTGGCCACTGCTGGGAGACTCCCCGGAGCAGTCCAAGCCGCCGCTACCCTTCTCTGCAGAGCCATATGAAACGGCAATATCGGGTCAGTGGGGGGGACGAAGATCAAGGATGTCTGTGAGATCATCCTGAACAAACTCCCCTGGGGGAGCCGACCAACCCAAGTACTCGGTGACCCGAGACATATAGTGCCGATATGAAGAATCGGCATGAGTGTCAGGCTCCGGCCTACAAAACTCCACCTCCGGAGAGGTGTCCAGTCCAATGGCATCATGCAGTGACTGTCTCAGGTCATCAAACTGGCTATGGGCCGAGATAAGCTCATCTGGTACCGTAACCGGAACCAAGCCTTCATCGGAGCCTTCATCACCCTGAAATGTACTCCAGGCGGTGAGAGGAAGACATCTGGGGACCAAAGCTGTGCCTGACCTTAGCCAGAGCCTTACTAGGGGCTAACCCTGTGCCACGGGGCCCCTCCGACACCACCGTATCGAAAGGCGCTGAAGGCGCCCAACGAGTCGGCACTGGCGTCGACGTCAGCTGCAGCACCGCCAGTATCGACCGCGTTGACACAGGCCTTGAAGCCAGAGCTCTGAGCGTGTCTCTCGACGACCTAGGCGCCGACAGCATTGACGACCCCCTCGGAGGCAGAGCCTCGAGAGAAATCGTCGACGACCTTGGCGCCACAGGCGTCGACGTCTTCTTCGAAGACTGCACAGGATCACGCGGTCTCGAGCGCGTCGAGGACAGGGACCTGGAATGGGCATGGCGAGAACGGCTACCCTTGTCCAAGCGGGACCTATCCCGCGAGCCGTGCCGACCACCCGAGCCCGAAGGCGTACGAGCAGTGTCTCTCGACCGGTGCCAACCGACCCCACTTGGAGGAGCGGATGGACTGGTGCCCTGCGATTCAAGAATCGCTAGCATCGGCTTCCCGAAGGAAGCTTATTTCTCCTCGCTTGCATGGTCGGATAAGCGACCCGCCGACGGGCGGAGTCCTCAGAAGAGGACAGGGAAGGCGACCGATGCCGGCGCTTCCGGGAATGCCTCGAAGAGGCGGAGGAGTGGCGAGACCGACTCCTGCAAGGAGACCCACTGGACTTCCGACGATGACGTGGAGAGTCGCCTCTCGAGACATCCGTCGAAAGCCCCGTAGACCTCGACTACCGGGGCTTAGACACCCGACCTACCGACAGTTTCTTCTTGCGTTCCCGCAAGGCATTGGCCGTGAGCGACTGCCAGTTGACACAGTCATCCCTATCGTGGGTCTCCCCGAGGCACCAGAGGCAGGCGTCGTGCGAGTCCGTGACCGACATCTTGAACCCGCAGTCCCCGCATTTCTTGAAGCCCAGACGCGGGGTTGAAGACAAAGTAGACATCGCCACGAACAGGTCTTCACAAAAAACCGAACAGGTTCAACGAACCGAGAAGAAAACAGCAAACTCCAAAGAGTCGAGGCGTACCGAGATTCACGAAGCGAACACGTTCGCGGAAAAAACAGAACTGAGGCTATGGGCGTCGTGCATCCTACTTATCAGATCGGGTGACGTCGGCCGTCGGAGGAGGTCCTCGGGGACGGCGCATTAACGTCATCGACGAAGGACGCAGACGCCGAAGATTTTCCGAAGTAGCACAGCTGTGGACATTACCTGTCATAGATATGGAATACGTCGGAGGACCCAAACCCCTCGAAATCAGGCAATAGTTTGCCGGACATGTAGGATCGGCCTAAGGCTTTTTTTACGCAGGGGAGCACACGGGCGTGCTTGAGGAGAGAGGAGAAACATCCAGTGGCGAAAGAGCGATTGCAGAAATTGGCCAAGGCTGGAGCGAGGGTGGCAATGTGGTCCTTGATGGTTCTGGAGGAGCAGGGGAGCACCTGTTTGGACGACATATTCATAGATCGGACTTGTCTAGAGACATTGTCAGGTGTTATTAGACCGAAGGAGGAAAAAGGAAGGAGAGGCAGCCAAAGGGGGTCTGAGAGAGGTAGGGGGAGAAGAAGAGGAAAGCGAGGACAGGATTTCCTTAGTTTTAGTGTGAAATGAGAGCCCAGAGCCGTACAAAGGGCCTGGGAGTAGAATGGAGAGGATGAGACTGCAGTAGGATTGGCCAGCTCCTTGCAGATTTTAAAGAGTTTGGCCGTGTTTCTAGAGGTCACAGAGGAGGAGGTTTGGATATTGACCCTCTTGGAGAGGACCGAGAGTCTGTATTGCCTTTGGAGCAGAAGGGAGGCCAGTTTGTCAGAGGATGTGCCAGAAGCCCTCCACTTCCTCTCAGCCACCCTGCAGAAGGTGGTCAGTCCAAGAGAGGAGTGGTGAGAGGGGAGTGTCTGAGGAGATGAGTATCCAAAGTGTGTCCAGCAGAGTGTGTCGGACCTGAGGGTAGCATAGAAAGGGAGAGAGTCGCATAGGTTGCAGAAGAGCCCAAAGAAGGGATTAGAAGCCAGGTGGGTGTTGAGGTCTCTGAGGTGGCGAAGTTGAGAGGTCGAGGCAAGGAGGGAAGAGGTCAGTCCATTCTGTAAGAAAGTGGGTGACTTTGCCAGGTGGCCTGTATATGGTGGCTACAGTCAGAGAGGCAAGGAGAGATACAGAGCCTGCAGACTAGCCATTCAAAGGAGGAGGAGGAGGAGGAGGAGGCCTGCGTAGGAATGACAGAAGCAGGGACCTACTCCAGAAAGATCAGGGCCACTCCACCTCAGGGCCGGTTGGTTCTGAGCTCGGAGAGGAGAGTGTCAAAACTCGTGACAGAGCTGGCCATGAACCATGTCTCGGTGAGAGTGAGGACATCCAGGTCAAGGTATTCGAGGCGGGGGGAGCTGTCAGAGGAATGTTTGACAGCAGAGGGAGAGTTGAGAGTAGCTATGTGGAACAGGTTGCCACATTTGAAAGACTTCCGGGGTGGGGTGCAGGAGTGAGGTACACCCAGCGGAGGCAGAGAGAAGGGCCAGAGAGTGGGCAGAGGAAGTACAAGGAGGTGGCATAGGGGCCAGAACGGATGAGGAGGTGGGACCCAGAGAGACAGCAGAGGAGAAATTCGGCAGCAGAGGGGCCAGAGGGGTGTTAGGAGTGGCAGGAGAAGGGAGGAAATTGATGATACGCGGGAGACAACCAATAAAGAGGAGGAGATTGGGCTGAGACCCCTGGACTATGACGGTACCATTTAGATAGACATTGAGGATGGTCTTGGAGGATTGGAAGGGGGACACAATGACCTCCCACCGGGTGCCACCATTAATGGTGGCACCCGGTGGGAGGTCATTGTGTCCCCCTTCCAATCCTCCATGAATGGGGGAGGAGGAGAAAAGAGAGACAACACAGACCATATGTGGGGGTCCATTGGTCTGGAAAGGGGAAAAAGAGGAAGTCAGTGAGAGTCTGTCTGGAGGAAGCGCTGATGTGGGCATCAACGATAGGAAGGCCAGAGTTGGAGTTCAGGATATCCCTTTTGAACGTTTTCCTTCCAGACTTAGTGAGAGGGATAGGATAGGAGATAGAGTAGAAGTATGAGAAAATGGGAGAGATTGAGAGCACCATAGGGGGTGCAGTGAGGCAAGAGTGAGGGAGGAGAAGATGCACAGCCCACACAGCCGCACACCACCGGAAGCACCCGATGGGGAGGATCACACAGAAGGAGGCCCAGAGGAGGCAACAAGCAGGCAACACACTGAACGCAGGAGCAGCATGGACGGAAGAAAGGGGGGGCGGGGGAGGATGACAGCGCACTGCAAAAAGACCCAGATTCGAATTTCCTAAAAGGAGGGGAAAAAGGCCTAGTTTTAACACAACAGAAAATGCAAAAACACCCACATGATACAGTCCTCTACATTACCAATAGATAACTGCCAATTCTCATCTTTCTTTTCAAAGTTTCAATTGTTCAAATGTATTTTTTACTGTATACTGCATATTATGAAGGGTCCAACCAGGCTAAAAACCATATGAAATAATTACATGAAAAGAATTTGCAAACCGAAAATGGGACAAAGTGATGAGCACACTGGTGATGGTTGTAGAGCTACCAGAAAAGATGCACTGTACGCTTATGGTCTTTCATGTAAAGTATTCAGCCATGCCATTGCATGATAGGTTACCCCAAAGAGATGGAAACTAAACACCAAACATAAAAGAAGATAGATGCAGCAATTCATGGAGAGGCTCAGAAGGAAATCAGGTGGTTATGATACCCCTCTGCTTTACCTTCTCTGTAGTGTTCATATCTCATCCATAAAAAAGTATTGTCTTGGAATTGTATCAAGGAGGTCTTATTTAATGTTACACTCAGAGAGTTTGATTGTTAATTGGCCGAGAATCAAAATGCAATAGGAAGGAGGGAAGGAAGAGTTGGGGTCTCCATAAAAATTGTCTAAAAGCTAACATAATTGATTCAAGAGTGTACATGGGAAAAGTTGTACAGTTAAATATTTGCCAAATATTTCTTGATTTAAATAAATATTGCACAACCGCAGCTAAACAACACTTCAGATAACTGCAAACAGTAGGAAGGCTAATTATGAGAAATAAGACCACCGCCAATGCAGGACAGATCTAACATATTCCAACAAACTGAAGTTTTATTCGAGGTTTTCTTTAAGAAAGATTGGGTTGTTCCCTTTACCTGGATTCTTCTCCAGTTGCTTCCACGCCAAAGTGCTCACAAACTGCCGGCCAAAACTGTTCCCGCCAAGTGATGAAATCTTCTTCTAAGCTGTGAAAAAGGAGAACAAAGTAAATAAGGCGCCTGTGAGAAAATACTCATGTGCACTGCACAATGACATTGAAGCTGCTCAAATATGTGAGATACCTTTATTGAACATGTTTTTATTTTTCAAGACAGCAGGCCTCCTCCATCTCAATAATGATGACGTCCCAATAATTAAGTGTTGTACTCATTGACCATCTTGTCTTTAGTTTTTACATGAATGTGTACAGCAGTATTTGCTAGAAACATTAAGTAGCAAGAGCCCATCCAACAAATAGTGTTTACCATTTACTAGGCTTAAATACTGTCTTGTGATGGTGTATTTAGCAGTTAATAAAAGTAAAGCATTAAACAAAGAAAGCTGACACTTCTCTTCAGGTGTCATGCAACATGGTACTGCCATATCAGTGTGTGGCTTTTTTGCCCAGAAGAAAAGCAAGACTACCAATGAGAAGGAGAGACACATGGAACAAGTTACTTGCCTTTAACACCTGTTGTCCAGCTGAGTTCTTAAATTGATTCACATGCTCGTGAATATTCCCTGATGTCAGGCTGGGAATTCTAAGTAATATTAAAGCAGCTTCGCTTTAAAGCACAAAACTGCTCACGCTTTTATAGCCTATTGCTTTCACTTTGCGTCATACTGCCCCAGCCAATGGCATTCGTCATCCTAAGCTTCACCCCTACTGGCCATCTTCAGATTTGGTTGCACAAGTAAAGTGGCAGTAGGAACAAAGAGCCAAGGAGGGGAAGGAGACAGGGTTTGCACATGAATCCATTTAAGACCCATGCTAGAGAAGAGGAGTTTCAGGTAAGTAACTTGTTCCTTCTCCAGCATAGGGTCTCACATGGATTCACATGCTCATGAATAAGATTAGTACATAAACACAACCACAGGAGGTAGCAAGTCTCGCAGAAGCAAAACCCTTACCCCTGGAAAAGTTTTACTTCATACAAACAGGTTGGGAAGCACTGCTTGGCCAACTTGGGACTCTTCTCCGAAATCCCTGTAGACGCAGTAGAATCTTGTGAAGGTATGTGTAGAACTCCATGTAGCAGCCCTGCAGATGTGAAACGGGAACACCAGAGAGAAACGCTGTAGTCGCTGCAATGACTCTGGTGGAATGGGCACTAGGCCAGCCTAGTAGCGGTCTGTTGGCCAGACAATGGCAATGCATGATACAGCCGGAGAGCAACTTAGAGATCGAAGCTTTAGACAAGGCCTTGCCCCATGTCTCACAGGTCAAAGTCCTTTGCTGGTGCAACATAGAACTTCAAGGCACGCACAATGTCCAGTGAATGCAAGGATCTTTCAGCAGAAGGGTTTGCAAAGAAAACCGGTAGAACCAAAGACTTGTTGAGATCAAAGTATGACAGACCTTCGGAATTAAGGAAGGATGAGTTCGCAGGACCACCTTGGCAGAATGGAACAACAAATATGGGGGTTTGCAGAGAGAGTGCCTGTATCTCGGCAACCCACCTGGCTGAGGTGATAGCCACCAGGAAGGCGCTCTTTCATAAGAGAATCATCAAGGAGGCCCGATGCATAGGTTCAAGCAGAGGCCCCATCTATTTCGACAGTACCACAATTCAGTTCCCACACAGGGACAATAATCTGAAGAGGCCCTTAAGGAACTCATTAACGAACTTGAGACCACAGGTGGAGCTTGCCTGGAGCCCGGGTGTACTGGGATATGGCGGTCAGGCGAACCTTGACAGATGCATGGTTAGAATGCTCCTACATTCCAAGGCAGCAAGTAGTGTCCAAATTCTACAGCTGCAGGAGCCAGGCCGTGAGGCTCAGTGATGCTTGGACTGTGGTGCAGGATTGACCCTCCTTCTCTCGAGAGAAGGTCGGAAAGTGCAGGCAGTTGTATGGCCGAGGCCACTGACAGATGGAGAAGGTCCGAGTACCACGCCAGTGCAACGAGGATCACATGTACCAAGAGCGGAATTGGAGGGATAGTGTACAAGAAGAGGGACCCCCCCCCAGGGGAACAAGAAGGCATACCTCAGGCTCCTCGTCTGAGGAGATCTTTTGGCAAATCCGACACTTGGAGTTGACAGATGTTGGCAAGAGGTCAATCTGAGGGAGACACCCCTCGCTGAAGAGGCGCAACGCTTGCTGAAACTCATTTGTAGCAGTACCGCAGCTCCCTGCTGAGAGAGTCTGTAATTGTGTGTTTGACACCTGCCAGGTGAAATCTGACAAGAAACATGCGTTGAATGGCCCAGCACCAGAGAGAGAGAGAGAGAGAGACTGCGTTTTCGGGGAGAGCGCGAGGGAGCGTGTCCCGCCCTGCTTCTGGATGTAAAACATGGTGGTGGTGCTGTCCATGAAGACCAGCACCGCTTTTGCCAGGAGCAGAAGCTGAAAAGATTTGAAGGCCCAGAAGACCGCCCGCAGTTACAGCACGTTTATGTGCAACTCTTTTTCTCTGGGTACCAGTGGGCTCTGGCTTGAGAATGTCCTCTGTGAGGCGCCAGTCATGACAGTATCCTGATACGAAGGGATCTGAAAGGGAGCGCCCTGAGAGGGGTGTGGACAAACTGACTACTTTTGCAGGGCTTCACAGACTGCCCGATTGAGGACGATCTTGTTGGTCTTTGTGCCAGTGTCTTGTTGAGACCCGACATCCAGAAATTCTTGTAGAGGTCTCATCTGAAGCCAAAAAGGACCAGATGGATGCAGGAAGACATACCCTGCTGGACCCTTCCCTGGATGGCCTTTACCCTCTCTTCCGAGGGAGTTGTCAGACACAAGACTGTTGAATCGGGCACCTAGGAACAGTGCGTTCTGAGATGGCACTCTGCAGGACTTCGGATAGTTGATTGAGAATCATAGCGAAGTCAGAAGTTGGATGTCTCCGCTGCGTGCTGGGTTTCCAGTGTAATGGAGCGGGACCAGATGAGGCGATCGTCCAGGTAAGTGTAGATTTGGATTCCTCTGCGGCGCAGATGCGATGCCACTGGGGCCAGCCATTTCAGGCTGAAGGGAAGGGCCTTCACCTGGTAAAGCCACCCCTGAATGACAAAATGCAGAAACCTCCGGTGCTTGCGATGAACAGGGATGTGGAAGTATGCGTCCTCTAAGTCTAGAGCCGCCAGAAAATCTCCTTCCTCTAGCTGGTTGAGCACGTGCAGCAATGTGACCCTCCAGAACTTTTTGATCTGAGGAACTTGTTGAGGCATCGCAAGCTAGTATTGGTCACCATCCTCCAGACTTCTTACTTACCAGAAAGTATCACGAGTACTCTGGAGCCCAGTCTAGCCGATGTAATGGCTACCAAAAAGGCGGTCTTCCAAGTTAAGAGATCAATCTCACAAGTGGCCATTGGTTTAAATGGTTTGTACATTAATGTTAACAAAACCAAATTTAGATCCCACTGATGTGAAGGATCACAAATAGGTGGATGCAAGTGAAGGATGCCTTCAACTACTCCGAATTGCATAGTTTGATACGTCCAACAATTTCTGTTCCCTATTCAAATAAGCAACACCGCTCTCCTGGATGCCAATAGGGGGCAGAAGGAATTGTACTGGGTTGCACTGCTGGAAGCGCATCCTCACAACAGATGCTTTTAGTTCCCATTCGTGTGGAGCGGATTCTAGTCTGCAAAATTTGTCCGCCAAGCCGTTCATTTTTCCCTTTAGATGGACACCAACAGAAAAAGGTGTTTTTCCCTGGCCGAATACCATCATTTTTCGACAAGGATACACAGAGGACAATGTAGAGTCGCTCCTTGTTTGTTCACATACATTTGTAATTTATTTATTAGTATACTTATAGGCAAATTGACTTTGTATACATAGGTAACACAGGTTGACCGTCTCATTTAACAAATTAAACCATATAAACAAACAATACATATACTTAGAGTTAAAAAAAGAGCTTCTAGCTATCCAAGTGCACCATGTAAAATCTGTTCGAGGAAAAAAAGAGCAGTACATATTGTCTGTAAATGTATATGGAAAATACAGTTTCCTCAATTACTAAAATACTTCAGTATACTTTCACATACTTCAATATACTAGAGTACAAAACATATTCAATTCATATACAATTACTAAAACCGAACTTCGCTTGATATCCTAAAATCAATTTGATCAGATGATAAATACATTTCATATCATTGCCTTCCATTAAAGTATCCCAAAATAAATATATACACTCAGCAGGCAACATTCTAGGATTTGATGGCCTGATTCCATAAGAAGCTCAAACTTTCACATTTCTTTATAATGTGCTCTCTCGATTCAACTTCCATTTTGCCACAAAATCTACACAGGCGATTTTGTCGTGCAATTCCAATTTTAGCCCCTTCAATTTCTAACACTCTAGTGGCATTACATTTAAAAAGCAAGTATTGCCTGATTAAAATACTGTTAGGATAAGCATCTTTGTACAGGTGGACCTGGTTGTGTTTCAACCAATAGTGTAAAAAGGGGCAACTATTTACATTAGACGCCAGGTGTACCATATCCATCTCTTTACTATTTTCGGCTAAAACTCTTCTGATCCTTATCTTTTGTGTCAACAGTGTAACTCCCTCACATCTTTCACCCACCTCAGCGACCCGCTTTCTATAATAATAGAACAGCAGCATCCCCATGATGCCCAAGCGTTCATAATTATCAATTTTTCTGACCGCTTCAAAATACTCAACCATTAAGGTATGGTTTTCAAGACAGCAGTTTCGCATAACACAAATGCCTTTTTTTCTATTACCGCAGACTCACTAGTATGCACAATTTCCAAGCATATATATTCAATAGGCAGGGACCAAGACATCCTAAATAACAATTTCAATATTTTTCCTTCAAGTAGTTTCATGTGATTTTGATACTTTTCACCCCACTCCTCAACACCATACAGCATACACTGCACAATTGTCGCTGAATGTAACATGATGGTTTTGATAGAGCAACCGCCCTGCCTGCCAATAAATTTACTTAACACGTGGGCTAGTCTCATACAGCAATCATGCGTTTCCTTCCAATGTGTAGCCTAATTTAGCTTATCGACCACAACACCCAGGTACTTCTAATTGGTAACCGTATCCACAAGTTGGTTATCAATGTCCCAAACTTTATTTACGTCACATTTTTTGTTGCCCATGAACGCCATCCTTTTAGTTTTGTTTATATTAATACACATACCCTTTGTCTTAGCAAACAAGCTCAGGCAATCTAGCATACTTTGCAAACCACAGGGGGTGTGGTCCAAGAGTAGCAGGTCATCGGCATAGCCGAGCCAGCCAATTCTCAATGTTCCCACTTTCACAGGGGAGGATACACACGTATTAAAGGCTTCAGCTAAGTCGGCTAGGTAGAGGTTGAATACGGTTGCTGCGACTATACACCCTTGTTTTACACCTCTTTAGGTAGGGAAAGGACTGGAGAGGCTACCATCACAATTTAGTCGAACTCCAACACTTGTCTAAATGGTAATGGTAGCCTCACATAAAACATTGCAGTGGTATTGTCCATAAACATTACCACCTTTCCCCGAACTGTGGGAATAAACTACTTTAAAGCAAGCAAAATTGCTTTCAGTTCCAAAACATGTATGCAGTCTTTCCTCTCCTGCATTGACCAAAGACTGAGCTGTCAAGTCTTGACAATGAGCCCCCCTGGCCCCTGTACTGTGGCGAGTCATTGCTTACTACAACTTGATGTGGAGGGGTGGAAGGTTGAAAGGGAAGGAAACTAGACAAACAGATTTTCTGCATTGTGCCACTAAATTAGGGATTCTCGAAATTTGATTTGCGATTGGAATCTCCATGCTCTGAGGATGCAACAGCTGATGCCAGTGGCTGGCAAGGTACCAATGAATAGTTCTCATCCAAACAAGGTGCCAATGAATAGTTCTCATCCAAAGTCGTGCGTAGGGAACAAGGTGGATGCAAGATGCCATCAATCCTAAGAGTCTCAGGTCACTAGAGACTGATGTGTCATGGAAACAGATTATCTGTTGTATTGCCACAATCCTGCCCAAAGGGCTAAAGGCCTTTGTTAGAGTAGTATCCATTACAGCTCCAATACACAGAATCCTATGAGACAGGATTAGGCTTGATTTGGCTACATTTATCGAGAAGCCTAGATCGTACATTGTGTCGAATGTCAACTGCACATTCTGCAACACTTCTTCCAGGGATTGGGCCTTTAACAGACAATCGTCTAGTTAAGGGTAGAGATTAACCTTTCTTAACCGTAGGTGAGCTGCCACTGCTCCCAGAACTTTGGTGAAAACTCTGGGGGATGAGTTAGGCTGAATGGGAGACAGCTGTACTGGTAGTGTACCATCCCCAAGGAAAACCTCATGTATTGACAGTCTTTAAAATCGAGAGATGTCATCCAGTCGTTGTACTGGATTGCTGCCACAATCTGAGGTTCTTTCACCATGTGAAAAGTCTCCACCAATAGAAATTGGTTAAGATCTGAAAGATCTAACATAGGCTGAATTCCACCTGTCATTTTTGGAATTATAAAACAGTGGGAGAAACACTCCAGACCTTTTTTCCCTTTGGGGAGCAATTCTATCGCTACCAGAGACATGTTTTAATCTCTTTGAGAAGCTCCTAAGATGATTTTTGGAGCTTTGGTGGAGACGATGGAGATGTAGCAGGAAAGGCTAGAGGATAACCTAGATGAATGATGTTCAAAATCCATTCTTCTTGCGTAATGTTCTCCCACTGATGTAGGAATTTCGCAATTCTTCATGCTACCGCAGATGTATACTCCTTGAATTAGATTGGAGCTGGTGGAATGTACACCCCTGGATGGCAGTCAAGCGGACTGTTTCTGATCCTGTGTGGCCGAAGAAGAAGCAGGGGAAACCCCTGCCTTAACCTTTGGCCTGTATCTACTCTTCTTTATTGAGGAATAATAAGGCTTGTTTAAGGGTGTTGTGTTATTACTTGTCATAAAAAAACAAGCTTTGAAAGATCTAACATTTTGATGGTAAGGCGGCTTCACTGAGCTGGAACTCACAGATTTTGCAGTAACACTAGCCTTAAACTTCTGAAGCACTTAATCAGTGGATAGATCAAATAATATTTTACCATCAAATGATAGATACATGACTTTATCCTGTGTGTCTTGATGCAAGGATATTGGTGACTGATATGCATGTCTATGCATGCATACTGCACCCGTCAACGCTCTTGCTGTAGTGCTCGTCAAGTCCTTTATGGCCTGCAGCAGTTGAACTGCAGCCTCTCTCCCTTCAGAGACCCAGAAAGAGAATTCTTCTGTGGTTTCCTGAGGAACAAAATCCGACAACCAATCCAGATCCTCACAGTTCAAAATATTGAAACCACCCAAAACTGTGGCTGAATTGACTTGTCCGAAATGCAAGGAACCATTGGTGTAAGACCTTTTACCTTGTGCTTCCCAAGCCTTTGCATTCTTGTCCAACACCTCAGAAGGTGAAGGTGGAGGTTCTTTACTCTTTGTTCCTAAAGCAGCCGAGACTGCGGACGACTGCACAGGCAAATTCCCCATTAATATAAAAAGGCTCTTCTTTGGGAACCTTATATTTAGCGTCCAGAGCGTTCTAGGTCAAAAGATCTATCAAAAAGAGCAAACAAAAATAAAGACCGCTCTGTGACCACACAGATCAGTCTTTCTAAATGGAACGGTCAGCCCCTGTGACGCGCACTAGAGGTAATGTCATTTTTTATATTTTTGTAGGCGGACTACAATCAGCCCCAAAAAAATTGATCTTTTGGTTAGGGGACCTACAAGAATTAAAAAAAAAAGTAAAAAAAGACAGAACCATCAAGAGCTTTGACATTTGAGGATCCGACGAATAGGGTTTACCCCCATTACTCAAAGCTTGCTCCAGGACAGAAACTTCCATGGGAAACAAGGACTTTGTTGAGAAGGCAGTTCCTCCAAAACTACCACAGTCTCAGGTTTGTCTTTTGGTACAATTTCCAAGGCTTGCATAGCCTTTGCAACAATGTCATGGAACATTTTTCACAGTGAAACAGAAGAATCTTAATCCTCAGAATCTGTGTCCTGAGACACTTTCAGTTTTTCAGTTTTTTTATTAGGAGGGACAGTTTCCTTTCCTTCAATCGTCATAACTGGAGTAACTACAGGTGGTGCTTCTGTGGTTCCCACATTTTGAGGGACCTCAGGCGCTCCTATTTTGTACTTAATACGTTGCGCTAGAACTTCAAGAAAAGGTTCAGTCAACCTGGTCTCCAAAACAGTAGACGTAATCTCCTTAGCCATATTCAAAAGTTCCCCTTTCAAATCCTCTGGTCTCAAAGGAGATGTAGAAGAACCTATTCTGGACAGCTGTTGTGTTGGGTTATCAATATTTAAACAGGTCTGTGGTGTAGGTTGAACCGTTTCAGACAGGATCTCCTCAGTCTCCGGGGAAAACTGAGGACAGATCACAGGCGTTTTAAGTCTTACTGGAGTCCCAAAGAGCTCCTCGGGAGGAACTGAAAAATATTGAGGGATCAAAGACCTCAGAGTTTGAAATGAGATCAATTTGCCCATTTTGAACCCCTGGTACAGATGACATATAAGGGCATCTGTCATTTGAAGATGTCATTCTTTGGTGTCTCTTTGGAGTAGTCAGTACTGAGCCCGGTACCGACAGAGAAGGATCCTTATGCTTATGATGAGATTTCTCAGCTTTCTTCCGTACCGAAGAATCAGAAGATTTTTCTGTGGTAGCCAATTTGGATTCTGATGCAGATACTAGGGAGACAGTCGGTACCGTCTTAACTCTGGAGGCTCTTGCCTTTTTAAGGCCAATCTCACCTGTCAGGCTGCTACCCGAGGTGGAAGAGCTCTTTCCCGGTACCATAATGATTTCATCTGGAGTGAACAAATCTTCTGGTACTGTGTGGATCTTTCCAGATCTTTTTCCACCTGGAAGTACTAATGTTTTCTCAACCAGAGGTACTCGCAAGTAAAGCCCAAGGTTTCCCCCTAAACGGTCCTATAAAGGCCCCAGAACTGAGGTGGCGGTCTTCACCTGGGTGCAGAGGACTGGGGCCTGAGAAACATGCCCCACCTGCTTTTACGATCTCCCTCTTACTAATGTCGGCCTCCTTGTTGGTCCTTACGAAGTCCTGGGTCGCCTTTGGTACCGGTCCCAGCTGTGACATGGAAAGATGACTCTGCAGAGACCTAGGGTGAATTCCATTTCAGACAACACAAAAACCCACCAGGTGATGTATACCCAGGCATGAGACACAGGCATCGTGAGGATCAGTGCTGAGAACTGCTTCCTACATTGGATGCATTGCTTGAATCGCATGGTAAACCGTGTTGGTCAGAGGGAGGCAATGCATGAAAGAAAAAGAAAATAGAAAAAAAGCATTCAATCGAATGAACAGCAAAAAGGTACACCCCAAAAAATTGGGTTATCACGGAGCATAGCAATATCGGCCGACCCAGTAGTCGGAAAAAACAGGAACTGGGTGTGGACAATTGGTGTAGGGGTGAAGGCTGGGGCTGGCACACGGAGGAATGCACATGCGCGAAACAGGCCCAAGGGGCAGCTACTTTTTGAGTCCGCTTTTTCGACCCCACCTCCAGGATATATATATATATATATATATATATATATATATATATATATATATATATACATATATATATACATTACTCACCGTAATCGTATTTCTGATGCTTGTATCTGCTTAGATTCACATGCTATGCATAGGCTGACATCTAGTGGTAGCTGCTGAGTATTACATTTTATGTTTTCGAAACTCAAAAAAGGGACATTGACAGGGCGTGCCAGTAATACTATCCCTAGTGTGACGTCTACTGTACCCATGGTCCATCACGCGCTACGGTCCCTCAGATTGTTTTGTTTCTGACATGAGGTACCATGAAGCGTAGCATGAGTACAGATGTACTAAATCAGATGAAGCAGATAAAGCCAGAGAAACATCTATGCACCTTCTACTCCAGAGGGGAGTGAATCTAAGCAGATACAAGCATCAGAAATACGATTACGGTGAGTAATGTATCCCTTCTGAGGGTTGTGGAATCTGCTTAGATCACATGCCATGCATAGATTAGCGAGCAGTGTCTGGAGAAGGTGGTGGGTTGTTAGAAGGTACTGCGGCAAATAGATGTTTTAGCACTGCTTGTTCCATCTGTGAATCTCCTTTAGAATGTGTGTCAATGCAGTAGTGCTGAGTAAAGGTCTGAATAGAGGTCCATGTTGCTGCTTTGCAAATGGTGTTCAGCAGGACGTTTGCAATAAAGGCAAGGTAGCTCCTGTAGCCCTGGTAGAGTGAGCTCTTGGTATGAAAGGCAGAACTTTGACAGAGTAGCAGAGCTATATGCATTTCATTATACATTCGGAGATGGCGTTTTTTGAAACATGATCACTTTCCCTGCCAGGTGCTATGGAGACAAACAAGTGGTCTGTTTTTCTTAGCTGTTTTATCTTGGTTACATAGTAAAGGACCACCCGCCTTACATATAGTGTATGGAGTTTTTTTCTCAACAGAGGATAACAAAGAAAGGGTTTTTCAGGGACAAAGCTTGTAGTTCACTGACTTCTTATGGAGGGGATAGCCACTAGAAAATCAGTCTTATATGTAAGGTGTTTAAGGCTGGATTTATGCATAGGCTCAAAGGCGGGGTCCCATGATTTTTGCAAGTACCACGTTTAGGTCCCACCTTGGAGGCGGTTTGAAATGGGAGGGTAGAGTCTTTCTACTACTTCCATGAATTCCTTAATGACCGGGACTTTCCACCAGGACACCTTGCTTTGAGAAGTGGTGTATGCGGATAGAGCCGCCAGGTGAACCTTGATGGAGTTAAATACTAGCCCAGGGTCTAGTAAGTGGAGCATGTAGTGGAGAATGTGTGATGGAGTACATTCTATTGTCTTTATACCCTTTGACTGGCACCATAATACAAATCTTTTACTTTTGTTAAAATAACAGTGTCTGGTGTGCGTGCCTCCTTGAGGATGTCCATACACCTTTAGGTAGTTTTACATGGCCAATTTCTATGAACTGCCAAGTTCATGGACTGAGGTTGTGGGTGGAACATTGTCCCCCTGTGCTGCGTGAGCATGTTTTTGGTGAACAGGAGTTTGATTGGATCACACATCGCCAGTTTGCACAGATGTGGAAACGAAGGTTGTCTCGGCCACACAGGAGCAACTAGGATTAGTGTCACTTGTTACTGATGCATCTTGTTGACTAACCTGCTCAGTAGCGGAGTCAGGGGAAAAGTATAGGTACATTTCCCTGACCAGTTCATCCACAGGGCGTTCCCCTTGGACCTGTGTTGGGGGGAGACCTGGATGCGTCTGGTCATTGGTGTTTTGGCTTGTTGCGAACAAGTCCAAAAGGGGGTGACCCCGTAGGGAGAAGAAATAGTTTAGGCTATTTCTGTCGAGTTGCCACTCATGCTCTTCGGGTAGAGGATCCCTGCTTAATCAGTCTACCAGAGAACTGATAGAGTTCCCCCGGAACATATTGCGACGTTAGGTGCATGCCCCGCTTGAGTGTCCACTTCCAAACTTTTTGTGCTAGCCTGGACAGACTTGGAGTGTATGCCCCCCTGCTTGTTGATGTAAAACATGGCAGTTGTGCTGTCCATAAGGACTTGTACCGTCTGACCTGACAGGTGCACTTGGAAAGCTTGCAGTGCTTTGATCACTGCTAGCAGTTCCAAAATGTGTATGTGATTTTGGGCTGTGATCTGTGCCCGCAGACCATGTGCTGTGTGGTGAAGGTAATTGGCTCCCCACCCGGTGAGTGATGCGTCTGTTGTGACAACTGCTTGCACTGTAGGGTTGTGAAAAGGTTTTTCCTTTAACAGGTTTTCCTTTGTCCACCAATGCAGCGCTTGAACAAGTATTAACAAAACCACCACTAGATCACCCCATCGACCGCTTGCCTGAAATACATGATGCCATCATCCCGAGCAAACGCATTGCTTTGCATATGGTTATTTGGCGACGGGCTAAATACTGAGGTATTTGCAGCAGTATGTTTTGCACTCTTTCGTTTGACGGAAAGACAAGACCCTCTTCAGTTTTTATGACCGCCCCTGAGAACTGTTTGGTCTTGCTTGGAACGAGAACACATTTTTGGGGGGATTCCCCTGTTAACATCCAGTCGTCCAGATAAGGGTACACTGGGATAGATTCCCCGTGTAGATGCGTTACCACTACCGCTAGTACCTTGGCGAATACCCTTGGAGCGGAGGCAGTGCCGAAGGGTAGCACCTTGATTTGTTAGTGCGGGTTCGCTATTTTGAAATGCAAGAAGCTTCTCTGCGCTGGGAACATTGAAATATGAAAGTATGCACCTTTCATATCCAAGGTTGCCATGTAGTCCCCCCGTTTTAGCAGTGGGATTACCTCCTGTAGCGTTGTCATGCAGAATTGTTGTGGCTTGACATAGGTGTTTGCAGGGCTCAGGTCTAGGACAGGGTGCATTGCTAAGTATTTTTCCAGCACAATGAAGTACATTGAATAAATACCACTGTTTATCTGGTCTGCCTGGACGATTTCTATGGCGTCCTTTAAAAGCAGCACCTTCACCTCTTCTAACAGGATATGTTGTTCTTCCTGTGAAGACTGCCTTTGTCTTGGCTGATGGTTGGCTGGTGTTTGGATCAGCTCTATGCAATATCCCCCCCGCCACGTTGGAAAGTACCCACCTGTCCGAAGTGATCACTTCCTATGCATGGGTAAAGTGTGAAATACAACCTCCTACTGGAATGACATGTGCGGGAACCTGTAGCGGGTGGTCATTGCTTAGGGTGGGGAGGGTCCAGCCCCTTCTTGAGGAGGAGGATCTGCCCATATTTCTAGACCTTCTTTGGCCTCTTTGAAAACTCTGCTGAGGACTGCCCCTGTGATGAACCACAGGACAAGCCTTGGCCAGCTTGATTGCAATTTGAGGCCTGTTGGGAGTTTTGTCCTCTAAAACGGCGAGAGTTGGAGCCCCCTCTTTGCCCAAAGCGTTTGTTGGAAAGCTGCCCTAGAGATTTGAGGGTATCATGTTCCTCTATTGCGCTTTTGAGAAAATCCTCCACTGCTTTGCCAAACAAAGCGTTGGGTTCAATGGGCATGTTTCGGAGGGTTGCCTGGGTTTATAGTTTGAAGCCTGATTGTCGTAGCCATTGTGGCGTTTAATCAGTGTGCCTTCTGCCACGATTCTCCCAGCATTGTCCTCTGCGTCCAGGTTGTTTTCAAGGATGCAGTTGGTCACCCGTTTCCCCCTCAGCGATGGTGAGTGATAGCTGTGTTTTCAGGGGCCCTGGGACGGAGTCTGTTGAGCGATTTCATCCGACTTAAGGCAATTTTAACTGGCTAATACCTGCCTAGGATGTAGATTATCTTACTCTCCTCGTCAGGAGTGGCTTCGGTAGAGGCCAGTGGGTTCCCGCCCTCTTTCTTGTAGTAGTAACTGCCCCTAGTGTATAAGGAGCCTGAGGGGGCTGGTCTGAAGATCTTCTCGATGCACGAGTTGCCTGCCTGTGTCAAATTGGGTGTAAGCCGAGAGGTTGGATGCGTCTCTGTACCGATTGTAACAGGGGGATAAATTGAGTTGCTGATTTTTTTATCCCCAAGGATGTCCTCAACGAAGTTCTTGTCAACTTGAGCTTCTTGTGTCTCTATTCGGAAATGCTCTGCAGCCTTTATTTGTAGATAATTATATTGTAACTTGTTGCCTACCGGGGAGTGAGCCACGGGTGGGTCGGTGTGATCTGGGATTTAATGACTTGTACGTCCTCATCGTCACCATAATATTGGCCCAAATCCACTGTGTCTCCTTCGTCCTCTGGGCCTGTGTGTGTGCCAGGGTCTAGGTAATGAATGTCTTGCCCTAGGTCCTGATGTGACAAGGTTGTAGCCTGCGTGGTGTCTAGGTGGGCTGTTTTGGCAGTGGGCTGAGTGGCTGCGCTCCGCTCTGCGGGGTTCCCGCTGAAGATTATGTAGGACTTTTGGGTGGACGTCAAAGAAATGTATAAAACAAGACATTCTCCTCATATCCTTATCGAATTGTTCTGTGGTCCTTTGTGAGAAGCTTGGCAATACAGAGGGAGTAGGAGGGGCAGGTTTGGGCTCTGGGACAGGGCTGTTTTTATGGTGCATAACCCCTGAAAAAGTGCCCTCTAGGGCAGTGTAATCCCTGATTTTAGTAGCTTGAACTTCTTTAACCTGGGGTGATGAAGACTTACGGTTTTTCAACATTCTGGCCTTTAATAGGTTATTTTTTTTTATCTCTTAGCTCTTTTTCTCGTTCAGCGTCTTGACGCCCGGTCGTCGGGGGCCGAGGACTTTGCGGTTTTAGACATAGTGCTGGAAACTGACTTTACCATCTGTTTTGGGGGCCTGTTGTATGGTGATCGCGATGGCCCAGAGGACAGGGAAAGTTCAGACCACCCCCTCGATTTCCACATATGGCCTATCGTCGATGATGTGGTCGACTAGCCATGGGGGTGTGTGTTTGGTGTGATGTAACTTGGTAGTGCCTAAGCCGCCGGGTGTTGTCCCGTAGCAGAACCGCCGGCCTGACTGTTGGGGTCGGGGGCTGGCACGCAGGAATCCGATGGATCCCGATCACCCACAGCATCACTTACAATGTCGATGCTGCTATCGCCGGAGGCTCCCTCGATGTCCATGGCAGCCGCGGACAGCATGGCGTGGTGGGCCCAGCGTTTGGTTTTGCAGTCCTTCAGGGTTTTTGGCCTAACAGTTTGCAAGACTTGCACTGTCCCTTGGCTGTTCCCTAGGGAGACAAAGGTTGCACACCCGATGCAAGTCTTTCCAGGGAAACTTCCTATTACAGGAAGGGCAACATTTAAAAGGGGTGTTTCCCATGGAGTATGGGGATGACAGCCTGGCGAAATAGATGGGAGTACAGGGGAATATACATTCTCTTAACAAGACTAGATTTGAACCTTTCCCCGCTCACCCAACTGTGCAGGTCCGAGGCCCGATGGGGCCTGGAGAGGCCGTAGACAAAGGACCGTCGAGACAGGAGTTGCTGTAGTCGACGAATGAAAACTTGTCCTTGAAGCCGTTGCCAAAGATCTTGCTGTAAACTGTTATTGAAAGGACAGAAAGAAATACTAGAATTACACTTTTCTAAGTAATGGCGTCAGCCAAGAAGAAACTCTGTGATATGCGTTTGACTGATGGCGGAAAGAAACTATTTGAGGGACCTCGACGCATGAAGGACCATGGGTACAGTAGACGTCATACTAGGGATAGTATTACTGGCACGTCCGGTCGACGACCCTTTGAGTTTCAAAAACAAAAAGTAATACTCTGCAGCTACCACTAGATGTCGGCCTATGGGGGGGGGGAATCAGGTGCAAGTGGATCTAGGTCAGCTGGCCTAAGCACCGCCCACCTTCTTAGCCCTGCCTCTTCCTTCCTGCACTTAAATCTTAGATTAAGGGTGTCTCGACCAGGCGTCCGGAGCGAAGGGCAGACAAAGAAAAGGGCAATTCCTGGTTGTACCAGGAGCACCCCGGCCCGACTCCCGGCACAGACAGCAGGTAAGTATGCACCAACATGTGTCTACTTCCTCTGTCCCCACAGGCTATCTCCACCCTCTCTGGTCCCCCTGAGATGTTCCCTTGTGCCCACTTCTCAAACACAAGTGTTGCCTGTTTCACTTGATTCTTCTACCCTGCTCCCCCACCCTACCTCCAGCCTACTTCTGCAGGAGTCTGTCCTGATACATTCTGGTTTCACCATCACCGTCTTGTGGCCAATGCTGGATTTGACTTTTATGGACATCATAAAAGGGTGTCACCCTTTCTGAACTCTCATGCTGGACTTCCTTTGTATCTTGTACTCATGATGGCCCTGAATCATGCTGTTCCCATCTTCATCATGTATCCTGGTTTGCAACATTATGTGTTACTACTGACTACTGCAATTGTATTAGCTATCCCCTCTTGCTTCTCCACTCTTTTTGACTGCTTACTCTCTGTTCTCTCCTCCTCTTCCTTTCTCCCTTATCTTATCTCCTCCACTTACTTTCTTCTATGCACTTACTCTATCAGAATTGTCCCTGGGCCTAGTATGATAGCAACCTCGTCTGTCTCCTCCCCCATGCCCCCTCCCCTTAGTGTTCCACCCCCCCCCCAGCACGATCTGAAATGTCGTCAGGCCTAGTACGATAGTCGCTTGTTTTGTTACTCTCCTCCCTTTCTACACCCCTCTCCCTCACCTTTTGTTTTTCTCCGGCTCTACCAGAAATGGCGTCAGGCCTAGTACTGTAGTCGCCTGTCTGTTTCCATTTCCTTCCCACTCTCCCCCTCCCTTCCTTATCTATGTCTTAGCACTTGCACGATCTGAAATGTCGTCAGGCCGAGTATGATAGTTAATTTCACATCCTTACTGTTCATGGCCTGTAAGAATGTCATTGTATTTTCCCTTGTTCCCTCCCTTGCCTTGAAGCGCTTTGAAACATATTGTGTATAGGCGATATATAAATAAACTATCATATCTTATGCATAGCATGTGATCTAAGCAGATTCCACAAGCCTCAAAAATATTTATATACACGGCTTAGAGTCACATGCTTTGCTTAGAGCGCTTAAACTCTGTGGGATAATAATGTCTTTGGTCATTTAAAAAATCTGAGATCTATGGGTGTGTAGTGCTATATAATAAATAAATATAATCATCATTATCATATAGTGGTGGCTCCGATTACTACATCTTGTTTTTCATAATCGAAAACCGAGTATTGACATGGGCGATCCTGTCGCACTTTCCCTACACTGTGTACAGGGGCGCACCAGACTCGCATTCACATTACCAAGTACCAAGGTTTCTGGTTTTCATCTGCAACTGTGGTACACAGATATGCTGGAAAGAACTCCTTCTCCCACAACCCGTGGCAGTGGCTGCTGGGCTCCCAGACCCCTTAGAACCACCCGCAATTGTACTTAAACGGTGGGCAGAGCACCGACTGAAGGGTGCAGGAAGGCAGATGTTAATGCACCAACAAAGATTCTTCAGAAAGCTACGAATCCATCGGCTGCGATGCCTGGTGTGACGCTGGACCACACTGATGATCTGCTAAGATGTTCAGTTTCTTTAGCACCACGTCTTTATGGGAAGGCAAAAGGGGCACTTGATCCATGCCCCCATCTTGGAGGTGGGCCCCACGGCTGATCTAAAGAAGTCAGTTTCCACTGTTCATCAAAAATACATGGCAGAAATCAGGATATTTTATGGCATGTTGCTGAGGATAAACATATTGCCCGTCTTTTGTTGAGAAGTACATTCTGCTCTGATTAATTCATCCTGTAAGCTTTCTGTGCTCACAGTGGTATGCATAGTGTGTACTTACTACGGCACAACTCCTGTAGCATTCTCACCTTTGTGTGGCTTATATTTATCTTGTGCAATAGCCAAAGTTGAAATGCATATTGATAAATATGAGTGCTGCAATTGTTCAGAAGATAGCTCAGTGTCTTAAGAATCTTGCAGAGATCTGTGTTCATAGCCAAGATTACAAAACCAAAATGCCAGTAAGGTTTGCTCAGTCTTTCTGAAGTTAATAAACCTGCATGTAAATGTACTTTGTTTTGTTGCACATCAGGTGCTATTATCAGCAATGAACCTGCACCAGGTAGTGATTGGTCACACAGCATCAGTATGATGACAGTCTAGAAATGGGTTTCTATAGACAGGCGCTCGTAAAACCTAGGCAGCCACCCCTAATGATCAGCATAAAGAGTTGGTCTTAGAGTTATAAGGTAACCGAATTCAAGACTGTGGAACCAAAGCATTATCGTATCCTGAGTGACCCAGGACAAATCATCTTATATCACTGATATTGCTGTGCTGCCTACTGTGAAAAGGGTTGCCGTATCACAAGATGATGGCATGGTTTAGCCCATTAACTGATTTTTCTTTTTATATAGGTTATTTGAGTGGAAGGGGTTCTAGATCGAAGAAAGCGGATCAGATATTGCAGGCCTCTGAAAATCATATTTTAAGGTCTGCTCATTTGACACTGAAAACAGTTTGCTTTTTTGTACATTCGAAATGTTTATCTTCATGTTTATAAATAATTTCACAAGCCTGTGTTCGAGCATATTTAAAGCTTTAAAACATAAAAGAAAAACAGACAAAAATCTTTTAAGGTCACATTGGGTGGAATGCTGGTACTTCCCTTGATGATGGACAATAAAGCTAGACTTATTCCCATTTTGCACACTATGCTTCTGTTAATAAAAACGATCATGATGGATTATGTGATTAGTGCGCTTTCCAAGTCCGTTCTATCAAATTGGATTATTTTAGTTGATTGTTCCAACATCTACAATAAAATGGTAAAGTCCAGAAATTGCAGAGTGGGAGCAAATCCCAGCGTCACCCCTTAACCAATGTGCAATCCTCATCTCATTTAATCTTGTATTCCCTAACCCGTCAAAATTGCCAGTCCCTGAACCTTTCAACATTGTCACCATTCGAGTATTTTCATTATCATGGTGTGATCTTCAAAAATGCCTCACTCATGGTTTCATCGACTACAGACACTGCTGTCCATCGCTAACCGGAGCGGCCGTGCTCCCTTTGCCCAAGTAACATTTGATCCAAGGACGCTCTCGCCTGCACCATCGACCGCTTTGTCCCGCCGGAGAAAGTTGAGGCTGCCAACGCGCCGAGGAGCATTTGCTGGTGGATTTCCTGCCACCTGACTACCGTAGAGACGCCCGACGACTCGACGCCCTTGCTGGGCCACAGTTCTTCACAATCTTTACGGTCCTGAACTCTCGTCAATGAGGTGCCCCGCACGCCTCTTCCTTGCAGGACGCCAACGCTCCATCGTCGACGAGCACTGCTAGGAACGATGCTGCCACCTCACCGTTGTCGTTCAACCCTTTTCTTCATGGGATCTCAACAATCCGTGGCCCCTTCCTTAAAGGGAGCTGCTCAAGAAGGATCTGTCGACGACCCGACAACAAACTCTGCAATTCCAGGTACATTGGGGTTGTAGCATTATCTTAGAAGCAAATACGACTTCTAGAATATATGGACTGGGGTTGTGATAGATCTTTACTTTACAGGTTGCCCAGGTGGGGGAATCTCCACACAGAACTGTGTTTAACGGTAGAGGCCAGTATTCTGCCAATTGTTCTAACCAACTGCTTTCCTCCTATGTCTATTGTTGATCGCCTTTATTAAGTGATATGTGTGACATTTAACCAGAGTATAGTTGATGCACTTTAATGAGATCTGATAATTGTGGTACCACTTTAGAACTGTATATATTTGCCATTGTAGATTCATTGAGCACAAAGTGAGTTATTGGGATAGTGTACATAACCTTGAATATTCATTATATAAAGACTGTTTTAACTAATACAGTATGTGGACATTCCTTTGTGGGGGCATGGGGACTACACTGTACTTAACACCCTCGTGAGAAGCTAGGCCTAGATTGCTCGACCAGCGCTACCCTATAGAAAATCTTGGCTGGGGTCCTCTGTGCCTCTCCTCTGCCATATAGAGAGTAGGAGTACAGACACCCCCTCCAGTCTTTACACCAGTGTCACAAAGGCAGACTGGGAAAAACATATCCACAATAGGAAAACAAACAAGAACCGACGGGGTCTATGTCGTAAATGAAGACAAATAGGTATTTACATCAAGCTTAATCCGGACTGGTGGGCCCACATGATTTTTACACTATTCAGGGTCATCAGCCTTACTGGCTTTTTTCGTTCCTAATACTTGCATAGAAAGCATTGTAATCCCTATACATAAAAAGAAAACCAGAAATGAGGCCAAAAAGTATAAGTTACTTGCGATGTTAGATCCCCAGCTAAGAGTTGTTCACAAATGTTATAGTAGAATTAAGACAAATGGGCCTTGGAGAAAAAAAAAACTCATACCTATGTATCAAACAGGTTTTGGAAAAGAAGATGGCCTTTTAACATCTTGACCCTCAGGGTATATTAGAGGTCGGAACATCTATGCCACCTTCATAGGCTTAAGTGCGGTTTCGACACAGTCCTATGTGATGTACTTTGGCATAAATTACAAAAATAGGTTTGTTAAATATGATAATCTTGCTCTTTACTAAAACCAGAGGGAACGTCAGAATGACTAGTGCAGGAGCCACTACTGACTATATTGCCATCCACGTCTGTTTAAAACAGGGTTGCATTCACACCCGGTCCTATTTAACTTCTACCTGGCCGACCGAACGAACAAACTGCACACATACATGGCTTTCTGCCCCTATATTGGGCAATTATCGGGTGCAATGGCTTGGGTATGCCCATGACCTTGTCCTACTCAACAGCACTCCGAGGACTGCAATGCATCCTGAATAAACTTAAGGTATACTTTGAACTTAATGGTGTTATTATCAATATTTCCAAGACTAAGGTCATGATCTCTACGCCATATACAATGAAGTCCACTTGTAAAGTTGCATTGAGGATTGGGGAGCAACTACTAGATATAGTAACTGCATATGACTATTTGGGCTTAACTGTTGAAAATAAATTAACGTGGAATCTCCATGTCAAAAGGTTGGATGTGAAGTAAGGCAACACACAAGTGGGATCATGAACCTTGCAAGAACCCATGTGGAAATATAGGGCACTATATATGCACTCAAATTTAAACAGCTGGAAATCAGATGCCTTAAAACCTTACTAAAATGTACACCTATTCAGTATGTATTGTTGGAATTTGTGATGAATAGTAGAAACAGCGCACTTGCACTGAGCAGACTGAATCTATAGTGGAAACTTGCAAATGCCCATCCTCATTTTTTACTACACCTTAACTACTTACTAACCACTGATCGGTTCCTGGGCTATGCTCGAACCAGCTTAAATAAACTGGACAAGGAAGTAAGTAAATGCTGCACCCGCACACAAACCCAACCTGGATCTTGCTTGCTAAGCACAAGGTCCTCCATAAGAAATCGATCAGAGCAATAGATCTGGAACAGACTCACTGATCTCTCAGTCAAACCGCTTAGTCAGGAGTACTTGTACTACAATCAATCTCGTAGCTACATAGTGGAGTACCCACATATGAGATTCAAATTTAACAACGTACATTCACTTGAAGTACTGGGAGGATGTACAGGCTTGGCTAGAGAAAACCACTAGCGCGTACTATGTGGTGAGTTGGAGAGCCTATTAGTCATCAGAAGGAATACACTCCTGGCTACTCGCCGGGATTTTAGCCAAACTGCCTTAAAGCATCTATGGTCTGCTTTTTACAAAGGTAATGATGTGGTTTTAATACATCAATTTACCAAAAATGTGGAACATGATTGAATCAATTATGGAACTTTTATGGTAGTATTAAGAATAACAATCATTTGTAAAGAAATTGGCTTCATGGAAAAGCTTGTGTTTTGGGAAAAGGCCCACAGAGGGAGTGGAGGGATTCTGAGGCAGAGAAAAGAATGCAAGTAATTTGAAAGGGGGATGGGTGCACCTGGTACAGTGCTTCAACACTAGCTTTGAGACTTTGGCTACAAAAGGCTTTCTATTTGCTATAATAGTGTCTATGTAAACCATTCACTATATTGTGGCCACTGTGGGGAGGTGTCACGTTAGGGGCAAGGTGCCATGAGGTTTTTGAGTTGGGCTTATTAGGCACTGTGTTACATAATACACGCTAGACATGCACACATTATATTACACGGCCCGCGTTTGTTAAACCCATAGGAAGAGCACTTTTTCTGCAGCTTATAACTTCGCTCCTGCTGGGGGAATCCTCACCTAACTTTGCAAAAAAGTATATGGCCGGCCTGAATTTTTTCGCCAGGTTGGGTGAGGTTTTGTGCAAGGGGGAGTAGGGGGGGGGGGCAAAGTTATAAGGGGGGTCCCAATTTTTTTTACCCTATAGACTGAATGGGGAAAAACTTTGGGCACAGCTACAGGCCGAACTGCTGGACAGATTTTCACCAAATTTGCAGGAGAAGCGGGGGTTTGGGCCAGAAAGCGTGCATGTGTGTGTTTGGTGGAAATCTGACCAGCACTTTTGTTGTATACAACTGAAATGTACGTCCCAAAAATGTGCGATATCTGGGTCCGCTAGACTGCTTTGGGGATGGGGAGTGAGTAGGTGGTAATATGAGGGTATTAGCAATGGGTGTACTATGGTGTGGTCTGCCTGCAGAGGCGGCGTGCACTGTGTTCATGCATAGGGCAGTTGGATGCAACAGCGTGGCCACTGGGTGAAAGTAGGCTGCAGTATTTAGCGTTGTGCGAGTCTGTTAGTGTCCCCACACGTACCAGTAGTTAGGAAAGGTATGTGCACAAATGGAAGCATGCATGAGTGTACTGCATTTCAGTGGGTGTGTTGAAGGACTACACTATTGGGTGCATGGGCGGAGGCTCTAGGCCTCGGGCTATGTACCCTAGAGCCTATGGCTTGGCCATAGGCTTCCTTTAGGGAGGGCAGTCGCACATTGGCATGTGGCCGGATTGTTATGCGGGTGCGCATATATACTCTTACGGTGGGCAATTGTAGAGGCCACTACTAATTGTTTTGTAATGCAGAGAGCCTCCATTGGGGATGGGGAGTGCATTGGAGACAAGATGAGGATATTTGCAGTTGGAGTGCTGTGTTGTGTTGTGGCTGTAAAACCCCTATAGGCTTCTCGGCATGGGTGGGGCTATAACAGAGTGGGCACTGGTTGGAGAAAGGTTACAGAATGTTGTTGTGATTGGGTTCATTACTGTACCAATATGTACCTGTGGACAGGAAAGGTATTGTGGTCACCTGCTGTGCCTGCAACACCCCTACTGACTTCTGTGCATGGCTGGGGTCCTTGGACATAACAGGGTGGGCACTGGTTGGAATTATGTAACAGAATGTTGCCTTGATTGGGTACATTACTGTAGAAATATGCACCTGTGGACAGGAAAGGTAAGTGGTTCCATGTTTCCATGCATGGCTCTATTGCTTTGCAGTGGGTGTGGCGTAGGAGTAGGGTGGTGGCAAAAAAAACTGCACTGCATTGCTACTATGTATGGGAGTACAGTCAGATTGGTATGTGGAATGCACACATATGTAGAAAGAGTAGTTTCAGTGTGATGTAGGTCATTTGCAAAAGTTATTGGATGCATGCCTTGTGCCATAACATACCCTTGTAAATATGTAAGTGTAGTAAGGTCTGCGCCTTTGCAGATTCACTGTGGAAGATATGGTGCAGTTTTCACAGCTGCATTGGTGAAAAAACACAACATTTGCATTAGGAGTGGTGTGCCTATGAAGAGAGTGTTGCTTCGGGAGTGTAGTTGGAAAGTAGGTGATGAAAGGATTGCTGTACTGCGTAACATTTGCGACATGGCCCATGTACGAAGATAAACATATGAAGTATTGTGCGGTAGGTGCGTAGGCGACTATCTTCAGAGGCCATTGGGGATGGAAAGTGCATTGCAGATCATGTAGGGATTTCTGGAAACGCTGTACCATGTTGTGTTGGGAGTGGCATGAGTCTACTGGTGTGCATGGATGGCTACGGGCCTTTGACGTAGGAATGTGAACATTTTGTGGAAGTAGGTTTGAGAATGTTGCCTTCTTTGGTTAAGTTGTGATAGTGATATGTACTTCAAGCGTACACTGTTGAGAATAAGTATGTGTACTGTGGCTGCTAACTGACACAGGATAGTTGTGGAGGACATTTTGCACTTGGTAAACCAGTAGAGGTGGCATGAAGTCACTGCACTTGAATATGGAGTACGTTATTGGCTTTGTTGGTATTCATGGACTGAGCTGGCACAATTAACGTACAGTATGGTGTATAGGTCATATTATCGTCTAATTTTGAGAGCGAAAGGAACATAGTGCAAGATAACATGAGTTAATAATGATTACACATGTAAAGTGTGCATAATGTACTGTGCAAGAAACATACATTTCCAGCTGACAACATAATGAATGCCCTTCAATGCAGTCATATACAGGAGGGCAGGCAATCTGACTGTTACCTTTGTGTGGAGTACTTGTTGAGATGGGCCACGGAAGCGGTTCAAGCTCTTACTGTGCGCAATTATAATGGGTGCATCGCATTTGATACCTATGCCTGTGTGCCGTACACACCATCGCTATAGTCCTTGGTGTCAGTGACTTTACTTGTGGACTGTCATTCCTCACGGTGTGCACTCTAGATATTTATTTTATGTGCGTGCCAAGCGTTGCACACTTTGTCATGTGAACACTTAGCCCTGGAAAGGAACAACACAAGCAAAAGCTAAAGCGGAAAGGCGCACACAGAGTATACGGCAGCAGAAGATTTCACTGTTTAGTAACACTACAGTGCATGGTTGGAAGTGCTTTATTTTGCCACACAATGTAAAACACAACATGCCATTATTTAGTGAAGAAGATCCAGTGAGAAATGGTGTCTGTGCACTTTTGTACTTCTTCAGTGTAGGGAAGTGCGAACAGTAGGTAGTGGTGCTTGGTGGGCCGTGGGGTAGGACACATTTTCTTTGAAAGGTAGCGAAGGTAGCATCTGGTGTCTCTGGGATGCCTCACAGAAGAAAGGTTTGCAGGTTGGTTCGTATAGCAGGAACCGCAAATGGACAAACTGGCCTATATTGGTCGGCCCAGATAATAACGACAGTGAAGAAATTGCTTATGGTAATCTTCAAATGCTTCATCCACCAGCCATCTACTGGTAGGAGTGGCACGCGCAGTAAGGTGTAACGTATCAGAGCAGAGACAGGAATAAGAGTACATGTTCATCCAGGGGTGGTTCATGCTTGTAGTATGGCCAATGTTGTGAACATTTTCTGGTTCGGTTGGCAGTGACACAGTAGTGTCAGAGTGGAAGTAGATAACAGTAGTATGTGAATGAAAGGGCGTTGGGCTGCCGGACACACTGCAATGTCTGTACATTATGGTAACTGTTGCATTTAACGGTGTACATATGCATTTGTATGGAGGTTGGGTAGGAGTGCTGGTGCCAGTGGTGCATATGTGTATGCTGTAGTTGGTGAAATGCTGACATGAGTGGTTGCATTGTAGTGCAGGGAATGTGTACAAGGATCACACTTATTGCAGCAATGCAGGTTTCACAGTGCTTAAGGCACATGGTGGTGATGTTTGGTTAATTGGTGTGGAGCAAGTTGTGGACGTGCTACAGCAGCAGAAGTGAATTGGAAAGGGTGTATTGTGAGTTCCATGGTTGTGGTGATAGTTGCAACATGCTACAGAATTTTGCAGGAGATGGTGCAGTGAGAAGTTGTGTAGTGCGGCACAGGGTGGTGTTTATGTAATGTGAGTATGGAAGAGTGTGGCTGAAGTGCAGTTTATATGAAGTGCATCTTATATGTGCTTGGTTACTGTGCTGTGCGAAGACTTATTGAAGTAGGCCTAATGTTATGAAGTTGTTGTGCATCGGTTGGCAGCGACACAATTTGTGAATGGCAGTGGGTAGGGGTGGTTCAGGCTGCGGTATGTTTGTGGATTCTGCTATTTGTGACACTTTTCGCAAATGGGTGTTTTGTGGTGTGGGCGAGTTGGGTAGAAGTGGCGCTACGTATGTTACTTTTGTGTACAATGTTAGGTGGGCACATGGTTGCATGCATTGATCCATAGTGTTGTGCTGGGTGTGGAAAGGGCTGTACTGTTGTGTGCATGTGGAAAGGTGTGGTGGGTGCGCCTGAGGATCTTTGTGCAGTTTCTGGTGGAGGGGCTTTGGAATGAAAGAACAAGTTACTTACCAACAGGTAACGTTCTTTCGATTGGCTGTTCCTCCAACGTATTCCTCATCTTGGATGTATTCCATTCAGCTTTGCTGCTCTTCGGAAATGTATTCGCCAGAGGGCGCTGTGCGTCTATGTCGTCGAGTCAATGGTCCCTCGAAGGCCTCCGTCGAGGGTGACATAATCGGGTGTATAAAAAGAACGCGCGGTGCCCGTTGGCCTCAGTTCCGTTTTTCCCCCTTTTTTTGCCTGTGATCTTGTACTGTGTAGATTGTGCCGGCAGACAGGTATCAGCCTTGCGAGATTTGAGATGGCAATAACCCGGAAAAATCTACAGAGGGGTAGGTTGGGAGGGCGACGAGGAATACGTTGGAGGAACATCCAATCGAAAGAAAGTTACCAGTTGGTAAGTAACTTGTTCTTCGAGTGGATTGTGTCCTCCAACGTATTCCTTATCTTAGATAGACTCCCAAAGCAGTATTTTGTTACTTTCTCTGGAGGAGGGGTCAATTTTTTTTCTTTTTTTTATATCAATGCCTTTAGATGGCAGAATAAAGCACTGCTTTTCCAAAAGTCAGCTCCCTAGACTGGGAAGCATCCAGGCTATAGAATTTTGAGAAGGTGTGAAGTGAAGACCAAGTTGCTGCTTCGCAAATGGACCTCATTGGGACACCTCTTTGAAGGGCCGTGGAAGAGGCGATGCCTCTGGTGGAATGAGCCCTCAACCCTTCTGGTGGGTCTTTTTGTGCTAGTCTGTAGCATTCTGAAATGCAAAGTACAATCCAGCGTGAAATTGTCTGTTTTGTTACCGATTGACCCAGTTTCCTTCCTGTGTAGCCTATAAACAACCGATTGTCCCCTCTAAGTCTAGAAAGTCTAGAGATGTAAAAGCTTCAAGCTCTTTTTGGATCCAGTCTGTGTAATCTTTCTTCCTCCTTAGAAGGATGAGGTGGAGGATAGAATGAGGGTAAAACAATTTTCTGACTTCAATGAAAATCAGATATTACTTTTGGTAAAAAATGATGGTTTAACCCTCAATACAACCCTGTTCTTATGGAACACAGTATAGGGTGGTCCAGAAGACAGTGCCTGCAATTCGCTCACTCTTCTTGCCGATGTTAGAGCAACTAAAAAGGCTGTTTTCCATGTTAGTAATCTTAATGGACACGTGTGCATAGGCCCAAAAGGGGCACACGTTAAGAATTTTAGGACTAAATTTAGATCCCCAAATCGGTACTTGAAATGGGTGAGGAGGAAACAAATTAGTGAGACCTTTTAAGAATTGTGTTATCAAAGGAATTTTGAAGTAGGAGCATTGTTCCGATGAGCGCTTGAAAATGGAAAGCGCTGCAAGGTAACCTTTTATTGTTCTGATATTCAGACCTCTATGTGCTAGGGTTATAAGGAAAGATAGTACTTCCGGAATAGAACATAGAAAAGGATCGACATTCTTTTCCCTGCACCAGTTGCAAAACTTTTTCCAACGGCAACGGTATAGAGACTTTGTTGCTGGCCTTCTTGCCGAAAGCAACACCTCCATGACATCATCTGGAAGGTTCCAATCCCTGTATTTCAGCGTTTCAGATACCAAGCATGAAGGTTGAGTGTTCTGACCTCTGGGTGGAGAACCCGACCTTCCATTTGAGAGAGAAGGTTCTCTCTCTGAGGAAGACGTACTGGAGGACAGATGGAAATATCTAGAAGGTCCGGATACCACGTTCTACTGGCCCAATCCGGTGCAATTAGGATCATGCGGTTCCCGAAGCATCTCAGCCTCCTGATGACCAGAGGAATGACGGGAATCAGAGGAAACGCGTACAATAGTGGGAAATTCCAATCCACCACAAACACGTCCTCAGGGCTCCTGTCGGGGGAAATTCCCTTGAACAATACCTTTCGCATTTTCGGTTGGTGCTGGTTGCGAATAGGTCTACCTGAGGGGTTCCCCAAAGGGCGAATATCTCTTGAATGACTTCCTGAGCCAGTTCCCATTCGTGGGACACCGTGCTCTGCCTGCTCAGAGCATCTGCCATCATATTCTCTTCCCCGGCTAGATGAATTGCGGTAAAGAGATTCCCTCCTGAATCGCCCAATACCAGAGCTGCATTGCCTCTCTGCACAGGGGTAGTGACCCGATACCTCCTCTTTTGTTTAGGTAGTACATGGCCACTGTGTTGTCCGTCATTATCAGGACATTCTTTCCCCTGACAGATGGCAGGAAGGCATTCAGCGCTAGTCTGATTGCCCTCAGCTCTAAAAGGTTGATATGTAGTTTGGACTCCGATGGTGACCAACAACCGTTGATTGTCAAATCGTTGGCATGAGCTCCCCACCCCAGGAGTGAGGCGTCTGTCACTACTGTTGTCTCCGGCCATGGTTGCCAAAAAGGTTCTCCTTTTAGGATGTTCTCTGTACAGGTCCACCATAGAAGGTCTAGTCTGACCTTGTTCGGAATCTGAAGAAGATCCGTCATTTGACCCGACAACTGGGACCTCTGAGTCTTTAGGGCCCATTGAAGGGATCTCATCCTCAAGCATGCCTCTGGCACCAGAAAGATGCAGGATGCCATGAGGCCGAGCAACCTTAAAAAGTCGTAAGCCTGGAGATTTTGGGCATTTTGGAATTTGGAAACCATCTGAAGAATGTCTTGAGCCCAAGGATGTGTCTAGTACAGCTCCTATGTACTGAAGCTGTTGGGAAGGTGTCATTTGAGACTTCTTGAAATTGAGGAGGAGCCCAATTTGTGGAGGTAGTGGCAGGTGACTTTCAGATGATCCAGCGCTTCCACGGCAGAGCGCGCTCTAATCAACCAATCGGCCAGGTAGGGGTAGACATGAATCCCCCCTCTCCTGAGGTGCGCTGCCACCACTACCATTAACTTGGTGAAGACCCTCGTGGCGGAGGTCAACCCGAATGGCAGGACTCGAAACAGATAGTGTGAGTCACCAACTACGAACCTCAGGTATTTTCTGTGTTTGAGATGAATCAGCACATGAAAATAAGCATCCTGGAGGTCCAATGACACCAACAAGTCCTGGAGTTGAAGGGCCTGAAGGATCTGAGAAAGGGTAACCGTCTTGAATTTGTCTTTTCCGAGTAACTTGTTCAAGTTTCTTAAGTCCAAGATGGGTCTCAGTCCTCCGTCCTTTTTGGGGATCAAAAAATACAGGGAGTACCATCCCATGTTCCTCTCCGCTGCAGGTACTGGTTCTATAGCACCTTTCTCCAGCAGGGTTAGAACTTCCTGCTGTAGGAGCGGGTTTGAAAACTTCAACGGGTGTCTCCCTGGTGGATTGCTTTGAGGTTGCTTTAGAAAAGGAAGGCAGTAGCCTTGGGCTATTATTTCTAGAGCCCAAAAATCTGAAGTAATGGCTCGCCATTCTTGCAGATGCTGCGACAGCCTGCCTCCTACAGGTGTTTTGTGGTGCAAGTCCTCAAAGCGGTTTTGTGGCGGATGTTGCAGCCGCAGATGGCAAAAAGGCTGCAGCTGGAGCTGGCTTAGCACATTTTCCTCGTCCACCACGAGTGGCCTTTCTTTGGCCTCTTTGACTGGCCATTCCTCTCGTCTTTCCATATGAGGTGTAATAACGACAGGATCGTCCCCTCCATGATTGCCATTGCGCACGAAAAGGCTGAGGTTGCCTAATAGCAGCTCCTAAAGATTTGGCCGCTGCTTTTGAGGTCTGCAACCTCTCAAGGCTCTCGTCAGCCTTGTTGCTAAAAAGGTGAGACCCGCCAAAAGGCATGTTCAGAAGGCGGTTCTGTACGTCCGGTGCAAAAGCCGACTTCCGTAACCACGCAAACCTGCGCATTACCGTGCTAGTGCCCATGGACCTGCTTACACTATCCGCAGTGTCCAATCCAGATTGAAGGGATTCCTGCATGGCCTCCTTTCCATCTCTAACGATGGCTAGGAAACCTTCCCTTTCTTCCCCTTCTGGTATGTGCTCCGCCGCCATTGCGATGCACTCCCACAGAGTGAACAAATATTTTGCCAAGGCACATGTGGAGTTGGCAGTTTTTAATGCCATGCTCCCGGCTGAAAATACCTTCAGTGCCCAACCATGCACACGCTTATCGTCCCTGTCTGGAGGGACAGACGGGTATGCAAGTTTGTTGGAAGCTGTACAGGTCCACCATAGAAGGTCTTGTCTGACCTTGTTTGGAATCTGAAGAGAGCCGCACGACTTGCATTTCTTGAAACCCGATCTCGGGGTCGTGGTCGGTGTCGATGACATATGACATATGACATATGATATATATATATATATATATAATACATTACTCACCGTAATCGTATTTCTGATGCTTGTATCTGTTTAGATTCACATGCTGTGCATAGGCCGACATCTAGTGGAAGCTGCGGAGTATTACAGTTTGTTTTTCGAAACTCGAAAATTGGGCGTCGACACAGGGCGTGCCAGTAATACTATCCCTAGTGTGACGTCCACTGTACCCATGATCCCTCACGTGTCTAGGACCCTCAGAATGTTTTTTTCCGCCATGATGGTCGGAAGCACTGAGCAGAGTTCCCTGACTTAGTCAGATTTTGCTAATATTGTTATATATTTCCCCGTTTATTCCACCTCTACGTCGAGTCTCCGAACATCGACACTCGACGCCGGATCAGAGAAAATTCAACCGTCAGACTACAGCGACGGATTTGGGCCTCGGAGGGCCTCTGGCCTCGGCCCGGGCCTCGGAAGTCCTCTGGACTCGGCCCTGCAAGTAGGGAGAGTGGGGGGTGGCACATATCCTACACTCTGTTTAATATAGGTACATTACTTATATTCCTACACTCCCAGCCCGCTGCCATAGGGTGCGTATGGAGGGTACCCCCTTTCAATTTTGCCCAAAGTGCAACCGCAAGTATCCTTGGGTTGACAGACACGCCACGTGTAACCTCTGCTTGCCGAGGGACCACCCCGAGGCGAATTGCAGAGCGTGCAGTCGGTTTAAACCGAAGACCCTTAAGGACCGTTCGACAAAGCGTTGGGCCCACCACACCAGGCGACAAGAGGCCATGGCCGCGGAGGGTGCCTTCAGCGATGGCAGCGACGCCGTACTTTCGGACGGCGAGGGTAATGTGGCGTAGATGGACAGCCAAGCGCAAGTCCCCGACCTCGGAAGGTTGTCCGGCAGGGCAGCTATGGGGAAGATCCCCGGCGACACAAGCGCTACCCACACCACTTCCAGCAAACAGAAATCCAACCGAGACTCGACACGCACGTCGAGTTCTCGGCAAGAGGCACGTAGAGAACGGTCCACCGAGTCGGTGTCCTCTGGGCGTTCGCTTTCAAGATCGCCTCATGACACCAAGCAACCCTTCACTGTTGCTAAAAGTGCCTCGCTCCCCTTAGTGACTGAGGTTCGGTCGTCGGAGGACGACGCCGACCTCTACCCCCAAGCCGCACTCCAGGCAGCTACCAAATCCCTTACACTCTCCAGAGACAGGGACTCTACCCCCGAATTTCGACGCCAGGCATCGAAAAGCTCTGATGGGGCCCAAAATTCGGGGAAGCACTCTTCCACCCACGGGGAGGGGGGAAAACAACGAAGTAAGCAGTCCCAGCCTACTTCCACTCCTAAACTACATTCTACTCCACCTAAACAGACGGACAAGTCTCAGTCCCCATGACATGTACCCCAAGTGCAAACTTCCATAGTGCACGACTACAAAGTCAAGGTGCGTGACAGAGGCCACATATCTGCAAAGGCGAACCATCCAGCCAAAACTGCAGTCACCCTAACAGCCCCAGAAAGCGTCCACTCCTTCCAACCCCAAATTAGCAGCAACGGCTCCTTGCACACAACACCTCTGCAGTCGGCACACAAAGGTATCACCCACGATAAGCACTGTGGGTTCTCCATCTCCACCAAACTCAATAGACAGTATTGGGACAAATTGGCACCGGCCCTTCCTGTGCACCATACCCTACACACCTAATTGCCTATTTCCCACAATTCCATTGCCATGTCCACCATGCTCATAATGGCAGAATGTGCCACGTGTGCTTTCTGATCTACATTGACGTCCACAGTCCACAGCCCAGTAACGCACACACAATACTTCTTCCCTTTGCACAGGCATCTTTCCAGCACTCCCCCACTCGGTGCTGTCAAATGTTCACACATGTTCACACATGCATGCAGCAATCACATACAAGACCTCTCCATTGCTCACTATCTCACTAACTTTTCTGTACACCAGGCCATATGTACCGTTCACACACTCTCGGTACACGTTCCTTTCGAGTGGATTGTGTCCTCCAACGTATTCCTCATCTTTGCTGCTCTTCGGAAATTTTTTCGGCAGAGGGCGCCATGCGTCGATGTCGAGTCGATGGTCCCTCGAAGGCCTCCGTCGAGGGTGACGTCATCGGGTGTATAAGTAGCACGCACAGCGGCCGTTGGCCACAGTTCAGTTTTTCCGCAGTTACGTTGCTTCGGACATTCGGCGCGCCTCGAGTTCTGTGAAGAATATATATATGTCATGGGGGACGTTAAATCCGTCTCCTGAAGAGGTTGCTGAATGTAGGGATGTGGATTTTTCGTACTGCTAAGGTTGTTTTCTCATGTGTAATACCAAGCTGAGTATGGGTCCATGACTGTGTACAATGTCCCCTGCAGAGGTCGGCAGGCGTGTTATAAACAGAATTAAGCGTGAATTTATGCAGACTGCTGGCATGTTCTCCACCCACTACGAGATCATGATGTCAGAAAATATGCAGTGGCTCCGTAGAAATGGCATTTATTTCATCACCATTGACAATCATGTTGTCTTTAACACTGTGCAAGCATTCACCACAATGTGGTACGAATGTGAGGAGAGGGAAACAGAAATGCATGTAAAGGGGAAAAAGCAAAAAAAGCTGCTTGCAGACACATCAATAAAAAAATAAAAAATAAAACCTTTATAAATCTACATCAGAAGATCCATTCCCATTCTCAGGTTTATATTGGTAACTGCTCCCTCCCACCCCCTCTATCACGAAAAGGTTGCGCATTGTGCTGTACATTTTAGGATTATACGTGCCACATCCTGGGTGGCCATGTGCATGTATGCGCATGGAGGAAGCACACAGTTTTAGTGAACTTTGTAGTGGACATGCTTTGGAATGGCACGACACTTGTACTGTATATGTGTAACGATACATTTCAAGCGTTGTAAAGGAGGGACAGTGTAGGACGATGGGGGCTTTGATGCGATTGGTGGATGTCTATTTACCCATAAGCCAAGAGAGGTACTGCAGCACAGAAGATAGTGCAAAGGGAAGAAGGACTGCTGCAGCTTTACAGGGGTGTGGTCGTCACCCTGCTTTGGGAAGCGCACATGCCACAATGTGCTCTTCGGACGATGCTGCCCACTTGAAATGGGACTATGGCATTTGGCCAATTAGGTGCTCAGGGCGTGCATCACAGGAAAGTGCACCAATGGGAAGAAGGACTCCTCCTGCTTTACTGGGCTGCGGATATCGCGCTACTTGGGGAAAGGCACGTGCCACAATCTGCCGTTCTCACCAGGCTGGGCAATGGAAATTGTACTATGGCATTTGGCAATATCATGTGTTCATGATATACGTGACAGGAAAGAGCACCAATAGGGAGAAGGACTCCTCCTGTTTCACTGGTGCGCGGCCCTTATGCTAGTTCGGAAAACGCACGTGCCACATTGTGACCCTGTAGGCATGCAGGGCAATGGGAATGTGCCTGTCAGGATTATCCAATTACCTTTGTAGGTTCCACCTCATAGGAAGGGGCGGTAACCAATTGTTACTGTACTTCGTGCACTCAGACTGGTAGAAATGGAGGGACGCAGAATGTTCGTACTTGGTGATGGCCTTGTGGTAGATTTGCACAGTTATCTCCAGGAAAAAAAATTGCCTGGCAATTTGGGGTTGGAAGGAGTGGAAGCAGTGTTTTGCGATGTTGACGTCGGCAATTTCGGCATCCTCATTGACGTTTGTAAAGAAGCGGTTACTTTTGCCCCTTTTCATGTAGTCGCGCTACACTATGGAGCTTAACATGTAGCTAAGGTAGAGCCTCTTTTTCATATGTGGTGCATCAACTGAAGAGATTTTTTAGAGCAGTGAGATGTTTTTTACCCACTGGGAAAATTGTATTCTCATCTGTACCGCCAAGAAAAATGTGGACCTGTTGGGATGGAGGTTCTTCCCACCCAGAGCGCGAAAGATGTACCATCAATGGAAAAATGGCTACTTTTGTGAGCAATTCTAGAATGTTCTTCTGCAACAATGACATCATTGGGTGTAGAAATGTGGTTTTGTTCCGTGCCAATGGCATGTCTTTGTCGAACAATGGCAATACATTGTTTTTTTTACAATCTACAACATGCACTGAAGACCTTACTTTAACAATGCGCAGAGAACAGGAAAAGAAAAAAAAGAAAACATTTGACAATCCTTTCCATTAACTATTCCACTACCACAACTATGCACCTGTTCTAATGTAGTTTGTTCACTGGGAGAGGGCAGAAGATGTCTGAGCAATGGAAGCATGTCTAAATTTTGGTATGATACTGCAATGTTTTTCTGCAAGATTGAGATCATTATGTTGGGATGTCGCGTGATGCTGAAGTCCCGCCAGAACACAGGCGAACCCTGAAGAGCCGGTAAGAATGAGTGCAAAGCACACACCGACTCAGACTAAGGTGGCAGGGGACAGCGAGCAGGACAAGCTTCCAACCGTCCTCTCCAATGAACTGGAAACCAACTCCACAGTATGTATTTCATTACATCACTCTGCACTTTTCAAGGCGAGCTACATTTGTACTGAATGCTGCACTAGTTTTCTGTTTTGCAGTGCTAACTTTGTCGGACCTTGGCAATGGATTTTTCTTGAACCATCGCCAAGATGCATTGAAGACTTTACTTTACGAATGCACAGAGTAGAGGAAAAGAAAAATGTGTACAAAAAACAAGATCTTTTCCTCATCTATTCCAGTAACAAACCTATGCACTTGTTCTAATGGCGTTTGTTCACTGAGAGATGGCAGAAGATGTACGAGCAAGGAAGCATCTCTAAATTTTTGTATGAAGCTGCAAGGTTTTTGTAGAAGATTGACATCATTTTGTTGGGAACTTCCGTAATGCTGAAGTCACCCCAGAACACGGGCAAACCCAGAAGAGCTGGGAAGAAAGAGCGCAAAGCCGCCACCGACTCAGACGAAGGTGGCAGAGGACAGCGAGCAGGTCGAGCTTCCGGCCCTCCTCTCAAACTGCTAAACGCCTCCACAGTCTGTATTTCATTGCATCACCCTGCACTGTTGAATGTGACCTACCTTTGGACTAAATGGTGCACTTGTTGTTTGTTTTGCACTGCTAATTTTGGTGCGGCAATAAAGAGTTAAGCTTGCAACAGAAGAGCCTCTGCTGCATTATTTCACAGCGCATTGCTTTAAAATAAATGCGGCCTTATTCCATAGGAATTGCATTTCTTTGTCCAATAATGGTAATGGCGTTTTGTAGTTGCATGTATAGGATGCAGTGAGGAGCTTATGTAAGAATGGGTATAGTGCAGTGAGATAAACATCTCTATAGAAAGTACAAGTGTTGTTTTCTCTTAAAAGCATGTACAAAAACAAAACCTTGACCGTCTCTTTTTACAGCCACCACTACATATGAATTGTATTCCGGCGCGTCTGCACACAATACGAACAGTACATGGAAACCCCGTTACTTCTGGGATTCAACGTGCACATACGGGCCAGTTGCACAATGGTGCACATGGAAATTGGTCTGTGCAAGCCACGACATTGTGGAATAAGGGTTCTGTGTGCTGTGCGAGCAAGAATGTGTTGAAAGCGTACCGTTTGCAAAGGGTGGCCACAGATTAACACGCATTGCAAATGAAAGCCGTCCAGTGCAAGTCGGTCCCAATACGCACTGGGCTCCTTTTGTCTTGTATGTGAAGAAAGGCCCACCCTACTGGTTGCTATCAACAGTACAAAAGAACAGCTAATGTATATGTGGAACGCATTATGCACTACTCCTACACAGTGTGTGCAGTGCCGCTAACATGTGTTAATGTCTCACCACCTTCAATTTGTTCTTGCACTTACTGATGTGCAGCATCATGTATGCCATATTTTACGCCACAAAACTGCTATTTGTACGTAATTCGATATAGTCATCACTGCAATCAAGCAAAAGTTCCCTTATTTGCTGGTACGCCATTACTGGTGTCTGTAGCATTTATGGAGATGACTAAATGTTGACACATAGCTATGTTTTTCATTAGGAGACACACAGTTTCATTAGGAAGCGGTACAAGACAATTGTTCAGGCAGCGGCACGCCGCCACTATACTTTTCTAGGCAGCAGTGGTAAGGTTTCAGATACGAACATTTTGGCTGTTTACTCAGTTGCGCTTACATGTTACTATCTGGGATTTAGTAAGCAGCAACAGCGTTTACATTTGCAGACTCACTACTGATTTTTATATATGTGTAGTGTAATATTTTATGTACTTGAGCAAACCGTAGAGGGGAACCTGCTATGTAACGTCACGTTGCTGCGTGCAGATACAGTGTGTCAATTTCATGGAACGACAAGCAGCTCATCAATCAAGGCAATGTGCCATTTTACATGCCCAGTTTACACTCAAGCATACTGCTGGCTGCTCCCAATGAGCCCCAGCTAGGTAGGCAATCGGTAGCTTTGCAACACCACATCCATAGGCCGTAGCACATTTTGAAATGAGGTAGTATGTGCCATGAATCGGTAGGCATGGCGATAGGTGAGGCATTACCAGGAGACAAAGCATGACATACGTATAGGTGTGCAACTGACAGACGTCCTGTGCCACGACTAATTACAAAGGGAATTGGAAGATACGGACAGGAAGCCAGTTTTGTAGTCGTATGGCTACTTCCATTGCGATTGAACATACGCCGGCCACATGCACTCGCAGTAGGACACTTACATTTTGCTTTCCTGCAGCATCTGTGGCAGCACTGTGTGCTACAGAGTCACAATGCATTGCCAGCCCCAACCTTACAAATATGCACTCACTCACAAATAGTTTACATGTAAACGTTTATTTTGCAAGAAACATCAGCAGTATTTGGACAGGGTAAGGGTTCTAGTAATGGTTTAGCAATTGTTCAATTTTTACGTTCTGGCTGCTTACGTTTCATTATACAGTGCCGGTTAGATTTTGTGTGGCTACATGCTGCTGCAGAAGAGGTGGCGCTTTTGATGCATTTGTTCAATGTGAAGTATGTGTTCTTACACACAAACATGTGTGAGGTGTACAGAAAGCAATATTTATATATATATATATATATATTACATGCATTTCTTTTTAGACTGTGCTGCTTGCCTATGCAATTACTTTCGTTACTTGTTTAGGGAAGAGGCACGTTGTCTTCTAGCTGTTCTACGGTGCTTGGCATTGTTGCCAAACAAAAAACACATATCATAGTTTTGTATTGTGGTACACTGCAGCAATTAGGCATTATTAGGAGACACTTCAGTGTAGTTACTACATTGGAGTTAGGTTTTGCTGTCAATACTTTGCATTCCTTACTGCTCTACTTTTTCTTCATTTGCATGTATAGCGCCAGTATGGTAACATTGAAGGATGCATACGTGACTGCCTGTTTAGGTGATTTTCATTATGGTGCAGACTGAATGACTTTGGTCTGTTTGTTTTACAAGTACATAGTTTGTGCACTTACCTTCCTTCATTTTCCTTGCGATCTACATACATGGGGCTATTCATACATGTATATTCACTCTAATGAATGGGAGCAGTATGTAAGACAACTAATGCTGTTTCCAGTAGTTGGAATAGTAGCCGATATATGCGCTCCTACGTACAGTTTCTGGTTAATGAGTTCCTTGGCATGGCATCACCAATTTCCCATGCTGTATGGTACATCTACGCAACGTAATGGCTTTGTGGTAAAAACCTACTAAATACAGTGCAAACCCCTTGTTAAAGGGAAGTTATGTTTACATTGTATTAATAAAACCCTATGAAATGCAATGAAAACACTTTGTTAAAAGAACGTTATGGTTAAGTTGCACAGGCAAAAACCTATGCAATTCAATGGACAACCATTGTTCTAGGGACGTATGGTTACAGGTAAAACCCCAAAATTGCAAGTTCAGGTAAACTAAGCAACCATTACTCGCGCCATGAGTATGCACTGCAAGGACTAACACACATGACAGCAAAGATGCCATCACAAATCTCTGATGACATCACATGTGCATTTAGTTATCATGGGAAGCCTCCACAAGGGATTGGTATGGAAATGGTGGCACAAAACTATGAAACATCATTGGAAGAGGCATCATGAGATAAGTAGTTTATTGAAAAATACATTGCTATACACACCATTGCATTACAGACTTCTTTGCACTACATAAACAACTAATTTAAACCGCACCCATTGTCCGCACCATGCCCTATACAAGTGTTGTCTTGAAAAAAATCTTCCTATTTTACATAGTGAAATCATGAATGCTTTTGTTTTACAGTTTCAGGTACTGTGAGACATGGAAAAAGTAGCAACCATTGTCTTAATAACTACATAAGTGCACTACTAGACACCAAACAAAGACCGCACAATGCATACAAACATGAGCACATACAGGGAAAATAAAGTAAGCATAAAAGGAGCACCATTAGCAGAAACAGGGTCATAACGGATTATGTTCATGCAAAGAAATCATGGCAGTGTTGTACACTATCTTTTTCCCCTAAATGCGTATGTATCATATTATGCGAGTGTACTGTAAGGAAAGTAGTGTAAGAACATATGAGAAGGATGCCGTACAAAAAGATACAACCCATTTGAATTGTTAGTTCCCGACTGTTAGTGAAGAAGAGCACCTGGGCTACTTATATTACTGATGAAAAAAAGAGAGGGAGCCAAACATGTGATGTAATGAATGAGATTTGCATTTGTATTGATTAGGTTTATATAGCGCTTTATGCCAAAGCGCTGCACATTTTAACAACAGAGTGCATTTAACGATAACAAATTAACAGAGGCAAATAACAATTTTGAATCAGACCAACAAAACAGTATGTAGGGCAATTAGAGAGAGGGGGAGGGGAGAGTAGTGGAGTAGTTCAGGGAGGAATAGGGAGGCAATAGGGAGGGAATCTGGATTTGTGATGGCATCTTTGCTGTCATGGGTGTTAGTCCTTGCAGTGCACACTGGTGGCGCGAGTTATGGTTGCTTAGTTTACCATAACTTGCGAATTTCGTTTTCTTTCCTTCAGTTTTACCTGTAATCATAACGTCCCTATAACAATGGTTGTCCATTGAATTGCATAGGTTTTTGCTTGTGCAACTTAACCATAACGTTCCTTTAACAAAGTTTTTGTTAGTGAATATTACATGGCCTGCGGTAGCGGCCATGTAGTTATGTTTAAGTTGCTAAACCCATAGGAAGAGCACTTTTATGGCGGCTTATAACTTCACTCCCCCCAAACTGATCCTCACCAAATTTTGCAAAAAAAAATTATATGGACCACTCTGAATTTTTCTGCAAAGTTTGGTGAAGCTTGGTCAAGGGGGGGCCAAAATTTATTTTTTTCCCCATAGACATAAAATTTTGCTCACGCCTACAGCCCAAACCGCTGGAAGGATTGTCATCAAATTTACAGCAGGAGCTGGCGCATGGTCCCGAAAGCGTGCTTTTGTTAATTTGGTGTAAATCCGTCTGGTAGTTATTTTTTAAACGACTAAAACATAAGGCAAAAAAATTACTGATATCTATGTCCGGTCTGCGGACTCACTTCCCTGTTCGGTACGCGGGCTGGCCTATTGGGCTAGAAAAATGAGCTGACTTGTGTGGGTCCACGGACATCGGGACACAGCCGCTGATTGGGTGGTGAGAAACGTTAAATGTGTAGGTTTCTGCGAAACGGCCGCCATGTTGGATTTGCAGACTTTTTTGGGGTCCGCGGCCAGAACATTAAAAAAAAGCAACATTGCACTTTTCAAACTCAACAATCTCTGGGGAAGTGGGGGGGGATGAGGATGGGATGGGATATGGCCATAAGAAGACAAAAAACGGGTTGTTTAACCCCCGACAGTCCGCAAACACTCCAGATGTCCTAGGGCAGTCCTGTGGTGTCCGCGGACACTTCAGATGTCCTAGGACATCTGTACCTATTTCTGCATTACAGGGTTGGGGAAAAGCAGTTTTTGGATGGCTTATAACTTTAGCACCACTCAATGAAACTGCATGTAATTTTGCAATTTTATTCTAGACCTAATCCTGAATGGTTTTGCAAAGTTTTGTGGGATTCTGTCAAGAGGAGGCAAAATTAGAGGCGGTGCCCAAAAATGTTGTAAAGGCATATAAATGTAGTGTCATTTGACAAATCTGCACAACATTTGGTAAAACGATTTTGGATCTAGATATAAATGGTTTTCTAACGTTTGGTGGGATTTTCTCAAGAGGGGGCGAAATTAGAGGGGGGTCTCAACATTTTTAGATGGCTTATAACTTTGTTGCTATTTGACGAATCTGGACAAAGGTTTTGAGAAAGATTATAGACCCAAGCTTCAATGTTTGTGTAAAGAGTGAATGGGTTTTGTCAAGTGGGGGCTAAGTTGTATGACTATTGTATGTACATACCTTTTGACACTTTGAAAAAATTAAACCTGGGCTGATTTCGAGCAAACTCGTGAGGAGCATGGCAAGGACATTAAAGCATGGTTTTGCAAATGTGCCCATGTTTTATTTTTTGACAAGTGTCATAATGTAGGTACAAAAAATAGTCATATACCTTTGGTGACTGGGGTAATACGGTCATAGGGTTCTGCAGGCTGCTATAGAAAGGGAAGAGGGGCTCTGTACAGAGCCCCGCCTTCTCTTTCCATGGTGGCCATCTTGGAAAAGGATTGTCCTTCCTTCCTACTGTAGGAAGAGAAACCTATTTTTTAGCACCCCGGCTTCCCGCTTTGGGAACCAGGGTTGCTAATGGCTTTTATCCCCCATTGCAGGGGTTGCAATGGAAGATAATGGGCCGGAGTCCTCGTTATTTATTTATAACACGCTAAAGCCCGCAGACATTAGGGCGCACAGACACTTCACTTGGGCCGATAACTTGGGCTGCCGGGCTGCTATCGCCTGTTGCGGACGTAAAATGGTGTTAAAGTGGCCATGTCCATCTGTGACCGGCTTTGTGGTAAAGTTATTCGAAAGTAGGATAGGTTTGAAAGGGAAAAAAAATGCGCTTGCGGTAATATGATCATAGGGTTCTGCAGGCTGCCATAGAAAGGGAAGAGGGGCTCTGTACGGAGCAAAGCACTGCCTTCTCTTTCCATGGTGGCAATCTTGGAAAAGGATTGTCCTTCCTTCCTACAGCAGGATGCTGCAGGCGTCCCTCTGCAAGAAGAACATTTTCTAGCACCCCGGGTTCCCGCTTTGTGCATTTCACTTTGGAATCTTAAGCCTTTGGTACACTACCAATAGTGGTAAAGAACTGCCACACCCATGATTCTCTCTGGGTGCTAGAGGTAGGAACTCCCTCTACCTAATCTTCTTGGTCCCCTTCATTGTCTTTGGAAGTATTGCGCTTTTTCTGTTGTGTAGGTCCTCCAGCTGGTGGTGGTGGCTCTTGGGGAGGAGGGAGGGCAATATCTGATGCCATTTGTAAGAGAAATAGCAGTTTTACTAATATTCTTCCTGGTATGTGCTTTGCACTAGATTGTTAATGGATAATGCGTAAGTATAGGTGTAGGATCTGTTCAAGGGTACATTTTGAGCTTGAAAGTTCCTAGATAAGCCAAAAAATGCAGTTCCAAACAGTCTTACAAGCATGGACCCGATTCCGAAGTGCGGACGCCTTCGCAGGCACGTCATGCTGCGTGCGAGCGCATGGTCACGTGGCACTGTCCGGAAGATCTGTGATGATATCAGATGTTTGCGGACGTCAACAGATGCAAAAACAGTGGAGGAAGTTGCAGAAAGTGTATAGAAGTTAAAAATGAAGGTGGGAAACAAGGTGAAACATTGTAAATTGGACGGAAGTGTTGCTATATTGGGTTAAGTATGATATTAAGTTGTAGGAAAATAGCATGCACTGGTAAAAACCCATGAAATTCAGTGAAATAACTTTGTTAAGGGGACATTATGGTTAAGTTGCACTGATAAAAACCTATGAAATTCAATGAAAAACGTTGTTAAAGGGATGTTATGGTTACAAGTAAAACCGAAAAACCTCAGAAATTTGTGAGTTATGGTAAGCTAAGCAACCATAACTCGCGCCACCACCGTGCAGTGCTAAAACTAACACCCACAACAAAGATGACATCACAAATGGCATTGATGACATCACTGATGACATGTCATATGACACCACTCCTCTAACAATCCTGATGGAAACTCCCTACAATGGGTTCTGTTTAGAGTATTGATAGCAACATATGGAGAGTAATCGGGAGGCCTCTCATGAAGTACTCCAAGTATCACAAAATGTACTTATTGAAACAAACATTTTACTGAAGTTTTCTTGTTAACAATCTAAAGATCCATAGACCTAGGCAATTGCTGGAGCGTAGAACACAGAAATCGAGTATTCCTAATCTAGTATGTTTGACCAATAGAACCCTAAATCTGAGTCTCTACGGATCTTGCCTATTGTTAGACTTGGAATCATCAGCTAACAATACAAGAATTATATACAGATAGAGAGAGAGCGAGAGATTATTAATGCATACACATTTGAGACTAGTAAAGAGGAAACAAATACTAAGACCAGCAAATTACACTAAGCTTAGAGTTCAGCATCCTGTATAAAAACTGTATTATCGGTCTGGGACCTGCTTATTGTTCCATGTATGTGCACCCTCAGCTCAAGCCAATCCCCAAGTAAAGTACCTTCAAAACATAGCTCTTGGCTATGGTCTACATATACAGCACCTTTAGAGTATGTGTATCACGTTTTGATTGCAGTATGGCCAGATCAAGTCCTTTGCTTAACATTCATAATAACTGCGCAAAAACAGCAGCCTGGGATATGCAATGTCATTAATAATGCCATTTGTGATGTCATCTTTGATATCCTAGGTGTTAGTCTTAGCAGTACATGCTGATGGAGCGAGTTATGGTTGCATAGCTTATGTTTTTTCAGTGATGTAATATGGGATACATTACTCACCGTAATCATATTTCTGATGCTTGTATCTGCTTAGATTCACATGCTGTGCATAGGCCGACATCTAGTGGAAGCTGCGGAGTATTACAGTTTGTTTTTGGAAATTCGAAAATGGGCGTCGAGACCTGGCGTGCCAGTAATACTATCCCTAGTGTGACGTCCACTGTACCCATGATCCCTCACGCGTCTAGGACCCTCAGATTGTATTTTTTCTGGCATGAGGAGTAGCGTGAGTACAGATGATCCAAGCAGATAGAAGATAGATAAGATAAGACTACAAGCATCCATGCGCCTTCTCTCAGAGGGGAGGAAGGGTGGGTCGCATGTGAATCTAAGCAGATACAAGCATCAGAAATACGATTACGGTGAGTAATGTATCCCTTCTGAGGCTTGTGGAATCTGCTTAGATCACATGCTGTGCATAGATTAGCGAGCAGTGTTAGAAGGAGGTGGGATTTGAGAAGGGTCATGAGCAAATAAATGTCTTAGAACCGCTTGTCCCACTTCAGTATCTGTCTTGGAATGGGTGTCAATGCAGTAGTGCTGAGTAAAAGTGTGAATAGAGCTCCAAGTAGCTGCTTTGCAAATGGTGTCAAGGGGAACATTTGCAATGAAAGCCAGAGTGGCCCCAATGCCTCTTGGCGTAAAAGGCAAAGTTTTGTCAGAAAGAGAGTAACACAACTGGATACAGTTGACAATCGACTTGGAAATGGCACCCTTAGAGACGCGATCTCGGTCTTTGCCTGTGGCTACGGAGACAAACAGTTGATCTGTTTTCCTAAGCGGTCTGGTCTTATTTACGTAGGAAAGGACCGCCCTACGCACATCTAAGGTGTGTAGTTTAACCTCAGCCGAGCTTTGTGGATTTTGGAAGAATGCTGGAAGCTCGATGGAATGGTTTACATGGAATTTAGAAATAAACTTCGGTGAGAACCTAGGGTGTGTCCGCAAAACCAGCTTATCCTTATGAATAGTAAAGAAAGGATCCTGCACTGACAGAGCCTGAATTTCACTGACCCTTCTTATGGATGTAATGGCTACTAAGAAGGCAGTCTTATAGGTCAGGTGTTTGAGACTTGTCTTATGCATGGGCTCGAATGGGGGGCCCATGAGTTTAGATAGCACCACGTTCAGGTCCCATCCTGGTGGTGGGTTAGATATAGGAGGGTGAAGTCTCTTTACTCCCTCCATGAAGGCTTTAACCACTGGTACCTTCCACCACGACACCGTGCTATGTGAGGTGGTGTACGCTGACAGTGCTGCCAGGTGTACCTTTTCGTGAGTTGAAAACCAACCCTGCGTCCAGCAGGTGGAGCATATATGTCACGATTGTGGAAGGAGTGCAATCAACTGGGTTGATTTGTTTATTCTGGCACCAGATAACAAATCTTTTCCATTTGTCGAAGTAGCAATGCCTCGTGTTCGGTTTCCTAGACTCTTTTAGGATGTCCATACACCTCTGTGGTAAATTGAGATGTCCAAACTCTATGACCTCAGGAGCCATGCTGCTAGGTTCATGGAGTTGGGTAGAGGATGCACCTTCTGACTTTGGTGCTGGGACCAAATATTGTACCAGCCCGGGACTTTGATGGGATCGCACACCAAGAGTCTGCGTAGGTGTGGAAACCATGGTTGTCTCGCCCACATGGGAGCAACTAGGACGAGCGTCATCGATTCCCTGTTCATCTTGTTCACCACCTTCCTGATGAGAGGAGTTGGTGGAAAAGCATATGCAAACATTCCTGACCAGTTCATCCACAGGGCATTCCCCTGGGATCCTGGTTGTGGGAATCTGGACGCGAATCTTGGGCATTGTCGGTTTTCGCTTGTGGCGAATAGGTCTATAGTGGGGGAACCCCATTGAGAGAAGAGATCTACGATTTCTCTGTGTAGACACCATTTGTGCTCCTCTGGGAGGGGATCTCTGCTTAGTGCATCTGCTAGAGAATTGAGATCCCCTGGAACATGTTGCGATGACAGGAAGATGTTCCGTCTGAGTGCCCATGTCCACATTTTTTGGGCAAGTTTGGACAGATTTGGCGCACAAGTCCCTCCCTGCTTGTTTATGGCTGTCTGTCCGGATCTGCACTGACAGATTCAGCAGGTAGGGTTCGAACGCTTGAAGCGCTCTGAATACTGCCAGAAGCTCTAGCAGGTTGATGTGATTCTTGGCCACTGAGTGAGACCAGAGACCTTGAGCTGTGTGGTGGAGGAGGTGAGCTCCCCACCCTGTCAGGCATGCATCGGTTGTGACTACCACCTGTATCTCGGGATCGTAAAAGGGTTTCCCCATGGACAGATTTTCTCTTGTCCACCATTGGAGGCTTTGACAAGTGTCGGCGAAACGACCACTAGATCGTCCCACTGACCACTTGCCTGAGACCACAGTTTCACCAACCATTCCTGCATGGGACGCATGCGCAGGCGCGCGCGGGGGACCAGGTAAATACATGACGCCATCATGCCTAGCAAATGCATTGCTTTGCGTACCGTTATCTGACGACCGGCCTGATATTGTGGAATTTGCAGTAGTATATTCCGAATTCTTTCCTCTGATGGAAAGGTCAACCCCTCTTGTGTATCTAGGATAGCTCCTAGGAACTGTTTGGAGGTGCTTGGCACCAGACTTGACTTTCTCGTTTATTGAGAAACCCAGTTCGAAGAGGAGGTCGATTGTTCTTTGAATGTTAGTTCTGCAAATCGCTGGGGTTTCCCCCGTGATGAGCCAGTCGTCCAGGTAAGGGTACACCGGGATTGCCTCCCTGCGTAGGTGTGCTGCCGCCACCGCCAGTACCTTGGTGAATACCCTTGGACCCAAGGCTATTCCGAAGGGCAGTACTTTGAACTGGTAGTGCCGACTGTCCACCTTGAAGCGCAAGTACTTTCTGCACGCTGGGAACATGGAAATATGAAAATAGGCATCTTTCATGTCCAATGTTGCCATGTAGTCCCCTTTTTTAGGAGGGGGATTACCTCTTGGAGAGTAGTCATGCGAAACTTTTGGGGCTTGACATATTTGTTTGCAGGCCGTAAGTCTAATACTGGGTGCATTGTTAAATCTTTCTTTGGTACAAGGAAGTAAGTTGAATAAATACCCTTGTTTACCTGGTGTCCCGGGATGAGTTCGATTGCGTCCTTTGCTAGCAGATTGACGATCTCCTCGAGGAGGATTCTTTGGTAGAGGGTGGTTCCGGGGACGCTCTAAAAGTTCTATGCAGTATCCTGCTGACACCGTTGACAGCACCCATCTGTCTGATGTGATCCCTTCCCAAGATTGGGTGAAGTTGGAAATGCGTCCTCCTACTGGGGATGCGTGAGAAGGGACCCTGAACAGAGCGTCACTGTTTTGGTGGAGGCGTGCCACCGCCTCTACTGGGGCTGCCTTTACCTTTACCCCGTCCTCTCTTATTCCCTCTACTATAACCTTGGGTAGAATGTTGGTTATTGTTCCACTGCGTACCCTGGCCCTGGGAATAGTTGGACACTCTTTGGGAATTTTGTCCGCGTGTGCGGCGAAAATTGCCATTACCCCTTTGATTAGGGGGTTTGGTGGTTAGTTGACCTAGGGACTTGAGTGTTTCATACTCGTCCTTGGCATTTTTCTGGGCGTCCTCGACCACCTTACCAAACAATAGATCTGTCTCCACTGGTTTGTCTAACAATGATGCTTGTGTTTCGGCCTTGAATCCAGACTGTCGTAACCAAGCGTGTCTCTTGATAACAGTACCCTCTGCTATCAATCTACCGGCATTATCTGCAGCATCAAAGGTTGCCTTTAAAATGCAACCGGATAAGGCTCTCCCTTCCGCTGACACTTGTGCCAATTGGCTCTTTAGGGGCTCTGGAGCGGAATCTATGAGTGCCGCGACTTCTTCCCACTGGTGGCAGTTATAACTCGCCAGTAGGGTGGTGGAGTTGCCGATTCTTGCTTGGTAGGCGGAAGTGGAGGCAACCTTTCTGCCGAACCCATAGATTTTTTTGCTCTCCTTGTCAGGAAGAGCCTCTGATGATGACAAGGGTGTTCCTGCCCTCTTGCGGGTGTTTGTAATGACTAGGGAGTCCGGTTTCAGATGCCCTCTTATATACAGTGGGTCTGATTGGGCTGCCCTGAATAGCTTCTCAATCCTGGGATCGACTGCCCTGGTGAGATTGGGGTTTACCAATGAAGGGTTTATTCTTCTTTGGATGGACTTAAGGATAGGGATGGCCTGCGCAACAGGTCTCCTTTCTCCCGCCAACTCTTCGGCAAAATCTTTTTCCTCTTGAGCACCTTGGGTGTCAATGTGGAAGTGGTATGCTGCTCTAGAAAGGACCTCATTTAGGAGGGGTTGGTTGTCGACCGGGGAGTCGGTAACCGGTGGTTCCTTATCTACCGGGGAATCTACCCTGTATATTTCCGGGTCGTCCTCTTCCTCCTCTTGTTCCTCATCGTCCCCATAGTAGCCTGTCCCAGTCTGTTCCTCCAACATGCCCAGATCTGTATCCTCACAAAGGGAAGGATCTTCTTGTTCCTGAGAATAAGGTTGCATGTGGAAGGGATCTGAAGACTGTGCTGTTTCGACCCGGGACTTTTTACTTGGGGGGGATAGGATACTTGGAGCCTGAGGGTGCTGACCCATCGGGGTTATAAGTGAGAATATGTTCGGGATTTTTAGAATAGAAATCTTCCAAAGATAACATTCTTGACATGACTATGTCCTCACTGGACCACTCTTTTGAACTGGGAATGACTTTGCCTGGGGGAAGTTTCCCTGACTCATCTAAAATAGAGGAGTGCGACTTATCTGTGTTTCAGTGGAGTGGAATGTTTCTGGGGTGTGGAAGTAGGCTGAGACTGGTTCCTCTGTTGTTTTCCCCTCTCCCCCTGGCTGGAAGAGTGTTTGCTGTGCTTCTTTGGGCCTTCTGAGCTTTTTGACGCCTGGCGTCGAGCTTCGGTAGTGGTGGTACTATCCTTCGACCGTGTAGGTTGGGATTCGGGAATGGGCGTAACTTGTACTGAAGCCGACTCCCGGAGTGCGGTCTGGGGGTAGAGGTCGGTTTCGTCTTCCGACGATCGAACCTCGGTTAACCTGGGGAGCGAGGCACTTTTGGCAATAATGGATGATTGCCTGGCGTCATGCGGCGATCTAGATCGTGAACACGCAGAGGACGCCGATTTGGACCGTTCCCTATGTGCCTCTTTCCGAGAGCTCGACGTGCGCGTCGAGTCTCGGTGGGACTTTGTGTGTTTGGAAGTGCTGTGGGTTGCGCTTGCGTCGCCGGGGTTCTTCCCCATAGCCGCCCTGCCGGACGACCTTCCGAGGTCAGGGACCTGCGCTTGGCTGTCTTTCGACGCCGTGTTGCCTTCGCCGTCGGAAAGTACGGCGTCGCTGCCGTCGCTGAAGGCACCCTCGGCAGCCATGGGCTCTTGAGGCCTGGCGTGGTGGGCCCAACGCTTGGTGGAACGGTCTTTTAGTGTTTTAGGCTTGAACCTACTACACGCTCTGCAATTTGCCTCGGGGTGATCTGTCATGATCTCTGCTTCCAAAAGGTCAGGGTTTTCCCAACTCCCTTGGAAGCAGATCCATAACCCAGGTTCCGAGGGCCAACCAGTCCCAATTGGGACCTTTTGGACCCAGTCCTGGCGCCAGTGGCACCAGGCTCATAAATATTCCCAGTCCCAGCGCTGGAAGCGCCGGGCTCATAATGCTTGGGTGGACTTACCTGCAGCAGACCATGCTGCTTACTTGCCTGCCAGCTGAGCCTCTGATCCTCTTCTGTTTGGAACTACTTTTCCTGTTGGGTGGGGCAGGAGCCACTCCCTAGATTCAGAACACTGGAACTCTTCTGGAAAGCAGGAACTCTTTTCTTACCTAGGCGTGGCTGTGGAAGGAGACACCTAAGCACTACAGGAGGCTATTTAAACCACACCCGGTGGATGAATCTTGCTTTGCGTTATTCTGCATCCTCTGCAGCAGAACGCTCATCGTGTCTTCTGCATCGGATCCTGGGCCTAAGGAAAAAGGCTTACCATCCTGAATCCAGTCTTCAGCAACACCTATAAAGACAAGAAAGAACAGGTTAGCATTCCGGCATCTGAAAGACAAAGGCTTACCTACTCTACGTGCGCTCCGGAGGTCTTCACACTGCATTCCGGCATCTGAAAGACAAAAGCTTACCAACTCTTCGCACGCTCCGGAGGCCTTCGGCGCTGCATCCTGCATCTGAAAGAAAACAAGGTGCGTTTAAAGACATTGGGGAACTTTAATACTCACGTGCCATTACTCCTTTCCACATCAACCCCAGTGGGTATTCCGGCACCCTGCAGCCGCTCCGAACTCGTACCTGCAAAATAAAAGACAGTTAGAGCGCATCGTGAAGCAGGCAACAAGCGCTTACTTACATGCTTCCAGGCGCTTCTATTCATCACACGGACTCCATCTTCAACTCACTTCAGCCCGTCATCCGCCATCGCCGGAACCTGCAAAACAAGAGACATCATTACTAAAGACTTTAAAGACAATAGAATTACTCGAAACTTACCGTTCGTGCAGTAAACGACGGACAGCAGTCCTCTGAAGTCAAGAGGCCTGCGCTACCGATCCAGTGAAGAAACTGGTTACAGCACCCTGCCCCGAGGCAGATGGAGAGCTCGGCATTCACTTACCTAAGGTGAGAGCGTTAACCTTTGGGGGTCTACAGGAGAGCAAAAAAGGAAAGAAATAGGGACACCCCAATAACCCCAGTTCATTAATCCCATATTTTCTATCTGCAGACATCTTACTCTTGAAGTCAGGCATACAGTGCACAGAGGTCCAGCCCAAAGAGCCAACCGGGTGCTACACATCACCTTTGAAGATCCGGTAGTCGCCCAGTCAAGACCGGCGCCTCTGCGAGAATCAGGTGAGCGTTACATGATCCCTCGGCAAGCAGAGATTGCACGTGGCGTGTCTGTCAACCCAAGGATACTTGCGGTTGCACTTTGGGCAAAATTGGAAAGGGGTACCCTCCATATGCACCTTGAGGCAGCGGGCTGGTAAGTGTAGGAATATATCAGAGTGTAGAGTATGTCCACCCCCCACTCTCCCTACTTGTAGGGCCGAGGCCAGAGGCGTTGTGATGTAATGGGTAAATGGGACCGTGGGGCAGAAGTGCTAGTCATAAGGTATAAGTACAGCAGAATCAAGTTCAGGAGTCATTGGGGTAGAGGGGGAGGTAAACTGCTAATGTATGCAGGCATATCGCAGTTATATCTTCTGTTCACAGAGTCAGATGTGAACATTCCTTTTAAATGTCTTGGGGGAATGTTCGGTATTCACGGTTGTGGGAGGGAAAATGGGACAAAGGCACTGGTAACCTCACATTTCTGTGTCATTCCAAAAGTGTGTCTGTCTTTTTCGGACGCACTCGATCCAACATGGCCGACGTAGATATCATTTTTCAAATTTACATTCTAAATTACGTTTTTAGATTGGCCATACCATGGCCAAGACTGATAATAGTGTATTTTTCCAGTCCGAGCCCTAATGGTTGAGTTATCTGTCATTTTCGGACGCACTCGATCCAAAATGGCCGCCGTATAAATAGAAAAGGCTCCTAGCAACAGCGTTACTAACGCTATGCCGCCAGGCCCCTTTCGAGCCCCGGAGTGAGTCAGCACATTCCTACAGCGCTCTCCACTGGCCCACTATTCGTGATTCATGCACAAAGGTAAGATCTTTGTAGACACACCTCCATTAGGTCAGGCATTTTGTTCCCTGAGTGGAACCCCCACTAATATGCCCCTTATTCATTTATGTGTTCAGGTTCCCGCGCGAGGACCGCATATTTAAAATCAGAGTCCATCCCACTCCAAGATCCTCACAAGTGAGGTAAGATTGGTTGACCTATAACTCATTTGTTATTTAAGTATCTGTAAGACACCAGATCACTATTGAGTGCCCTTCTTTGCTTTTTAATAGGATTACACTAAGATCCTTCCCACGCCTGGCGTAATACTAGAAATTCGTGTCAGTGGAAATAATTATCCACAGGTAAGCTGTGGCCTCACAGTATTGGATTTATTCCTTTGTTTAAATGATACACGCTCGAACACACTCCCCTGACGAGTTTTTCCCTTTCCCCTGCAGCAGCTATTCCACCCCGTGCAGCACTTCGTCCTGATGAAGGCCGTACATATGCTGGGACATAATTGGTCCACCTAAACGGCCGAAACACCTTGGTGTAGACGCACCCCGAACAACAGTGCATTGTCACTGTCCACTACCAATTGTCAATTCACGAACCCCTTTTTTTGTCTGTTGTTGCTTACTTTGTCTAATTGTGTTGTTTTATACTGAAGTATATGAATCACCATAACAAACTATGTATTTTGATTGAGTTTGCGTTACTTACACGACTGTTGTGTCAAACTATGTGACCCCATGTGTTTGTAAATATATCCTATAAGCCTGTACGGTTGGTTTCATTAAACCGTGTGATGTTATGTTGTTTGGAGAACTGTTCACTCTATGTTGATTTTTACAACTGCATAGATAAACAAACTATTATTTTCTCCAAACAACAAAAAAAGTGAGTTTCTTTCTTTTTCTCCTTTAATGCAGAGGGTAATAAGGGGTGAAACAGTGTGTTTTCATTAGAGCACTCTTCTTTGTACCTATTCAATTGTAATTTTTGTCTTAAAGTAACCCTCCTGGGTAGAATAGGTCCATAACCAGGAGCCCATTTTTTGAATTCCAAAAGTGTGGACAATTCTTTTAAGACTGCAGAGCTGGAAATTTATTTTTGGGACACCTAGCCCATTTGTGTTTGTAGTGATTTTGGTGTAGAAACTAATATCTAGATTCTTACTGTTCAAGGTTCTTACGTTTGGAATGACCGTCCCATTCTTCTAAGTTCATAGACTAATATAAATGGTTTGGAAAACAGCTAAAAATAAAAATCGTTTTTCACTTCATGCAGGATACAAAATTTGCTGTTGCAACTATACAACAAATATCCCTTGCGTTTGGCTAGGGATATCGGATTCCTAAGCAGTAAGAAATGGTGTGCTGTGTGTATGTGTTTAGGTAAAAAAACTCATAAATAAAAATCTGAATGCGCATTTAGTGCACATTCGGCTTGGTAAAAATAAACAAAGCCCATAATGCCCCTGCTCGCCTAGTTTGGCATTATGGGCTGCAGGGATGTCCCCTGCATACATTAAATGTAAACCGGGGGACAAATATATAAATTCCGCAAAGCTAGAGTTTCAAATGGCTCTGCTATTTTGTAACTCTAGCTTTTCGGAATGGAGTCTTTTAACGTAGATCCGTGTATATGTGTAGAAGTACATAATTGAGGTGGCTAGTGACTTAATGGCCGGCTAGTAGGTTGCAACTTGAATTTTTTCCCGCTGCTTTAAGGCAACGATTAACGTCAGTAACCCTTACCTGTTCATTTGAATCTGGATGTATACCTTTGGGTCATCAGCGCTTTATAAATATATGCACATACGTATAGTTTGCATAGCCTTCTTAAAGAGGCGACGGCCACAAAGGAAACTCTCAAAATTAAGATGCTTATGAGAGAGTTTGTGCAGTCGTTCGAAATGGCAGAAGCATCAGCCTACGTAGAACCTTGTTGAAATCACAACACTGTGCTGGTTTACGCATGGGTGGTTGTGACCTCTTTGCCCCTTCCATAAAGGCCTTTACCACTGGGGCTTTCCAGAACTAAACTCCAGGTGTGGTGTAAGTTATTATTCTCGGGGATGGACTTTGAGCAATATATGCTAGTATACTAACAGCTATTTGATGGGATCTCCTTCGTTAAATTGAAGTGGGTCAACCTATTGTCATGTAAACTGCAAGACATACCCTTTCCCATTCATTGAAGTAGAAAAAAATGTGCTGGGTTTAAACACTTTTTTCAGTATGTTTATACACCTCGTAGGTCGTTTTAAATGAACAAACTATATCCTCCATAGCGAAGCTGCTAGGCTGATTGTGTGGGACCTGGGGAGTTTGATGTTCTGTGGTCTTCCGAGTGAGAAGATTTAGATGTGGTTTCTTTAGTGCTGCAATTGACATCTATAGCAATGTGTCAATACCATGCTTGTCTTGCCAATTATTCTGCAAAGATTAAGAATGTCATACGAGACTCCCCTGCATCTTCTTTACCACTCAATGTATCAGTAGAAAAACTTTACAATATAATTTACCCATGATACAAAGAGTATTTATTGCTCATGGGTACTACCTTTGAATATCTGGAAGCAAATTGAGGTCTGATGTTCCCCATGTTTCAAAATGGTTTTAAGTGTATTGGAGTGCCACTTGTGTGACCGAGATTGTCTGTCGGGCAAAACAAGAAACTGGTACCTGTTGTGCAACAGGGCATCCCCAGTGACCAATCTTTTCCTCTACCTACTCAGGAATACATTCTTCCTTGTTTGATGAAGGAATACATTGTAGTTGTATCCTTTATGTGGACTAGTATGCGTTTCCTCTTGATGCAGGCATAGAAACAAAGTGCTAGCGTCATCACAGTAACCTCTAAGACACTCAATGTCTTGGATAATGATGCAATCTGTTGTTGCAGCCACATCCCTTTAACTATCATGAGAAGGGGGATGCACTCCCCATCCTCAGAGCGATTTAGGTGTAGTTGAGATCACCAGAGGGTTTGGGACTGTGTAATGTCATTCCCTCAAGAGGTTTTCCCCCTTGCTCCATTTAAGCAATTGAACGACCTTTGGTGTTACAACCATTCGATCTTCCCAGTTTCCCTCTGCCTTTACCAACAGTGCATTGAACCACTGGCATGAGCCTCACATATAGTGGTGCATTTGGCACTAGGTGAATGCATTCCCAAGATTTTAATCGCACTCCTCGCTGTCAGAACCGCCTCATAAAGGCAAATCATTGGTACAAAGGTCTTGATCTTCTCCTTGAAAAGAAAGGCCAAATCGAGTTGGGATGCAAGCATTGCTCCTACGAATGTATTGCCCCGTCTTGGGTTTAGACTGCTCTTTCTTACAATTACTGTAAACCTGAAGCAGTGTATTAGATGCACTGTGTCATTTGTGTGCCCCATGGATTGAGCCTCAATTTTCCCAGTTGGCAGGCAAGTAGTCTAGTGTGACTAATCCCGAGGTATTGTCAATACTTCGGATGGCCAAGCCCCTTTCCATGAGGCCACGGAGGTAAGGCCGCTACCGGAGAGTCCCTGTGGGGGTGGTACTCATGGGGAGGGAGGAACCCATTTAGTGTATCGACTACCCGGGGGAGCACAGTATCCCTTTGATCCTCCGACCTTCCTTCAAAACCCCTCCATTTCCCCAATGGCTGCCATTCCCATATTTCTTTGTAGTATATGTCAGACAAGAATTACTGAGACGAGGAGAGGCCACGAGTAATGAGGATCTATGACAAGAACAAAGGAACACGCTCCAGACCTTCTAGTAATCCCACTGGTCACCTGTCATTCAAAAACGGAGGGCAGAGAACGATGGCGTCTTCATTAACAGACTAAGAGCTTGGCAATCGTCCCACAGACCCACAGTGTATAGAGGAAGACTGTGTCCAAGAGGGAAGCATGCTCGCTGAGGGCCTACAACGGGGAAGGCAGACCAGAGGAGAAGGAAAATATCTGCTGGTGTCCGAAGTGCAACGAAACCGCCAGCAAGCTGCAGGAAAGAAGCTCCCGGTGCACAGGAGAAGCCGCTGAAGATGGTGGAAGACCCATAAACAAGCGCAAGGTGAAAGCCAAGACCCTACAGGTACAAGGATGGTTGATCCCAGGTTTGGGGAGACCCAGATAGCACAAGGGGGCAGGAGTGAAGAACAAAAGGGATACTCACCGGGGCAGAGAGACCTAATAAAGGGAGTCTGGGACCCATATCAGCACAGCACACCCCGACCAGTAACAAGAGGGAATACAAACTTTACAGATTCAAATGACAGCCACAGACCTTGGCAGGAGAGTAAACCAAGGTTGTGGAATGAAGGTAAACTAGATAAAGAGTATGCTGCGAACCACCAAGTGAAGGGGGTTTTGGACATGTGCCAAGAAGATATACCCCAGACCAGTAATAAAGGGGGACACAAACTTTATATATAAAAGCTACAGTCACAGACCTTGGCAGGAGAGTAAACCAAGGCTGTGGATCAGAGAGAGATTGAACAAAGAGAATATTGTGAATGACCAAGTGAAGGTGGCCTGGTACCCACGTTGGGGATGTACACCCCAAACTATAATCCAGAGGAATACACACTTTATGTACACCACTGACATTCAGAGTACTTGGCAGGAGAGTACACCAAGGCTGTGGGTGGAAGTAAGGTCAGAGAGAATTAATTGTGAATCCAAGAACGTGGAGTACCCTACTAGGCAGGAGAGGGGCCAAGAGGAAGGGTACTGAGAATAGGGTATGCAACCCGCAGAAATTAAGAGAAAGTGTTGGGGCCCCTCAGTACAACTGGGGGAGAGAGAACCAGGCTATACTTCCTCACCGTAGCACCTGGAAGCAAGGTCTGCTCACAAAGGGTCTGGGACATTCAAGGAGCATGGCTAAGGCATCCAAGCCATTCTTCCTTGCGGCAGGGTCTGGGAGTCAGGTTTGCCAAGTGAAGATAAAACACTGTGTGTGAACATTAAAAGACAGTGAGAGAAGTTTGATAAAGCTGGAAAGACTCCGGGAAAGCAAATCAACCCCTTGAGTCTTGTGGAACTTGCGTTTGCTTTTCTATACCCTTTTTGGAGCTTTTTGTTTTGAACTACAAAGCTGGGCTGCAGGTCGACAGCCAAGAGAGATTTCTCCTTTTCACCTTTTGTTAAGTTTAGCTTGTGAGCGATAGGTTAGGATTTGGACACAGGACAGCAACTTTACTTTGGACATATGGACTTCGACAGTTTCATTAGCTAGTTTTGTTGAGGCAGGGAAACCCCTCTTAGATCGGGTCAGTTAGGTTTTTCTCCAACTACCCGCCATTTTTGTTCTTAATAAAAGTCTTTGCCAATCAACATACCACCCTTGTGTCAATCTCTTACTCCTACACCCTTCACACTAGGTACAAGTAGATGCGTACTGCTTGTCTGAATAACTATGCTGCCATGACCAATATTTTAGTGAACACCCTCAGTGCTATGGTAGTACTTTGAACTGAACATGGCGTGCACCCATCTTGAATTGCAGGTATTGTCCATCTTTGTGATACATTCAAATATGAAAATAGGTATCTTTAATGACAATAGTGGTGAAGAAGTCTCCCTGCTGAAGAAAGGGTACACCTTGAAGTGTTGTAATTGTGATTATTTGGGAACTCTATGACAAGGACACAAAAGAAAAGCGGGGCACCACAACTTCAGAGCCTTGTAACCCAAGAGATGGAAAATGAAAAGTCCTTTCAAGCCTCCACATGCCTTCTCACCAATTATTTGCATGATCCCTCATAAGTGTCTGATACAAGAGATCAGGGCTTTATGTACTGCAAGCAGCATGGGCTAAGAGTATAGAGCATGGGTACACAATTGAGCAAAGGGGGAACAGACAAGACCTGAACACAACCCATAAATTCCACTGCAGAATAACCGGAATCTTCCCCATTTCTCTCCCTCCATGGTCAAACTGGGGAAACATGGGTAAATGGGAAAATCCAAGATCGTAATGCAAGGTGAACAAGTCCTAAGCACATACCCCCCCAGAATCACTTTCCCTTGAGCAATTTAGAATTGTGTCAACATTTGGAACTGGGCAGAAAGTGAGAAAGGTCCCCAAAAATACTCAAGCAAATAAAAGTAAAAATAACTGGGAAGGGGGTGGGGGGGTTGAGGGTAGGTGTTGGCTTCTGCCCAGCTGGTGAAATCTACAAACTACAACCACCCATTGTGAAGTCATTGATGCACCAGGCGGCTGTTTTGACAGACTTGTCTGACCCAAAGATAGCCCATTTAAAGCTTCGTCCCACGGAACTATGGACAAATTCATAAATGAGGCAATCATAGGACAGCTTGCAACTGATATCTTAAGAAATAGGAGGGAGGGGGGGGGGGGAGACTGCTGGGTGGGAAGGCACAGCTAGTACAGAAACGCCAATCCCATAAGGTCCTTAAATTAGCAGGAAAGATCCAGAAATCCAAACAACCAAAGGTCCAATTAGGACATCCCCTGCAGAATAAACAAAACTCACCTGCAATTAAGGTGTCGAAGTTAGGTGACTATTGGAGAACCAGGACTAAGACAAGTGGAAGACAAGAGGTGAGACAAGCAAGAACAGTGTGAGGAAGGGAAAGGGAAATATCAACACAGGAAAATACAAGGAGAGGAAGTAGAGGCAGAAAAGGGAAGGGAGTAGGCTTTAAGACATCTAAGGAGAGAAAAAAAATGATGAGGAGATGGAACATCTAAGGAGGGAGAGGAAGGCGAGATAATTAGAGAGGAGGAAGAGTGAAACAAAGGGAGGAGGAGATGTGAAAAACGCCTCTAAGAAAAGAAGCAGGCGAGGTGGAGGATGATGAGGAGGAACATCCAAAAAAAGAGCAAGGAGAGTAAAATGAACAAGTGGAGAAATGGGGAACCAGAAAGGAGCAGGCAATTGGAGCACAAGTGAACAGGAGGGGAGAACATACTATAAAGAAAAGGAAAGAATAGAGACCCTGGGCCATAGGCATGCTCCTACATTTTTGGAAAGGGGCCAGCACTAACCAGGGGATTTGGGACTAGAGAGAAGGTGATAAATAATCATAATTCATAATTCTTAATTCGCATAATCCTTAGACCTTTTAGAGAAATAGGTTACATGCATCCTGGTGTCCAACAGTTCATGTAAACCTCGATACTGGTCTCCTGTTGTACAACCCAAGGTGGTGCAACCTGGTAGCTTTATGAAAGACTAACAAAGTTATGAGGACCCATGCAACAGCCAAGAAATCGTTCTAAAGAATTGCTTGGGACACTATAAAACCACAGACTGAATTACTGTTTAACTCTCCCTGGGAAGAACCTTGCACTACGCTTGAGAGGCAAGGAACGTGGAACAGTCTTCCCAGAAACTATTCGTTTGACCAGCCAATGAACCCGATTATTGCAGTTTTTAACCTCATCATATCCTGGCTTGGAGTGGAAGCCAATGTAGTTCGCATAGGATGGGAGCAATTCAGTCACATTTCTGTGCTCCTGTAATAAGACATGTTGCAACTTGGTAGACTGCTTTTAGGGGAGTCAAGGGAGCAGCTGGGAACCTTGTCAGGAGAGCATTTACCCCATCGATGAGCGAGACCACAAGGACCTGCACTACAGTCTAGAAGTTCTGCGGCGGGGTGAATGGTTTGATTTTTCAATGGGTAGAGATTCTGAGCCAGGCTATTTGGGCCTTTTTGGCTATGTGTTTCTGGAAGGACAGATTGCTGTCAATGGAATTTTGCGGAGTCACAGTTGTGGCTCAAATCCTTCTAGGCGCATATCGTTGAGTCATTGTTGGACAAGTTGCTTTTTTAGCGGGTGGAACGATGAGGACAAATTCAGTCTTGGATGCTGTGAGACAGGCAAGGTATCAAGGGAGAAACAGACACAAGAGATAACAGTTTGAAACCCTTTATTACAGATGTTTGGGCTGGTGTAATGCCCAATTTGCCTCATCTGTAATATGGGTTTTCCCTCAACTGTTGTTTCAAAGGATAGTCTAGGTCTAAGTCTCAAAATAAAAACTGTCTATGTCAAACCTATGCCTGACCTCACTCTGGAACAAATGTTGTGCAGGGTTTCTTTAAAAGAAAAATAGTGTCCCAAATAAATATATCCAGAACTGGATTCAGGTGGACTTCTGCTCATGATTGGTGCTGCCAGTAGACAAAAATGTTAACTTAAAACATGCCTGGCGAGTCTTCCAGGCAAGGTTCCATCAGCATCAAAACAACTTAGTTCACGAAACTGCTGTTCACTTGCGCTCCCTTCCCCCAAGTGTCTTAAAATATTCAGTTTTTAGGCCGCACAGGGTTCCCTTCCTCAAGCTTAGGCCCCCCTGGTTTCAATAGTTCACCTTAAAAATCCCTCTTGGGCCTCTCAGGGTTCCCTTCCCCAGGTCTAGGGCCCTCTGGTCGAAGATTCACCAGGAAGTTCACCAAAACACAAAGGTTCAACTTCCCAGATTTCACTCTTCTAACACAATCCTTGCTCTGAAGCTCAAAACAGTATTTTACAACACTTTGGGGGTTTTCCTCTTGCTTCACTTTCAGTATAGCTCCCCCTTTTGGATCACCTCTCAAGTGGAACGGTTTGTATCCTCCTTTCAGCGTGGGGCATGCAACAGACTTTCGAGAATGCATAGCTTTGTTTTCCCCTATGCGCGACCACGCTGCCACTTAGCCTCGGCCTCTTACTTCTTTCTCTCTTGTCACTATGAGTCACTATTACTTTTTGCCTTTTGTTCTACGTGCCGCTCGCACGCCTTTGTCACTGTTCTTTTCTTTAGTGCACTTTTCTCCCTTTTCCTTTTGTGCCACTTGCACGCCTTACTTTTCTGTTTTGTCTTTCGCTCGTGCCGTTCATACACTTTTCTTTCTGTCTCTTCTTTCCATGCCTCTTGCACTCTTCTTGCTGTCCTTTCTTTCTGTATCTTCTGCAGATGCGTCTTGCTTTACTTTTGTTTGTGCCAATCGCGTACTTTTAACTGTTTTCCTTTCAACCTCCTGTCTCAGCATCACACGTGTACCGGGTTTCTCTGCACACAAACTCACCAGTTAAAGTGATCAGGAGGGCTAGCTGGATTCAATACTCGGGTCAGGGTCTCACCACCTGCCCCTCAGACACTCCTGGGACCTAGACTCCGCCCAGGGGAACGAGCATCAACTGGGCCACGGCCCACCAGACTGCATACGCCCAATCCGGCTCCTTGGAGACGGCTCCCTCGCAACGCTGCAACCCTTCCAACACACTGGGTCAGCGTCTCTGCGTCACACTCTCCTGACTCCTCAGGGTCTCTCTGCTGCAGCTTCAACTGTCCGCTCAGCATTACCAGCTTGCTCTCCTTCTGTAGCAAAAACTGGCCTCAGGACAAGAAGGGATTCCCTGCTGGACTCAGCTACGCAGCCTCCCTTCTGCTCTCCTAACTGCTGCTCTCTGCATTGTTGAAGGTCCCATCTTTTATACAGCTGAGGCCGGTTAAGGGGCTTCAGGTGCGAGTCTTTGGCTTCCCTTACCGGACCTTCATTGGGCCAATTAATAAGACATGCTTGACCCTTCGGACCCATTCTCTCCTGGTCAATCCTGAAGTGGTGTTTAATAGAGCACCGTTGTGTAGGATTGTCGTCAAGTCCCTGATCTTGCCTGATTAATAACAGGACAGCTTAATGGTGCAGTGTAGTAGACCTCTCCCTGAACAGTTGTTCCTATGGGTAATCGTTATAACTCTCGGTCGCCTCTTCCTCATCCCAGTACATGTTGGAACTAGTGAGGGGACTGGGGGGGGGGGGGGGTGGGTTGATAAGATTGAAAAGACCACATAAAGGGTGAGGGAGAGTGTGATGATGTATAACTGGGAAGGGGGGTATTGTGTACCAGTTCTAGTAGAGGTTACCTCTGGAAAAACCAGGGAAGACAAACTAAAGAGGTCGTGGGAGGGGTAATGGTAGATTAGCCATCAGTAGGAAAAGGGTGATAGCCGTCTCGCCCATGGTTACCTCACTCCCAATCCCCAAGGACCCTCTACCCAGGAGATCCTCCCACCGCTTGTCCACCCCCAGATTCTGGATCCAACAGCAGCAGCCATCCCCTGGCCACCTGAGAAGAGGATCCAGGGGTAATAGGAGTAAGAATACCTTCAGGTTTCTCACAATGGGGTTAGTTTGCGGTAGGAAGTCGGCATCCAGGATTGGATGATGGCTAGGTAATCATGGAAACGATTAATGTTCTGCACACTTTTTACTCTTGTAAAACTGAGTAACGTATGCGCATTGGTGGATGAATATATTGGGATCTTGAGGAGAGTGCCCAGAGGCTCCATGTCAAGGTTAAAAAGGATTGGTTAGAGGATGGAGCCTTGGGGGCACTCCGCAGGATTGCTGTAGTCAGTTAGAATGCAACCAGTTAATCTGCACAGCATGGTGTCTGCATGAGAGGTAGGAGGTAAAACAATTCTGAACAGTGCCAGCGATTCCCATCCTGTCAGCAAGAAGGGAGGGAAAGATGGGGGTGGTTGATGGTGTTGAAAGCAGCCGAGAGGTCAAAGAGGACGATCCATGATTTGGAGAGCGGATCTCTGACTGATGGTCATTAAGGAGGCAGAGTTGTTTGATTCGGGCAAGTAGTTAGCTACTTTTTAGAAGATGTTGCCAATAAACAGGAGGCTCGTAATGGGCCTGTAGTTGGCCAGGTTGTCCGGATCTAGGGTTGGTTTTTTCAAAAGTGGTCGTATGAGACCAGTCTCAAGGGTGTCCGGGAATGATCTCTCTGTAAGGGAAGCACTGATGACACGGAGGAGCGCATTGAGCGCCAGGCCAGTCATTTGTTTAATGATGTAGGCCGGAAATTATATCGTCAGAGTAAGACCGAAGGTTGAGGGAGTTAATCATTTTTAGGAGATCCGTGGGAAAGAGGAGAGAATTTGGTACAGAAGGGCGGTGTGCGCGCAGTACATGCTAATGCTGTGTGGTGTTGATTCGATGGTCTCTGGGATTTTGTCTATTTTTTCAATAAAAAATGTGTTCATGCTGTTGCATTTTTCATGAGTTGCTGGTATCCCAGGGTCACGTGAGGGTTTGGTACAATGCTTTACTACTTCAAAGATGGCTTTACACACTTGCAAACTTGACTTTGCCTTGTATGCTCTACTGCCAGGACATTCTTGTACAGGTAACTTTACACACTTACAAACTTCACGTCTGTTATTATTCCTTTTGACATATCAGGTTTCAAAGCCTTTTCATTTACTTCACTGGTTCTTATCTGTCCTTGATAGCGTTGCCGAAGTGCCCCAGTGTCCCAGCTTCCCTTCTCAGGACTCAGCTTGAAGCTCTAGGCCAGCTTAAAAGAAATGCACACAATCTGGTGTTCCTCTCCCTGGCTACACGGTTTCCAGCAGCAACCCTCTGGAAATTCAACCAGCTCCGAGATGGATGTCCAGGTGGCTTACTTTGGAATGGATTGGTCCCACCAACTCAAAAGGGAGAAGTCGTCCTTGTGGAGGCTTCTCGGTCGATACAAATTTGGAGTTTCAGCACAGCAGCAAGGCGTCACCGGGAAAACCAATGGCCCAGGAGTTGCAACAGGCGTCCTCGTCAAGATCATCTTTGGTTCCTTTGTCCAGTGGTCGACTCTGCCTTCCAAGCCAAAAGCCTTGCCTTTTATTCAGTTCTCTCCCATTCATTTCAGCATAGCTGTCAGGGTGGCTGTCCTTGCCGGACAGTCAGCCGGCCAATCACTACAGAGGGCATTTGGGTCTCCTAGGAGACTAAGCACAGGGTGTTTAGGACACCTCCCTCACTTCCTGCCTACCCCAGACACCCTGGAGCCAGAGGCAGGCTTCACTCGTGAATCCCGCAAAAGGCAAAGCAAACAATGGAGCCAAACCTGGAGTAAATCTCAAGAAGGACCTTTCCACAAAGTAATCACAAAAAAAGAAGACCGGGGCCATTTTGACAAAAATGGCACCCTTTGGTGCTTTACTGCAGCTGTGAACGCAGCCCACAGTAAATGCACACCACAGTAGTTAAAACTGAACCACTGCCACCAGCCATTCAATGAGAAAAGGGTAACATAAAAATGTTACATGAGAAGCTAGACAAAGGGGATACTAGGTAACCCCTCCAGCACTCTATTGGAAGACTGGGTGTGCTGGGTCTAGAAAGTTACAATGGTAAGTAAAGTGAATTTCACTTTACTGCTCTTGGAAACAGTTTATCCAAGAGAAGGCATTTACACCTTTGGGAAATCTGGAAGACTTCCCTGCGTCACTGCACTGAATGTGCTGCGTGACACAATGTAAAAGATGATGCCTATGGAGTTTGTCAGATTCCATAACCAAAAGAAACACAGTTAAAAATCACATTAAAATACATGAGTGGGAAAAGGGTCTCTCTCCAGGTTAAAAAAAGTCAAGTCACTGGAGCACCGGAAGGACAGCACATGCTAGTGGATGGCCGGGTTGCTCAACGACAGTGAATACGTGGACGGCGCTCTCTGAGCCCGGCACACCCCATCCGACCTGCGCAGCCCTGGCAAACCTGCATCACACGACATCTAAAGACCCTGGTGCGGCGGTTAAGGTACCCGCTACCCTGTGAGGCACACAGGACAACAAGCACAATGTTCCCGAAATGACAGTCGGCCCGGTCACGCCACGCCAACGTGCAGTAAGTGACCATTGCCTGCTCCGCTTGCCCCGCCATCACTTAGTTGACACAATCGTACATCTTGGAAGGACTACCGCTCACTTGTGGCTTGGCCCAGCGCTGTCTGATGGGATCACACGGAGGGTGGAAGTGAATGCCAAACTATCCTGATACTTGAGCGTACCACAGCGCTGTGGCCTAGAAGTAGTCCACTCCACCTGCGTAAAGTGACCGAAGCACGGGACTACCCGTCCGGTACGGTACATTGACAGGCAGGCCGGGTCATGAGCGTCCGACACCTCTGCCTGCCCCACTGCTGAGGGCTCACACCAGCCCCCGCTTTCTAGCATAAGTGGAGGGGAGCGAGGGCTAGAGCAAAAGGAACCATATCCACCTCAGAGAAGCGTCGCTGTGACAGCTCTTGACTTGGGAGTAATAACACGGCACCTCCATAGACAAACTAAAGTGTGTGCCTTCAAGATTGCGGAACGCACCTAGCAGATCGTATTCTGAATAATAGAGGTGGCCAGACGTACGAGAATCCTCTCACGATAACATAATTTCCCTACTGCCTCTCCCGGAGCCTCCCAGGTGGGAAACCTCAACATAACACCCTTAGCCCTGATGGTCACCTCATTAACAGGATTGAAGCTCGCCGCCAACCCTGTAATCCTGGAATCGGCCTGAAGCCATCTAACCACGTGCCCCTGTGGAAATGATACTAAAGACTGCACACACCGCACAGGCAGTACACTGTGATTATCCCTGCTCAAACAATCCAACCAATGGAGGTATAGCCTGCAGAAGACCGGTGCCTAACCTGGTGACGCAGAGACCTTACCGCAGTGTCACAGAGACTCCCTACCACTCATATCGTAACTTACTAAATCCCTGGAACCACTCCGAGACGACACAGTGGCCGGGAGAGGAACATCTCTCTCCTTTGCAGTCTTAGATCCCACCCATCGTCGAGAAGACGGAGGCGCACTTTTACCCCACTCCCCACAAAAGGATGGCGTCAGTCTCTACTCCGCAGCATTCCCGCAACTCCTCTATAATACCGCTGTCGCTGGGGCAACGCATTCCGAGCATATGAACATTAAAGAGAAGCTTGCACTCTGCATTTTCACAACCCCATACCTCCAACACCCCCTTCCCAGGGTCGAGATGGCGTCTTCAAGACCCGAAGCTGCCGCAACAAAATACGACGTCGCTGACCTCCTGTCAGAAATGAAGAGTATGCAGGCTGATATCAGTGGCAAGATAGAAAAAATAACTATCAGGATTGATAAAATGGAGGAGAGGCTAGGGACGGTTGAACACAATCAGACCTCCCTATCAACATTGGAAACATACATGGAGGTCAGGATTGCTGACATTGAAATGAGGTGGAGGAATTTTGCCTGAAGGTCGATGACCTTGAAAACCATGAGCGACGCAACATTTGCGTTTTTGGCGTTCCTGAAAAAGAGGGGGAAACAGAACCAGACTTTAAAAAATTGTACACATGCTTCTGAAACTTATATTTGAGGATGACTCTGTGGATGAACCCAAATTTGACTGCATCGACTGCGCTCATAGGTCGGCAGGTGGCCCCATCAAGCTACTGGCCAGTTTCCACAACTATGCGGACAAAGCCAGGGTCCTGGAAAAGACCAGACGTGGTACCCAGGTCATCATGGATACAGCCAACATACCCATCTACCAGGACCTTTCCTCTCTCACCATGGCTATGCAAAGAAAATGCCTCCCACTCACTAAATTCCTAAAAGACAAGGCGATACGGTATAGATGGGGTTACCCTTTCTCTCTAACTTTCGAATGGGAGTGAAATACAATAAGACTGAAAACTGAAAAGGACATTAATAGCTCTATATCGGACTTACTTGAAGAACAGGAAGGATGTTTGGCTCATGGAGAGGGACGAAACAAAGACAGAATGGAAAATCAAAAGGACTGAGGCGCCAGAAGACTCCGGGCTTGCGGAAGTTCAGGAGGATGAACGCTTCCCCAGACATGGAACATTAAACTCAATTATAGAAAATCGCCGATGTTGAGGTCAAATCGACCTGGAGGGACAACTCACTCCCAGACTCCAAGGTATAAGACCCTATTGAGAGGTCTAGCACAATCACGCGATGAACAGGAGAGACAGTACTGATAAAAAGTAAGATTTCTAAGCGACAACAAATGGTGTGAACCAAGAAGGGGTGGGGGCTTTAAGAAGGGCTCAGTTCTAATAAGAGTTGTAAGGTTAACAGACCAAAAAGGTTATGGTCCTCACTGGTGGTCCGAGACTAACTGGGTGATGTTAACCCAGCCGGATCGGACGCCGTATTGGGAAGGTGGGTGGGAGAAGGGATTGGGGGTGTGGGGACTGGTCACGGCACACAATTACACTAGTACATGCATAATCATACTTCTGAGATTTGAAGCTCACTGGGTGAGATCCATGGAGGAACATCTGAAAAAAAAGACTATGCTAAAGAGGTATCGTTCCAAAATGTCATTCATTTGTGTGCCCCCGCAGTCACTGCGACTTTGGCGGCACACAAAATGGGGGCAACATTTACTGCGCCCAAGCATAGCGGGGGTGTCCCCCGCTCTACTTGGGTGCAGTAACGGGAGTCAGGGGTTGCGTGCGTGTCCCCCGCTTACCATTTTGGAAAGCGGGGAACACGTAAGAAAAAGAAAAAAGAAAAAAAAGAAAAGCACCCCGCAGCGCCAGCTGTAACCCACGTTAGTGGGAAGAGCTGACACTGCAGGGATCGCAGAGGACGGGCGGCACACGCAGAAAGGTGCCGCCCTAAAGGTAAGTGGGGTGGGGGGTTGGGAGAGCTAATGCTGGCTGGGGAAGCAGGCACAGTGATCAATATGATCACTGCACCGCGCTGTAATTGGCGTCAGCAATTTCGGCCGCCGCGGTTACAGGTGGTGCAGTGATCACATAGATCCAGTTAAAGGTAGTTGATCACTTGACAGACAAATCTAGGTACATCAAGGCGGGCACCCGAAATGTTAAGGGACTTAACTCTCCCACTAAAAGATCCTTTTTTTCCCGCAAATTAAAGAGCCAAACTGGACATACTCTTTTTACAGGAGACCAGGTACACGTGTGGAGAAGAGCGAAAAGTCTTGTATGCCAAGAGAGGATGTGAATACTGGGAGTCGGGCCCCTTGGGAAAGGCGGGAGTGGGCATTTTAATCAGGAAAGGTCTAAACTTTGAAGTAATGAGGATCTGGTCTGACATAGCGGGGAAGAGCCATTGTTTTGGTAGGTAGACTACATAACACTACTCTCACTATCATCCCTCTATGCACCCAACACGGGCCAAACCCGCTTTCTTCGGAACATGGTCCCCAAGATCATGCTTGAGGCAGAGGGTGAGGTCATCCTGGGGGGGGGACCGATTTCAACATGTGGGCGGACCCCGCAGTTGACAGACAAGCTGGCAACCCATCATCTCAAGAACCAGTAGACGGAGGTCTCACAGAGGTGATCAAAATGTTCGGCCTATATGGGTTACATGATATATGGTGTCACCTCCACCCCCACTCTGCAGGTTACACATTTTTCTCGACCCCCCACTCCACATTCATGAGGATAGATTACCTATATCTCACCGCTGGGCTAAAGGATGCAGCATCTGCCTCAGAGATTTTGCCGATCTTATGGTCGGACCATGACATGGTTAGCACCAAAATTAATCTCCTAGCCCTTCCAGACAAGAACTCGAAATGGCGGTGCAATGAATCGCTGCGGAAAGACCCTGTATTTCATGAACACATGGAGAAAGAGATCACAGAGTACTTCGAGCGGAACGACAGGGTAAATATCCAAGAACAAGGTTTGGGAGGCTGGGAAGGCGACCTGGAACGGTATACTAATTAGAGAAGGAGCAGACAAAAAAAAGTGAGGACCTTAATAGAAAATAGACTCAGAAAAAAAGAGATTGCACAGTTAGATTTCCGGGCACAATACAATGATGAACAAAGGAGGGGTGGGATAGCTGAATCAGTCCAAAAAAGGGAAGAACTTCGGCACCTGGAAGAAGGTCTAGTCACTCGCAAGCTTCAATTCCTTAATCAAAAGCATTACGAAAAGGAAGACAAGGCTGATGCACTTCTAGCCGCCAGGCTGAGAAGAGAGTGAGCAGATCGCTGGGTCGCAGCAATAGAGGGTGAACATAAACCCCCCCCCCCCTCCCCAACCCAACTACAGATCCCAAAAGTATCCCTGAAGCCTTTGCCGACTTCTAGACTACACAGGGGAGGGCAGAACTTGAACACTACAAGAATAAAACAACCATGCCCAAACTTTCTTTAGAAAAGGCTGAATCACTAGAATCACTGATAATGCCCGACGAGGTTGAGAACGTGATCAAACAGCTACCCTTGGGGAAGGCACCTGGGAACGATGGGTACACACACAAGGTTTTACAAAACCTTCCTTAGCCCCCTCCTCCCCTTCATGGTGGAACTTTTTTTTTTTTAAACGGGTTTATTTTTGTTCGATACACAGGAGAACATACATTATAACAAGCAATTTCTTAGACAATTATGAAGCCTCTCAGGCTTTATTCCCTCTGTCATCCCTCCACCCTCCTACCATCGACTTTCAGTCCTCGCCTAATTCTCGATCCTCATCTTGCTGTATCGAGAGCTGGCGCTCGGCCGATAGGGCGTTTGCTATTGCCTGTGGCTTGAATGTCAGAGCCGGGTAGCTCTCATCATCATCCACCAAGGGTGACCATATGTTCATGAAGCGATGAAGCACGCCCCTAGATGCCGCTGTAATTTTCTCTGCAATAAAAATGTCCCACAGTTTTAGCCACCACAAGATCATCAGAGGGCCCTCTGGAGATTTCCATGACCGTTCTACCGTGATCTTGGCAGCTAGTAGCAGCTGAGTCAGGAGGGCTGCCGTTCTGCCAGATCTCGGGTATACACCTGGGATCGGGGCTCCAAGTAGGATTGACTCTGGTTCTAGAGGCAGCGTGATCTTTGTTATATCTGTAATCGCCAGGGTGCATTGAGACCAACATTTTTCCACAACTGGGCATGTCCACCACATATGTATAAATGATCCCGGGAGGCCACATTGGCAGCAGCATTGGGAGGATTGGTTAATGCGATGTAGTCGGAGTGGGGGATAGTACAATGTTAGGAGCAGTTTATGGGCACATTCTCGATTAGGGATGCAATGTGAAGAGGAGCTAGTGCGTGACCAAATGTCTGTCCACGTCTGGTCCTCTATTGCATGACCAAGGTCTGTTTCCCATTGCGCCATGTAGGACGCTCTGGTGATGAGAGTTTGTTTGCAGTAGTTTGTATATTGTTGAGATTCGACCTCGATGTGGGGGGTCTGCGAGTGTCAGCTCCATGGGGTCCAATTCTCGTGTGGCTGCCAGGCGAGTTGAAGGATGGGAGCACCAATGTTGTAGCTGAACATATGAGAACCTGTCAGTTTCCCTTAAGCCGAAGGCGCTCTTACATTGTTCAAAGGTGAGGGGGCGATTCCCTTCAAAGAGCTGGTCTAGAGTGCAGAGACCCCCAGCGATCCAGTTGTTAAAGTTCGTGGGGTGGGCTCCTGGGGAAAACGCCGGGTTATGGAAGACTGGGGCAGATGGGCCCAGGTCTCTCGGGATGCCTCTATGTTTACGAGTCCATTCCCAGGCTTTCAGGGTGTGCTTGGTGGAGGATAGGATAGCTGGCCATGTTCTTCTTGAGGCGGGAGACAGGTGTAAGAGGAACCGGAGAGGGAGAGGTAAGCAGGATTGCTTGATCTCTGTCCATCTTGGTCGATTCGAGCTAATGATCCAAGCATGCGTACGGGCCAGTTGCGCCGCTACCTGATATCTCTGGAGATCCGGGACTCCCAGGCCTCCTAGATTCGGGGTGGTCAGCATAGTCTTTAGTGGAATTCTTGACTTTTTGCCATTCCAATTGAAATGCAGCATTTTTCTCTGGAGACGTTGAAGAGGGGGCCTGGGGACCGTTATAGGAAGAGCTGAGCAAACAGAGGAGTCGAGGGAGGAGGTTCATCTTACACGCCGCTATACGGCCCAGAAGTGAAATTTCTTGAGAGCGCCAGCGCATTCTACAAACTGGAATAGCACCGGAATCCTTTTCACAGGCGCTTATTTCTGTTATTCCCAAAGAGACTAGGACCCCAGGCAATGTGCATCTTACCGTCCCATCTCCCTACTCAATATAGATGCAAAAATCTACACTTGTGTATTAGCAGCAAGGCTCAAAACCCACATGTCGGGTCTGATACATTCTGACCAAGTCGGGTTTATTCTGGGTCGACAAGGGGCCGACACCACCCGTAAAACCCTACATTTAATATAAGATGCGTGGAATATGTCGAACTCCCTGGGATTTCTTGGAGGCGGTCTTGCGTAAAATAGGATTAGGCCAGACACTCAGAAGATGGAAAAAGGCGATGTACACCTCACCCCGAGCATTGATGATGGTCAATTCTGAATACTCTTGATGGATCACCCTCGAAAGAGGCACAAGACAGGGTTGCCCCCAGTCGGCAATATTATTTGCTCTCTCGTTGGAACCGCTAACCCAAAAGCTTAGAGCTGACAGTCTCGTCGAAGGTATGTGGGTCCATGGTAGGAAATACAAACTAGCCCTCTACACCGATGATATCTTACTCCACATTCAGCAGGTAAACGGCATCACTAGAGCGTTTCACCTCTCCTTGTATTGCTTGGGTTGGAGGAAGATGAGTGGAGTAACGAGAGTTGGTGGACTCGTGTCCCCACTCCTGCTGGCGGCGCAAGCCTGCTTCATGATCAGGTGGAAGGCACAATATCCCACATCTAAGAGAGAGTGGATCGGAGTGGCTACCAATATATGGTCAATGGAGAGAATCATAGTCGCTCTTCACTGAAGATCAGCTCAACACGAGACACTTTGTAACAAATATACTTGCAAAATAATTCCAGACGCTATAAACCACCCGCCAGGAATACACTCGTAGCAATGTGATCTTACCTTAACTAATGCTATGCCGATCCTTCAATATGTGAATTCCAATAATGGGTCTAATGCCAAGCCTACAATAATGTGAATTTCTGCAATGTTCAACATGCCAGTGACCAACCATGGGGGGAGGAGGGAGGGAAGGAGGGAAATATATCTATGAGGAATAGTATCATAAGTGTTCACTGTGATGTTTTTCATTTTTGTTTGATTTATAATTGTAACCTCGCACTTATGCCGTGAATGTAATGTTATTCCTTATTCTGTAAAAGCCAATAAAATTGAATTTGAAAAAAAAAGTCAAATCCTCAAAATCCGGCAAAGTTGCTGGGGGTCTCTAAAGTGGAGGGAATAAGCACATTTCTGTGAATTCTCCCTAACACCCTGCATCCTCAACTTTGGAGGCGGGGGACCAGAAAAAAAACAAAGGAAAAAAACAGAAAAAGGGACCCTGCGGCGTCAGATCCGACCTGCGTTATAGGGACAGATCTGATGGTGCAGGGGAAGCAGAGGCGAGCAAGCAGGTAAGTAGGGGAGGGGTTTGTGGGGGTGGTGTAAGGGCTGTTTGGGTTTGTTTGGCAGAAGTGCAAAGTGATTTGCAGCGGAATAGACTATGGTTAATTCCGCCACGAATAACTGCTCTTTGGTCAAACAACCCAAATCCCTTCAATGGCTCATCTGTTTTGTATAGCAGCTTCCATGTCCTTCGCGCCTCCTGCTCTGCTGCTGAACCCTTCTCTGTGTTCGGGTGGGGCTGGTATTGCTTCTCGGTTCCTATGGCGGCCAGGGAGACTTCCCCTCTCTTCCTCCTATGATCCCAGCATGGCGAAACAGCTCCAGCAGTCCTCCTTTCACTGTCTACCGAGCCTCCACGGTCTTCTCTGCAGCTCAGCAGTTCCTCGGTCAGCACCTAGAGGCTGAAGCTTCATGAGACAGTCTCCCTCCTCCATGCTGCTCGGGGGTTTTTAAATACCCCAGCACCCATCATACACTTGCAGCCGCTAGACCATGCCCTGGGCTTCTCAGCTTCACCAATCCTCATTGCTTCATTCAGCCTCCCTGTCCCAGAGTTTCTATATACATGGGAATTCTAGGCAGTCCTTGGCATTCTTTTCACAGAATGTTGAAAGAGGACATCAGTAGGTGTTATGGGTGGTTGAAGGGGACCTGTCACAGTAGGCCATAAAGGTATGAGAAATGTAGGGGATATCCCTAAAAGGGAAAGGTGGGTATGTATTTTCATCGGATGATGCCGGGTCACCTCCCCCCCATGTGGTCCTCCCTCTTACAGCCGCCCCCAGGGTCAGGATCAGGTATCGGCCGTCATCCCCTGGCCACATGGGAAGAGGCTATCTCTAGAAAAGAAGTGATGATATCATCAGATTCATCACAGTTTGCACATTATGTTCAGAAACCAGATTCTCAGCCCCAGAAATCCCAGTGGATGGCCATCTTGGAGGACTCCCATTTAAGTCCCAACCGCCTATGTGCTCTGCTGGTAATAACTCGAATTTGGCCATCAGATATAAACATTTCTTCAGTGAAACTGGTCTGGTCTACCAACACGCTGGCTCCGATTTCGTGCCTCAGCAATTCCTGTGTCATCACAGGTTTTCCAGTGGCTTTCTGCAGGTGGTGGTTTCAGTGGCCCTTGGGCGAAGTCTAAAGAAGTTGTTCATTTGGCAGGCAGTCTTTTCTGTAGTTCTCTTTCATTGCTCGACAACTATGTGCCATGGGAATGCTAGTAGAGCCTCCAGGGCCACAGATAATCTGTTTGAATGCCTGTGGGGGCTTTCTACAGGTGAAGGGGGGGGAGATAAAGTCGCTTACATCTTTGCTGTGCGCCTTGTTTTAGTCTTCTTATTCCTATGATCATAGGAAGCAGTGCAACCCATAATGCTTTTTATTGCGGGTACCTGAAAGCCCTCCTGCCCATAGCGTACATTCAAGTAACATTAAGTGCTCCTGCTTACTTCAGTTACAAGACTGGGGCTTTCAGCAACTTCAAGGACCGAGTGTGTGCATATTTAGCACTTAAATCATTTTCATCCAAGACCAAGCGCTCTAGCCTATTACTAAAGTACCAGAATGCAGAGTAACAATGTGAAGTAACACGTTTTTTCCTGTATTTCTCATAACATTCTTGAGATTCTCCATTTTATTTAGGGCTTCTTCTGAGTCCATGGAATGGTGAGCTTAAATTGCATTCAGTTTGGGCAGATGCATGAACTTAAGAAAACCTAGTTTGAATCTTGTAGTTGTATAGAATATTGCCTGCTTCGAGAATTAACCTAGTTAACCTAAGGCTTGCTTTGTACATCATGTCAGAGCATTTAATGGAAGTTCCACTTCTGTATGTATTATCCCAGAAAGCACTCAATCTATCCGCAACTTCTTCACTAAATGCTCTTCCTGTACTACTACTACTCTCTATCCACAACCTCTCCATAACCCTCTTCTGGACACTGGCTGCCTTAGGGACCGGTCATATAATTTCAGGCACCAGTGCCAAACACACTTGTAGTTGTAGCCTACGACTCTTGTCATTACAGAAGTGACATGTGTGTATTACATTTGCCCTTGTTAAAACCGTGACAATGTGTATTTTTTATTATTTTTCAATGCTGCAATACCACTGATCTTATTTTGTAACTGCAAATCCAAATGGAACCATTTTAAAAAAGAAACATCGGTAATGCACATTTTAATTGAATGAAGTTAATGAGACAGTTTACAATGTCTACTTTCAATGGTGAAATAGTGGCAAAAGGTAGAATAAGGTGATTATCTGTGTTCAGAGGAGATCAACTTGTTTAATTAAGAACATGAAAGCACTTACTTCCCATCGTCGTCTCCCATGCCCAACTCAAAAATGCGCTGTCCACCAAGTTCCTCCAACCGTTTGTCCACATACTTCCCCATAGCATTAAAGTGCTCATATGTTTTGTTTCCAAGGCCAAAAACCTAAGCGGTCCAACAACAAAAATCCTTAATTAGTATTTTAAAATACAAAGTGAAGCCTAGTAACCCCCTTCCCCCACACACAAAGCATTTGGTGGCCCCAGAAGAGCTCTAGCTCAATACATATGCAATTAAAAAAATGAACAGAGGCGGCATGGAAAGTGCATGACTTTGAGGTTCTGTACTAAGCTCTTTTAGAGAGAAACCTTAACAGCAAACATGGGTACAAGACACACAAGTCAATGAGAGGCAACAATAACATTTAATACAGAGCTCTGAAGTTTCTCAGAAAACATGGTTACTGTATTACGTAACAAATATTCAGACATGCAAGAAAATCAGATGAGTGAAGGAAAAATAATCCAGGGGCTATATGGATAGACTGTAGTTAGCCTTTCAATTAATCATGAATATCTGTGGAAAGAAGATAGTATAAGGAAGAATCGAAAAGTCATCTCCTTTAGTTGTGGCTTGAAAGTTTTCATCATTGAAGATGTTGAAGCACAGAAGAGTACAATGATGCCCTGGAATAGGACGAGGTCAATTAGTGAGAAGACCACAGTTGTTAATGATCAGAGTAGTGATGGGAGGATAAAGTTGACTTTATGATTCTGTTAGAACTAAAACATTGCCCGCTCCCATTTCGAATGTGCAAAAAGCCTACCATCTAGCACAGGAGCTCTAACACGTTGGGAATAAAAGGATCCAGGATGAAGGAGTAAAGACTTTTCACATAAGAGACTTGGGATCTATATAAGAAAATACAAAAAGGTCCTGGTTATGCAGAGTTGCCAAATAAGGCAAAATACATGCTGTTCCTGAAGAGCTAATTGTCCACTTTCAGACATGAATCCTTAGTTTGCATAATTGGGCACCGCTAGCTGCACACATTGTGAAAACCATCAAAAGGTTTTTTGATAATCTTTTGGGAGGAATGGGCTATGTGGGTGTTAACATTGGGTACCAGCAAGGAATCCCTGCTGATAAAACCTAAACCAGGGAACAAATACAAAATGTATTTCCTGCTGGATTCCTCTAAGAGGGCACACCTGCACAAGAGGCAGCTTCACATGGCAAGCTGCACTCTCCTGGTCTCTTCACCACCACTTTTACTAAGACTTTAGGCAAGCCAGTGGAAAGTCTGCATCATAGGACAAACCAGCAACCTTAATGCTAGGCGATAAATATGGGACGGGGCCATCAGGCATTACATTGAACTAATGTTCTTCATATTAAAAATGCTGACCACAGGGCAGAAAAAGTTGAGAGGTGCATGCAGCCGACATTAGAGATTCCAACTATGTCAAGGGTGTGAAGCTTTGATTTCCTGGCATCCTAAATCACATTTCCGACACCTGGAAAAGCCAGGTGCCTGGGTACTATGACAAAATCTGATTACAAAGACTGATATGTAGTGCTAGTAAAGGTAAGATTAGAGGAGAGTCCCGAGCCAAAACAAAACTGGAGTTGCATGGGACGCTCTCATAGGGGGGTTGCACTCATTTTATTTTAAAGAGCGTTTCACCAATACGTATGAACACAATGTAGTCGCAATTATGGTGACATTCACATTAGTATATTTGGAGTACTTTTTCTTCATAAAATGTGTACTTTAAAATAGAATTCATAGTAAAACCTGCACTTATTTTTGCTTTAAATAATAATGCTTCTGCATCACAATCACGAGGGGCGCGCTCAGATTCTTTGGTTTCAAAAAATGTGGAGCTTCACAAATTCGCAAGTTTCTACTTCAACTAATGTTTGCTCTCTTTAGTAGATAAACTTTTAAAAATACCATACTGAGGCATGCAAGGGTTGCTATATGGTATGAAGCATTTAGATATAACGATTATCATCAAATTAAGGGCTGCTAAGATTAGGACTCATTTTTACTAGTCTCACTCACCAAACACTCATTGATTCACTATTGACGTAGGAAGGCCCTTTAAACAGGCAGGGCTTGGGACACTAACAGAAGTTCCATCCTATTGCCCACCCCACCAACCTCAAACTACTGCACCCACCTCTATGCTCCTGCTTAGTTGGCATTCTCCTTCCCAACTAAAGTCTCCTTCCTCCTCACCCTCTATTCCCTTTTCAGCTCCCTTCAAAATAACCAGGTTACTTACCGTAGTGACCACCTTACTCCTAGTCCATAGTCCCCTTTCCTCCATACTTATGGGACATCTCTCCGTCCTGTGGGACGGGACCGGAGCACTTTGTAAAAAGCATCCAAAAATGTTTTTAAAAATGTGTCCTTCCTCTCTTTCTGCGCGGGGCCTGGCACGCGGCCGTAAGCCCGCCCACCTTGGCTCCGCCCCGCGCATCGCCCATCAGTCCTTTTCTATCGCCAGGTCAGAGACCTATTAGCAGTAACAGAGGAACCTTATTAGAGGGGACGGCGGGCGTATGGAGGAAAGGGGACTATGGACTAGGAGTAAGGTGGTCACTACGGTGAGTAACCTGGTTATACTCCTATGGCCCGTCCCCTTTCCTCCATACTTCTGGGATTTTCCCAAGCACTCCTAACAGGAACTACGGGTGGATGGAAATACCCCTTATTGAAAAAGGTTCTCCAGCACAGCCTGACCAAACTGAGCATCAGCTCTCAAACTTATGTCAAGACAATAATGCTTACAAAAAGCGGATGGGGAGGCCCAAGTAGCTGCCCTAGCGATGGACTCCCAGGGGACATATTTCTGAAAAGCAACCGCAGCTGCCTTGCCCCGCACCAGGTGTGCATGAATACCCTTAGGAGGTTTCAGCCCTTGGACGGTGAAAGACTGCGTAATGCAGGCAGTGATCCACCGAGAAATAGTCGCCTTAGACGCCTTCTTACCCTAAGGGTTACCGAAAGTCACAAAAAGTTGAGAAGAACTCCTAAGCTCGGAAGTCCTGTCAAGGTAGAACTTAAGAGCCCTTCTGACATCGAGACAGTGCAGAACCCTTTCTGTCTCTGAGGTAGGGTTCGGAAAAAAGACTGGCAGGGAGATCGATTGATGCAGTTGGAATTCAGTTACCACCTTCGGTAGAAAGGCAGGGTTTGTCCATAGGACTACCTTGTCCTTGTGAAAGACCAAGAAGGGATGCTCCACTGACAAGGCCTGGAGCTCACTCACCCGCCTTGCTGAGGTAACGGCGACCAGAAAGGACACTTTCCAGGATAGGTACTTGAGGTCCACCGTGGCCATGTGTTCAAAAGGCTTATGGCACAGCGCCGTCAGGACTACATTTAGGTCCCACGGTGGGTGCGGACTACGAACTGGAGGGTAGAGGTGTGTCAAGCCTGCAAAATGCCTCTTAACTACTGGGTTACTCAGAGAGTAGGAACATTGTCTGTAGAAAGATAAGCGGAGACCGCTGAAAGGTAAGTTCTGCATGACAGAACGTGAACACCCAACTCTGCTAGGGAGGACACGAAGGACAGCACAGTGTCAATCGTAGCCAACCTTGGGTCCAACTGCTTCCCCAAACACCAATGACAGAACCTGAGCCATTTACTCCTGTATTGGGATCTGGTCGAGGGTTTCCTGGCTGCCTGGATAATACGCATGATATCCGTAGACAAATTAAGATGCTCTAAAGACCTGAACTCAGGCACCATGCCGCCAAGATGAGCGATTGTGGGAAGGGGTGCCACATCTGCTGCTCCCCTTGATGAAGAAGATCGGGAGTCACTAGTAACCTGATCGGCGGATACACCGAAAGGTGTTGAAGTTCTGAGAATCAAAACCTGGCCAGCCACCAGGGGGCTTTGAGTAGAAGGGAACAGTTCACCGAGTTCTTCAGATTCCAAATTGCTCGATGGACTAGAAGCAGAGGCAGGAAGGCATAAGCTCTCATGTTGTACCATGGAATCTCGAGAGCATCCCCAGAGAGGAGGCTCCGAGCCCCCCTCTGGAGGCATACCGAGGAAGCTTCTTGTTCACTGCCGTAGCAAAGCGATCCACCTCCGGTGTGCCCCAACGCAAGAAGATCCGAGAGGACCTCCGCCTTCAACTCCCACTCGTAGCGGACCACTGTCCGCCGGCTGAGGGCATCCGCTGTAACATTCAGCTGGTCCGGGATGTGCAGTGCAAGCAGCCAGCCACCATGAAGCACGGCCCACTCCCAAATCTGGATGGTCAGGTCCACAAGGGGGCGGGGAAGACTTTGCTTGCTTGTTGATGTAATACATCGACACCACATTGTCCGTATGTATGCGAACCACCCTGTTGGCAATGATCAGTCTGAACGCCCTGAGCGCTAGTAAGATCGCCATAAGATCCAGATGATTTATGTGAAGGAGCTTGTCCTGAGGCGACCAGAGGTCCGAGACCTGTAGAAGATCTAAGGAGTCCGTCGTGATCGTCACCATAGGAGCTGGGTCCTGAAACCCCGCACCCACCGACAGGTTGCTGAGAGATGACCATCATTCCAGGTCCACTCTCATGGAAGCCGGAATCATTATCAGCTTGGAATCCGGGTCCACAGCCTGACGCCAAGAACTCCGAAGAACCATCTGGGTCCGCCTCATCTTGAGACGAGCAAGAGGAAGAGCCAGCACACACGAGGCCATGAGGCCCAGAAGCCTCAGGAACCACCAGGCCGACATGCTCTCCGACTGAGAAAACATCTGACACGTGGCTAACAGATCCGCCATTCTGTCCCCAGTCAGGTACACTCTGCAGTCGATCGTGTTCCAGCGCAAAACCAGGAAAATCAGGTCCTGCGAGATCGTCATGGAAGATTTCCGCCAGTTCACCGACAGCTCAAGATGGAACAGGAGCTGAAGGAGAGACTGGAGATTGCCCGCTGCTGCCAGCGGACAAGGGCTGCGTAAGAGCCAGTCGTCCAAATATGGATACACATGGATACCCTGGAGACGAAGATAGGCCGCAATCACCGACATCATCTTCGTGAAGACATGCGGCGCCGAGCTGAGGCCAAAAGGAAGCACTCAAAACTGGAAGTGCTCCTCTCCCAGAGAGAAACGGAGATATCTCCTGTGTGGGTTCCAAATCAGAATATGCAAGTACGCATCCTGAAGATCCACCACACTGAGCCAATCGCCCATCTGCAAAGAGGACCAAATCTGGCTGGGCGTGATCATCTTGAATTTCTCTTGGGGTAGGAAAAGATTGAACTGGGAAAGGTCTAGGATGGTGCGCAGGCCAGCCTGGTTGGGTTTGGGTTCCGTAAACAGCCGGGAGTTGAAGCCCTCTCCTCATTCCCCGAGAGGAACGGGTTCCATAGCTCTGAGGTCCAGAGGTTTCTGAACCTCTGCTTTGAGGGAGGGCGAGCACAATAGCTGAAAAGGAGGGTGGGCGGGTGGGGTAGGGGGTAGTGGTAAGCGGAAGCCCGCCCGAGCAACTGACGAGACCCATCTGTCTTCTGTGATGGTCTGCAACACCTCCCAATGAGACGCAATGCGTCCTCCCACCGGGGTCTCGTGCGACCACGGAGAACCCTCATTTAGTAGGTTTATCGGTGGTGTTGCCACCTGAACCTGAGGAGGAGGCTGAGGAGCGGGAGAAAAACCGCGTTCGTTGTTGCCTACGGCGGTTGTTCCCCACAGGGGTATCCACTCTGCGAGATTTTCGGTTGAGGAAGCCTCTAAAGCCAGAGGAAGGTCGACTTTGAGACAACGGTCTCTGGGTTTTGAAGGAAGTCTTAACAAGGACCTAGCTGTCTGAATGCTATCCTTCGTCTTGGTGAGCTCTACGTCTGTTGTAGAATGAAAGAGCTCTCCTTCCCATCGAACGGAAGGTCCAACACCTTGTCCTGCACTTCTTTTGAGAATTTAGTTGCATGCAACCACGCCTGCCGTGAGGTATCAACCCCCAGCATAAGGCCCCGAGCCGAGGTGTCTACGTGATGAGCCGCTGCCTCCAGGAGATCCGGGGCCAAGACCCTGGCGTCGGATAAACCCCCTTTAAAGTCTTCCAGCTTCTCGACCGGGATAAACTCCTCAAACTCCGACAGACCTTTCCACATCTGCATATTAGCTCCCGCTAACACCAGTTCGGCGTTGGCCTGCCTAAGCTGCAAGGCAGGAGTTGGCAAAGATTTTTCTCCCAAGGGAGTCAAGGCGCTTGTCCTCCTTTCCCAGAACCTGCTTAGCCGTCGTGGAAGAGGATGCTGCAGGCCTGGATTGCAAAGTGGCCGCAGCCACCACTGTGGAGAGGTGGGGCAGACAAGACGACAGGGCCACCTCTTCCGAAGAATGCAGCCTGTATCTCATGACAATTTTCTTATTGACAAAAAGTCCAGAGTGTGGCTTTTCCCAGACCCTACGGACCTCAGCCAGAACGTCCTTCTGCAAGAACAGGCCGGTACGCCCCGAAGGAGACAGGGTGAACGCCCCAGAAAGCATGCCCTCCTGCGGAGCGGGTGCCTTGGGCACCTGAATATCTAAGAAGCACATCATGTCCAGTACCCGGTCATGAAAAGCTCTAATAGAGCGGGGCAGGTCCTTGTTGTCCTGATCGCCCTGTGCGTCATCCGATGGGTGAGGATCCTGCTGAACCGTATCGGGCGCTGCCTTGTCCACAGGAGACAACAGAGGCAAAGGCGGAAGAGTCGGGGGAGGCACCGCAGGCAAGGGAGGCGCCGGCGGAACCACCCGAGGAACAGGTGGACCCGGAGGCGCAGGCGGACATATCTCCCTAAAAAGCCCTTTGAAATACTCCCTCATGGGGTCGGTACGCATTAACGTTTGAAATGTACCGAAAAAGGCCTCCTCCGGGGACTGTTTCGGAACCTGAGGATGCCTCTCACGAGGTGGACAAATCCAGGGACGTAGCGGGGAAGGGTGCCACACAGGCCCCTCCACCGACATAGCCACATAAATCAAAGTTGCCAACCCCGCAGGCAACGAAACATTGTGCGGAAGAGGCATTCGGGCGTTCCAATCGTAAACTGGCCGATAAGGATGCGCACAAGGAACCCTATTGTTCACCCAAGGAACCAAGCCCTACACCCGAGGCTGATGGCGTAGTTCTAGGGGTAGCACCCAAAATGGCCGCCGTGGTCGTGGCGGGAAAGGGCGCCATTTTGTCATCACCTGAGGGGAACTGCGGCACGTGAGGAAGTGAGGCAGGGGTCCCCGCCGATGGCTCAGGGGTCTTAACTTTAGCCTTAACATAAGGGACCTCGGCAGAGCCGGTACTATGAGGCCTGGAATGTTTCTGCGACATACCAACTGCCAAATCAGTCTTTCCCGGAAGACCTTGGCACTGCCGGTAAAAGAAGAACTTTCCTTCTTTGCCCCCCTCAACAGATCTGGTGTCGCCGCGAGAGCGGGAACAGTGAGAAACAGCCTTCACCGGTAAGGCCTTGTCAGGCCCCCAAGAAATGTTGGTAACTTTAGCCTCTGAAAGAGGGACCTCGGACCCACGTCCGGGGACAGCCTTATCTGCACGGGCCTCAAACATCCGTTCGGTAACAGCAAGCCCCACCAAGGCCTCGGGGCACACCACGGTCTTATTTTTGAGGGAAGCCGACAGAGTGAGCTCTGGTACCCCACGATTCAGTACAACTGGGTCTACAAACAGCCCCCACAGGAGGGGCCTCGGAGCGTGCTCCGGTATCCACAGGCCCCTTACGGAGACCCTCGGAGAAAACTCTGGTACAATTATTAGGCCCAAAGGGCACCTCAGGGCGGACCCTGGTGACAGAGCGATCAACGCTCTTCCCGGCCCGAGAGGAACCTGGAAAGGTATCCCCCGGCCGGGGTGCTCTGAAAAGTAAAGAATTTACCAGGCATTTTTTCTTCTCGTCGATGAATGCCTGAAAATGTGAAGGAGTTCGTCTGAACACCTCCTCCCACCGCTCCAACCGACCTTGAAGTGCCCAGACCGAGAGGGAGTCGCAGTAAAAACAGGAGTCCCAACGGTGATCCGGACCCAAGCACTCTAAACAAAGAGGATGGGGATCCGCCCTCGCGAAATGACGGTGACACGATGAACAATCTGGAAAGTCTAGTTTGAACGACAGACAGACTAGTACACGATCGCAAGCGAGAGCCAGAGAGGAAAAAAGGGAAGAAAATCTTCCGAGGATGCCAGTGCGTCCAGTCCCGAACGAGCGGAGAAAAGGACTGATGGAAGATGCGCGGGCGGAGCCAAGGTGGGTAGGGTTACGGCCGCGTGCCGGGCCCCGCGCAGAGAGGAAGGACACATTTTTAAAACATTTTTTTGGATGCTTTTTACAAAGTGCTCCGGTCCAGTCCCACAGAACGGAGAGATGTCCCATAAGTATGGAGGAAAGGGAACGGGACGTAGGAGTATAGCCTTTTGCCCTACTACCACTCCACCCAAACACAAAAACAGTCCTGTCATTCAACACACATCTGTGCCAGCTCACCAACCTACCTTCTACTTGCGAACACTCCACATATGCCTTTGCCCATGTTGACCTACACCCCTTACAGATTGTTCCATCACAATTCACGATTTGAAAGAGTGGCCTCCCCTCCTCTGCTCTTCTCCTCCTCGCAGTCAAAGCCTACCTCGGTCTCCTTCTGGACGATTCCACATCCCACCACCACCTCCCAGTCTGTGTGCAAACATCCTTCATCCACTTTTTTTGTTATGAGGTTTGTCCCAGTGCTGGGTTCAGGATATGCGACTCACATGCCTAGGTCTAAGCAAACAGACAATCCTTAAGCCTTCCCTGGCCAACCTAGTGGAATCTGTGGTGAAGTAGTCATGGTCAACTCTCAGGTGATGTGTGGGCTGAATGAGAATACATGGTACCACTGCACTACTTTGCATAGAGCAATGTCCACAGAGGGATAGCTATGGAAATATACTTTATATGTGAAAAGAAAGTAGGCAAAAGGTGTTTATGCATGCTAGCAAAAAATAATGCAGCTTCAGAAAATCTATAGGGGCATTCTTAGGTTGCGAACTTGTTGGGCTCACTTACAAAGTCAAAAGCATACCAGACGCTTTATGTGCGTAGTTTAACAATTTGTACCCAGAGAGCTCCTTATGACTTTTATAAGCGTAACTAAGATTCCGTCTTTTATTTTAATCAAAGGGAGAGACAGAACAGCTGTGAAGCCCCCAAATGTCAAGTATAGGGTAGTGTGTTGATACATCCAATTTTAAAGTGAAAACCCGACTTTGGAAGAATGCAGGTAGCTTTCAAAGCCATTCTGAGTAATGGGAACATGGTGGTGGGTATCTTCAGCTGTTTCTGAAAACTAGCTTCCAACAATTACGTCCACAGAATATGAGTTAACAGCAGTGGTTTAATTTACTCTTGTTGTCTAGCAGCAGGCCGCAGGATGAAAAAAAGGATCTTAAAGCAAGAAGTTCTGCAGACTTGCTGGAGATGCTCTGGTACCAGTGGTCGAAGTGAGCGGGAGCGGTGCTCCTATACTTTTTTAAATTACCTTGTACAGCTCCTATACTTTTTAAAAAGAAACCGTTCCGGAATGGTTTTGTTTTAAAATAAAAGTGTAGGAAGAAGTTGAAACCTTCACTTTCAGTGCACTGCACTGAACGTTCCCTTAAACAGCAGGTGCAAGTGTTTGGGGGGGGTGGGTGTATTGTGTGTGGGAGGGGTTCTGGCAATGGGGTTTGTGGGGAGCTGGGGCAGGCCAGCAGGGAACATAGTTCCACTACTTCCTTTCGTACACTTCGACCACTGTCTGGTACAGACGATGTAGAGAACTACATCCCTACATCCTATGGGTTGTGGTGAAGGTGACATGTTTGTTGACAATGCAAGTCCTGACGGGCCGACTGTGCACAGCAGAAGCAGCTTCGATAAGAGGTGGTCTCCTCACGAGTTGTAGCTTTGTCTTTAACTTCAAGTAACCACAGGTCTCAATTTCCACCAGTAAGCAGTGCTACCGGTTTTCTATGCCTCAGACCCGTGTCTAGCCAATGCAGCAAGGCTTTCCAAAGGGGTGGGAGGAGAGAATCATTCAGTTTTTGTATTTTTTGATTCCCATCAAATAAAAACAGTGAAGATTCTTTCACAAATTATACTAAAAAAAAAAAGATATTTCTATAACATTTGTATTTAAAACAAGCTTGTACAAGCAAATAAACAAAAGACAGTTATATAACTTTATACAGTTCATACCAAAAAACATCCTAAAATCTGCTTTCTTTTTTTATCTTCATCAGAAACATCCTTTCCTAACTTCTCCATGATTTTATAGAGAAGATCGCATAGTGCCAAAATTTGGCTCCGTGTTTGACCACCCATGAGACTACACCACCAAGCTTAATTTTCATGCGTCATATCTAGACACTCTTCTGATCTTCCCTCGTAGCACTACAACCCATAACCTGATGTTTAATGGTTTCTTTCATTTCCACCAACCCACACAACCTACAACTAGTTGTCCTTTCCCCCCTTCCATCTGCCCACTCTCTCTAATGTCGGTAGTTGGTTCAAGCGTAAACGGAGGTGCATTGACCTTCTTGAACATGGAAAAATATATATGTATTTTGAAACATAGTTTCGAGTATTCCTTATAGAGGGCATACGTTGCCACCTGCTCTGCTGTTTTCCCCCAGTGATAATGAAATAACTTTTGTTTCACTCTCACTGGATTTATAGCGCGCTCCTCGCCGGATGATCCTATTTCTATCAACAGACTGTCCATTTGGTCTTTCAGATTTCTTATTGAGGCCCCTGAAATGCGTGTTTGGACTTGTCCCCATTTTTCATATAAGTGGGTCGGGGAATTTAATAATTTAGCATATGTCGTCAACTTTCTCTATACGGCCCTACTGATCAAGGAAACCCGCACAGACAGGTGCTGAATACCAAGTTTGGGACAGATTTTGCCAGCCTTTGTGTAGCTTTCCAAAGCTTACCTTGTATTATATTTAAACTGTCACCCAGATTTTTTTCGGTTGATATCCAGGCCATACAGGATTATGGGCTCCACTTGCATCAGATAAAAGTTAATTAGTGGAGTCAATGAAAAACCACATAGCTGTGCATATAGCCGTCTCATTTCTGTAAGCAGTGGGCCATATTTGGAATTTAAGTGCTTTATCCCCTCCCTGTTTAGATGTAGAATTTAGTACCTCATTGTCCAGATAAGTCAAGGCAGCCACTCACTCGAGTGGCTAATCTCCCACCTGCCATGACATCATTTTCGGACTTCTCTTGCACACTCTTGATTTGGAACCATTTACCTTTAAGTTGCTATCCACAGAGTATTTATGAAGAAGCATACGTTTCTGCTGGATCCCAAGTGGAATTAAATCAAACACTAGATCGGCAAAAGCTATCCAGTTAAGTGTTATCTTACCCAACCTGACTATTTGTGAGCCCCCCTTCCCACACTCTTGCTATATCTGCTGTGTATGTGTTGTACAGGGTGGGGGCAACCATACAACCCTGTCTCAGTCCTACAAAAGTCCCAACAGGAGCAGTCATTGACGACCCCCCAACCCCACTGTCCAGCCTTACTCTTACGGTCGTGTCCGTGTGTAACAGAGTCAACAATTTTACCAAAACACACGGGACCCCAGCCACCAAGAGCTTTTGCCTCAGCCGCCCTCTGCGGACTGTCAAATGCACTGGTCATGTCAATTGACACCCTGTGTGCCGAAGTGAATGTGTTGAACGGAGTACCTATCCCCGATCTAAAACCTTTCTGACAGACAGGATTTTGTGTTTATTAATCTGGGGTCCCTCAACAGCAATGTAGCAAAGATTTTACTTGACAAGTCCAACAAAGCAATAGGTTTAAAATTTGCCGAGTTTAATTTGTCCCCCTTCTTAAAAATGGGGACAACTAAAGATTGTTTCCATGTCTCTGGTACTACGTATGAGCTATTAACATGTTTGAATAATTCCCAGAAGGGCGGCGCTCATGCTTTCCAGTTATCTTTTATGATAACAGGCGGGATGTTGTCTGGTCCTGGGACTCTTGAGGGTTTAGCCTTACTAAATGCCCAGATAACATCCTTCAGGTCCCAAGGGCATACTGCCTCTCGTGGTAGCCCCTTAGCATCTATGTTGACCAGGGGTTCAGCTACAGGTATAGCATACTTTCCCTGTAAATACTGTTCACAAACTAACGCTGGGATCCCACACTCTTCCGTATTAGGGATTTTCTTTTCCACTGCTCCCCTCATCAGGGACCAAAACATTGCTCCATCTTTTCAAACTATTGTCTCTACCACCTTCTGATTTCTCCTAATTGAGGTGTCCCTTCCAATTCTATTCAAGGCCTGTTTATGACGTGCTACGATCTTCTAGTCTTCACAGTATTTTTTTTATAGGAGGTAGCTTTATTTAGGCATTCTCTAATGGCTGCTCTCTTAGCCATTTTAGCCTTCTTGACATTTATGTCGAAGGAATTTGTAAGGGAAACATTTCCCTGAGCTTGCCCCTTGGATGAAAGCAGTTTTATGCATGTTTGCAGCTTGGCGTTCGTTATAATTCCAAGCTGTTGGTTGATCTCCTGAAACTGTTATCCGTCCCAATTCCCTTTTCCAGAGGTACACAAAGGTTTTATAGGCCCTCATATTCCATCTAATTGCTGCCCCCCCCGCACCCTAGCTGCTGTAGAAAATGCCAAGGCAGGGTCAGAATGACGAGTGACGAATTGCATACTTTGAGGTTTATGGGCCAATGATCACTCCCCATTCCCCCCCCCACCCCCGAATTAAGTGGTTACTCTTCCTGCCCAGTTCTGATGATACAAAAATATGATCTATCCAGGAACTATGCTCTCTCCCCTCTTCAACGTATGGAAGTGCTTGAGATCTTCTACTGGGGTACAGTGGCAAACATCCCAGTCTGCCATGAAGGTCTTCCATAAACCTCCCATTTGTTCACTGCTGTATCTGGTGATTCTTCCTGCATGACTGGTATCAGATTTCTGAGTCCATACACAAGTTGTATTAAAGTCTCCTGCTCCCAGTATATTGGCATTATCATTTCTCCCTAGCCAATCTTCAAACAACATTGCCAGCACATTTTGAAGGGCCATCATTTGTTTTTCATAGATGTTAACTATTAATAAATTTGACTTGGTGTGTGGCATTGAAATGTTTACAGCCATCACATCTGGGTATACCACTTCTACAGTGCCAACTTAGATCTATTGCAACTGCCAGTCCTCCTTTAGGTCACCCCTTTTCACCCTGTATGGCTGATTTACAGTAAGTTCTGAATCCTGCTATATCCAAGTTTTCCACCGCCATGGTTTCCTGTAGGATGATGACATTTGCAACTTTGAACAACGTCATGGTATTTCCTGTCAATTTATGAAAGCCACACATGTTCATGACATTCTTATTTCCTTTCTTTCAAAAGGTGCTGCTGGTTCAGTTTCACCTTTTTAAACATTTCGATCGCTCTTTCCAAACAATCCCATTCATCTCTATTTCAGATTTAGTTTAAGGAACCTCCTACCAGTTCGGATGGTCTCTGTGCCATTTCCTCCCTTTGAACCGGATTTAAGAAAGTTTGTATTTCTTCCTGAGTTGAGAGTTCCTCTAAACAAAATCCTAAGGTCTTCAGGGCCCTGACGATTACTCCAAACCATCTGGACAATCAAATTTAATGCGAAGGAGCAGACTGATCTTTCTGCCCCCTTCTTTGGAAAGGCTACTTGCACAATGTTGTCTGAGCGCGAGGCTCTTAACTGAGCGACAGGCTGGAATCCTCCGATTATGTTTCCTCTATTCATATTTTCCTTTATTCCCGATCTCCACCCCATTTCTGTTCCTTGGAAAATGTCTTTCTCCATTTTATTAACAATGTTTGCGTCTCCATTCTCTTGTGTAGGTTCACACACTCTGCCCTCAACCACCAACCCAACACTCCCGTCTAAAGCAGGCTTTCTCCCTGTCTTCCTATTCGTAATTGGGGAACTATCATTATGCAATTCCAGTGTCCCCTGTGCCAACTGAGAGATGCCATCAATTGTCATTTCATTTTCCACATGTCCCGCGTTAAGTGGTTTGTTTGTCCAGATAGGTAGTAATTTTAGACTCTTTCAATTGACTTTCCAATTCATTTATTTTATCCACTTTACCAGTCTTTCCCATTTTATTTATAGGATTTCCCAGTTTCCTTTTCTTCCAATGAGAGCGCCTCTATAAACTGCATCAAACTTTTCTTTTTATTCAGGATTGTTGCCGGCTGATTTTTTGATTTCTTCTTTTTTTGTTGATTTTTTACTTTCCCCTTTTGTTTTTCGTTTTTTCCCCTCCTTGTTCCCGATTTTCTGCCACGTTTTCCAATGTAACCTGGTTAGACGGATCCTGTGTCTCTCTTTTGTGCATCTCTTGATATAACGGTTGTGTTAAGTAGGTCACATAATGGTGAGGGCGAGTCTGGTGTCACTGTTTCCTAGTTTATATCTTGCTCATCCTGATCCTGCTCACGCCAGCCAGTACTTGTCTCAATCTATACACATTGGATTTGTATGTGATGTTCTAAATCCTGTGTAGCTGGGATGCCCTCTTGCCACCGCTTCCGATGCCTTTCCTCCTCTTTACGTGGGGAGGAGTAGGTTAGATGCATCCTTTCTTGTAGAAATCAAACTGTTTGGGCCATGCTCTACCTGATCTAGTTTAAGCGCATTTCCCTGTACCAGCTCTTTAATGTTATCGTACAGACGTAATAGTGATTCCAGCAACAGATGTAATGCTGAAATCGACGCTGGTCCCAGTGTGTCCCTTTGTTGCATAATATTGGACTCTCTCCTCATAGCGATATTTCTTGGTGCAAAGGAATTATCGCTAATAGTCTGTGTGCTGGAATCTCATATGCCCTTCGTTGTTCTTGTGTTGTGCTGTTTAAAGGACTGGTATGCTGCTCCACTTCATTCAGGAAACCCTGGGGTACCTGTGTATTTGTTCTTTCTTATGGTAGAGCACGGTAGGGTCATTGCATAATCCCATCAATATCACTAAAGGAATGGTCTAGCATGCTCAATTCATTTACATTCTTCTCTTGTATTGTGTTTATGGAGGTTAAAGCACCCTCTCTCCCACTTGGGGTGCACTGTTCCGCCATTTTTGTAGACTAATGCCCTGTCCCCCTTCCTTGTATATCCGGCATTAATGTTGGATTTGTAAATGTCACATGAGCCTCATTTACTTTGTTTACCACTCCAATTGTTTGTCTCATTAAGTCAGTGTGGGAATTATCCACCACCTCTGACTATAATAGCAGCGTGCCCACAACAAGATCCGTTGTCTCCATTTCTAAAGTGCAGTGTTCTGGACCGCTTACTTCTTTTATATGATCCAGAACTGGCATACCCAGTCTAACTTCCGTAGTGTCTAATGATCCCCCGAAATCAGCATGCTCAAGATGGTCTTGGAACTCTGTGCGGGTCAGAGCATGGATTGCCTGTTCCCCAGTTCTCTCTGGATGTTAGAATTCCAAAGTTGCCGATGATGGCAGGGCTTCGACATAAAAACAGTTCTTGGAAGAGCGCAGGAAACAGCAGAGCTTTCTCACAATTCCTCCTTGGATAATCATCTTCTATGCTTTGGTACTCGTTTGACAAGGTGATGATGGAGATGCTCTGGTTATGCTGATCTAGTCTATTGCGGAGAACCACAAGATATCTTGATTTTCTGAAAGAGGGGTGGCAAGGACGAGAAGACACTAAAGGTGGAATACCCACAGCGGTAACAACCACCCGGTAGAGATGCTGATTGCAAATACTGTTTGAACAAATTGCGGATCAAACAGTCAAGAGCAGCAAAAGCACCTGAGCGGCCGAAAAGGCAAATTAAGGAAATTCAAAGTAGGTGGCCTTCCCCTGGTCCTTTCTTTTGACCTCTAAAAATATGTTTGTGACAAAGTGGCACAGACAGTAACAAGGCATGAAAGTTGATTGCCAAAAGTCAATACAAGTATACCATGTAAAGTGGCTCAAGTCCTGGTGGAAACCAGAACCACCGACTCTTATGGCACATCTGGGGTCCTAAGAAGTGGATGAAAATCTTGGTAATGTTAACTGATCTAATACGCAAGGACCAGACCGAAGATTTACAAACTGCACTTTTGCAGATTCATTTTTTGATTCTTCAAGCCAAGCTAATAACTTGATGCATCATTTTTTATCACTTCGGGTAAATCAGTCCAATTGAGAGCCTCTAGACTACTTGAGGCAGGTCAAAAGGCCATCAAAGATTAAGTGAAGATGATGCTAAACCTGGAGGTGATTAAACACTCACAAAGCAATTTCTCATTCCTGATAGTCCTGCTCCCCAAACCAAATGAAACTTGATGACTTTTCACAGATTTTAGTAAGGTGAATGCAATCTTTTGTATACCCTGTGCCAAGAATCGAGTAGATGATTGAAAGGATTGGAGCTGCATGGTACATATACACCCATAACTTAGTGAAAGGTTTCTGGCAGGTTACCCGGAGACAAGAAGATAGAGAAGAGAACATCTTTATCCCACCTATGGGCTTTTTCCAGTATAACGTTCTTCCCTCTGGACTGAATGGGCCCCCTATGACATTTTAAGAGGTGATGGACACCATACTTCAACCATACCAATCTTTCGCCAGAGCCTGCCTAGATGAAATTGTAGTAGACAGTAAAAGTGTAGCAGACATCTGTATGCTAGTGCCCAAAGCCTCAGGAAAGGCAGGCCTTAAGGGCACCTGGCAAAAGGGGCATCCAAAAGAAAACAGGGACATTTAATGTGATGATCATGGTGGTGGGTTGCCTCACATAACTAGTGGATGATGTATTAGGGGGTGGCTTAGGGAGGACTCTCCTCGTCAACTACACTTAAAAAAACACCAGTGGCAACCACATGAATAACCGATAACTACTCATTTGTTAAAGTATGGAGACTTGCATGGCTGAGAGAAGACTCAGTCATGCATGAAGGACGGCTTGTTCCAGCAAGTCCATTTGCATGACAAAAACAGCATTTTCAACAGACTCTAAAACCACATCAGTACATTCAGATTACATGGGTAACTTGAAAGGGGTGCAGCTTCCCACCCGCTCACATTAATGCAATGCAGTGGTGCCAGTACCATGCTTGAGTAATAGGCTCAGCATGCCTACGCCAGGGGAAAATAATATGGAAGACAACAGACCAGGTTGTTAACACCAAAATCGATGTCACTGCATTCTAAAGTCCCATCCCATTTCTTGCACCCGACCCATTTGTAGTTCCATCGTTGAGAATTCAATTACAACCACTCCTTCATAAACATGCACAGATGAAACAAATGCCAGATGTGCATCCCCAGTTAACAGCCCTTCAACATTAGGCAGTGCTAGGAGGAGAATATAAGGGTGCAGCAGGAAGAGTAAATCGGGAGGTAGCAGGAAAATAAAATAAGCACATGGTGGGAAAGTAGAAGAAGCTAGAACCAGTGAAATCCAAGCAGAAACAGCAGAAGCCAAGCATTACCCAAGGTAGTCGGTGGGTCGGGAACCCGATTTAAAGGTGTTGAACCCATGGCAGGAGGAAGAACGAGCTGTGGCTTTGAGGAGGTACAGGACCGGAACAGGAGTTAGGAGGAGGTATGAAAGGTAAAGATCGGGATGCTTGTGGAGGGAAGTGAAAAGGCCCTTTTTAAGCTCCCCTATGGAAACTTGGGTCAGCAAACTAGCTGGCACAGTCTGCCAGAGAAAACAAAGGTCCAGCTGTTCCTATGCTATTGGCAAGATACAGAGACATTTATAGAATCTAAAGGAAGAATTGGAAGGGACATGCCAGGGGATTTCTGGGAGAAAGATAAAGATACACAGATGCTGCCGGAGAGGGATATCAAATTCTTGAGACCCTAAAGAGATACCTTTGAACTAGTGCAATTGTTGAGCAAGGACTTTCCTGGCGTTTTCTTTGCTTGGGTTTTGCCAGTGTAGGAAATCTTTGCGTTTAATACAATCTGTTTTACCGAATTTTGTATTGAGACTTTTGTGGACACCACTCGGCGAAATGACAGACTCTTTACGCAGCAACCCTACTACAAGAGTCTGTCAGTGAAGAGTCTGCTTAGATTCACATGCTATCAGACATCTAGTGGAAGCTGCAGAGTATTACAGTTGTTTTTGAAACTCAAAAAAGGGACGTCGACAGGGCGTGCCAGTAATACTACCTCTAGTGTGATGTCCACTATACCCATGGTCCTTCATGCGTCGAAGTCCCTCAGATTGTTTTGTTTCTGACATCGGGTAGCATGTAGTGTTGTGCGAGTACAGGTGTATTAAAGCAGATAAGATCAGATAATCTCTTATAAACATCTATGCACCTTTCCAAGGGGAGGAAGGATAGGTGCATGTGAATCTCAGCAGATACAAGCACCAGAAATACGATTACGGTGAGCAATGTATCCCTTCTGAGGCTTGTGGAATCTGCTTAGATCACATGCTATGCATAGATTAGCGAGCAGTATTTGGAGAAGGTGGTGGGTTAAATATATGTTTAAGAAATGCTTGCCCCACCTGTGTATCTGCTTTTGAATGAGTGTCAATGCAGTAGTGATGTGTAAAAGTGTGTGCTAAGCTCCATGTAGCTGCTTTGCAAATGGTGTCCAGCGGGACATTTGCTATGATAGCCAAAGTAGCTCCTGTACCCCTTGTGAGTGAGCTCTTGGTGTGAAAGGCAGTGTCATACTTGATCATGACTAACAGATCTGTATGCATCTGACAATCTTGAGATGGCATTTTTGGAAATGCGGTCTCTGAGACAAACAGTTGGTCTGTTTTTCTGAGCAGTCTGGTCTTGTTTTCATAGTAAAGGACTGCCCTCCTTACATCTAGTGTATAGTGTTTTATCTCAGTTGAGCTTGTAGGGTTCTGGAAGAAGGCCAGTAGCTCAATGTATTGGTTCACGTGAAATTTATTTGTAAATCAACTTAGGTGACAACCTAGGGTGTGTCCGTAAAACCAATTTATCCTTGTGTATGACAAAGAATGGGTCCTGCACTGATAATGCTTGAAGTTCACTGACTCTTCTTATGGATTTAATAGCCACCAAGAAGGCAGTCTTATAGGTCAGGTGTGTTAGACTTGACTTCTGCATAGGCTCAAAGGGAGGTCCCTTGAGCTTTACGAGTACTACACTGAGATCCCAGCCTGGCGGTGGGTTTGAAATTGGAGGATGGAGTTGCTTTACTCCCTCCATGAATGCTTTAATGACGGGAACTTTCCACCACAATATTCTACTCTGAGAGGTGGTGTAAACTGATAAAACTGCCAGGTGTACCTTTATTGTGCTGAATACTAACCAAGTCTAACAAGTGGAGCATATAGTTTAGAATGTGGGATGGGGTACATTCTACAGGGTTTATTTGTTTAGACTGGCACCAAATTACAAATCTTCTCCACTCTCGAAATAACCGTGTCTGGTGTTCGGTTTACGTGCTTCCTTGAGGATATGCATACACCTCTGTGGAAGATTTAAAATGTCCAAACTACGACCTCAGGAGCCATGCTGCCAGGTTCATAGAGTGAGGTTGAGGGTGTACTGTTATTCCCCCGTGTTGGGTCAGCAGATTGCTGTGGCATGGGAGTTTGATAGGATCGCACATCGCCAGTTTGCACAGATGTGGATACCATGGTTGTCTTGCCCACATGGGAGCAAATAGGATGAGAGTCATTTGTTCTTTGTGAATTTTGTTCATCAGTCTTGTGCATTAGAGGAGTTGGAGGGGTGGGGGGGGAGGGGGGCGTAAGCAAATTTCCCCGACCAGCTCATCCATAGGGCGTTCTCGTTGGAGTCTGGCCGAGGAAACCTGGAAGCGAAGTCTGGGCATTGCTTGTTTTCTTTTGTAAGTGTAGTGTTAGGTAACCCCACTGTGAGAAGATGTGGTCTACGACATTTGTGTCTAGTTGCCACTCGTGTTCCTCTGGTAGGGGATCTTCGCTTAGCAAGTCTGTCAGGGAGTTGAGTTCCCCTGGAACATGTTGGGAAAATAGGACCATCCCCCGCCTGAGTGCCCATTTCCATATTCTCTGTGCTGGCTTGGACAGATTTGGAGAATGTGTGCCCCCCTGCTTGTTGATGTAGAACATTGCAGTGGTGCTGTCGGTTAGGATCTGTACCGACTGATTTGTCAGCTGCGCTTCAAATGCCTGAAGCGCTTTGAATACAGCTAGAATTTTCAGCAGGTTGAGGCCCCGGAACCCGCCGAAGGAACGTTGATGCTGTATGGCTTGCTGTATGCTTTGAGCATGGCCTCTGAGTATACAGAAGGATTTTGCAGTCTGGGAACTGTTGTTCTTATTAAGTTCCTCATCGGTGGTGGAATGAAAAAGATCGCCACCCTCGAATGGAAGGTCCAATATGCATTCCTGGACATCCGGGATGAATTTCGTAGGCCGGAGCCAGGCTGTCCTTCTCATGTCCGTGGCGATGCAGATGGCACGGCCTGAGGTGTATGTGCGCCACGGTCGACTCCTTGATGTCTTGGGCCACCATTTCGGCTTCTGCCAGCCCTCCTTGAAACGTGCACGATTCTGCACCGGAGGTTCTGGGAGGAAGTTGGCCATTTTCCTGCCAAAGCCTCTGATTAACGGCTGCGAGCATGGCGTCTGCATTAGACTGACGAAGGTGCAGTGAGGCGTTGGACTAGACCTTCTTGCCATAGGCCTCCAAAATCTACTCCTCCTAGGCTAGAAGAGCCGAAGACGAGGTGGCCAAGGATGACAGGCTTGGATTAGAGTGCCGCTGCAGCAATCGCAGACGAGTGTGGTTGAGGGTGCACCGACAGCAAGAGTGGATCCCCCTCCAATTGCCTGTACTTGGCGTTGAGGCGCCGATTGACGGGTTGGTCCTAATGGGGTTTAAGCCATCCCTTTTTGGCCAAGGTGACAACATCCTTCTGCATCGGAATCCCCGGTCTAGCCACGGGGCGCAGAGTGAGGACCCCTGCCCCCAGTCGTTCCACTTCGTGTTACAGGACCCCCAAGTATTCTGCCAGACCTGTGAGACGGTCATGAAAGGCTTTGGCTGAAGATGGTGTGTCAGGGTCCTCCTCCTCCTCATCTGTGTCCATCAGGGTGTCCAGCTGGCTCGCAGCAGGTGGAGGAGTGTTGGAGCCGAAGGCTGAGGCATGGAGGCCGTTGCCAGAGGCTGCTGTAGAACCACCTGAACTGTAGGAGGCAGGGAAGCCAGAATCGAAGGACACGGCGTGGGCAGCTGGAGCTGCGCGGGGGTCTGAGGCGCTGGAGCCATAGGAGGAATGTCTATAGCCGGGACATGAGACAGCATGTCCCTGATCACATCCCGAAGGATGGCACTCATCTGAGGGGATCTCGGTGGCATGTGGTATTGACGGAGTAGCGTGCGGCTGCAGGGGCCTGTGCGTACTCTGCCTTGCTGGTTGCGGGGTGTATCTGCCCTGCAACGCTGAAGGATAAGCTGTAGGCCACGTACCTTGCAAAGACCAGTCCCACCTGGACGCCATCACCTACCTGCTCCCTGAACGGGGGTGGTGTCGGACAAGCTGCAATTTTGTCTGGCGCAGTGGCCATTTTGTCGGAATGCATGCCACGTGCCTGCGTCATGGTGCTTGCTTCACTGGGCCCGGCCTTCTCCAGAACTCTTGGCGGTGGAGCTCGAGGTCTACCCTGCACCTCAGGATGAGGACTTGTAGGTGTAGTGCCCTCAGCTGTGTTGCCGGTAGTGCTGTGTACAGGTGCCCCTCAGTCATTTGACTGATAGTAGGGCATAGCCCCCCCGGGTGGACACCCGGTAAAAGAACCTTGCGGTGCGTCAGCACCGTCTCCGGAAGGATATAGCGACCTCTTGGCTTGGCGGCCGGTAGCTGAAGCAGCCTCAGTACCTGTGCGGGTGTGAAACCTTGACAGTCCCTCCCTCTCTGACGTTTCCTTGGGAAGGAGTCGTCCTTGAGGGGTGCGATAGAAAAAAGTGCCCCTACCTTGGGCCTTCACTTGTGTTTGACAAAGTTCTTCAAGTCCTCTGGAGGCGACTTCTCGAAGCGCTCCCTTCCCCTGAGCTAACCTGTTCTTCAGAGCGTGCGGTGTAAGCGCATCACATGTGGTACAACCCTCGCAGCCGTGTTCCGGGCCAAGGCAGCGGAGGCAAAGAGCATGGGGGGGTCAGACGTAGGAAAGAGCCCTTCAGAGGCTGGACACCTGCTGAAGCCTGATGACGTTGACATGTGCAGGAGAGGAGAGTCGCGCCAGAGGACAGAGTATCTGATTAAGATCAAAAGACAAGAGTATCCGGGGAGACCACGTGGAATTACAAGGTCAAAGCCAAACCGAGGCGCGCTGGTGAAAGCAGTTCATGTCATGATGCCCGCTCCCGGGGAGCCGGTTCAAGCCCTGCGTCCCCGAAAGCGGACATCCAGTCCCCAAGGAAGGACCCAGCAACCCCATATAGGGGCCCTTTGGACAGTGTCCTGGCGCCTATGGCGCCAGGCTCATAAAAGACATCAGTCCTGGCGCCATAGGCGCCAGGCTCATTATGGGAGTGCTTGGGTGCACTTACCTGATGCAGACCATGCTGCAGGATCCCGGCCTCCTTGAGGCCTGAAAGGAACTACTTTACCTGTGGGACTAATTTACCATCCGGGCGTGGTCAGGGAAGGATACATACCTGGAACTTCTTCCAAGGGTATTTAAACCCCACCCGAACAGCCACACGTGCTTCGCGTTGTTCTGCATCTAGCAGCTGGACGCTCACCGTGTCTGCTCCTGCATCCTGACTTCTGCCACGCCTGCCAGCATCCTGGATCACCTGCAAAGGAAGGGAAGAAGAGAACAGAAGAAGGAAAAGTCCTTACCTGCTAAAACCGCATCCCGGAGACATCTCGCCGACAATCCTGAAAAGGAAGACTTATTTAAAAGCTCATTGCGTCGATCGCTGCAGCGCCGCATTCCACTCACCTTTACAGGGTGCCTCCATGTTCAGCAGCGATCATCCGGATTCGCAGTCACGCCCCAGCGCCTAGGGAGAAAAAGACCAGAACAAAAGGTGAGAGAGAGAAGGGAATAAGGAAAGCTAAATCTCCATGTTAAAACTTACCTGTTGATTCATTCCCTCTCCATTTCGGGTCCGCGCCGCATCCTGGCATTTCCGGACCCCGGCCCCTAAGGGGGAAAAAGAGACATCAGCGTTAATGAGCGAATGAAAAGACATTACCAAAAAACGCTCATTAAAGACTTACCTGATTTCTACAAGGATTTCACCTTCCATCTCGGGTCGGTGCCTGTTCCTCGGCATTCCGTACCCCGGCCCCTATAGGGAAAAGGACACTAGCATTAGTACATTAATGCATGGACACAAGGGGAACCTCTTATCAAAAAACTTACCTGGAAGCCAAGCAAGTTTGGTTCTCACCAATCCGAAAATCCAGTGAAGTAACTGGATACCAACGCGCCCCTGCATCAGAAGCAGGATGGAGAGCTCGTCCTTCCAGACCCTAAGGTGAGACGCTACGAGGAATCACAGAAGGGTTTCGAGGAGGGTGAGAGGGGAAAGTGGGAGGCCGATTGCATTACCCCGCAGACAGTTAATACCCTATTTTCGCCTACAGAAGGATACTTCTGCGAGCCAGACAAGCCAGATTTGGGGGCCCGGTCCAGTCCGTCTTCCGAACCCTGCGCATCACCTTAGAAGAGGTCACAGCAGCGCGAACCAGGCCAGCGCCTCCGTGGGAGTCAGGTGAGCGTTAGTTCACTCCTGTCGATGCGGATAAGAGGACCGAGGAGTGGCGCCAGTGGGCGGAGTCAGGGGAGTGCATGCTCCCAGGGCTGCACCCCTGCACGCCTCTAAATTTAAAAGGGGAAGAAGATTTTTTTTCTGGTGAAAAAGGTTCTGTCTACCGTCCCTAGCGAGGGACGCCCATACAGTATGGGGGAAAGGGGACGGGACGTAGGAGTATGGTCACATTATGGAAGGTTTCGATTAACAGAAATTGGTTGAGGTCTGAAAGGTCCAGAATTGGACAGATCTGCCGGTTTTCTTTGGGATTAGAAAGTAACGGGAATAAAATCCCTGACCTAATTCCCCTTGAGGAAACAATTCTATTGCTCCTAAGGAAAGGAATTTTTGGATCTCTTCCAGGAACTCTGGGGAGGATTTTTGCAGCTTCGAAGGAAGAGTATGGTGAAATAGCCGGAAGGGCAAGACGGTAACCATGCTGAATATTCAGGACCCATTCCTCTTGAGTAATGGTTTTCCAAAAGGGAAGGAAGTTGGACAGTCTTCCTGCTACCGGGGATGTATGGTCCTTGATGATAGTAGGAGCGGAAGGTATGTACATGCTCGGAATGAAGTCAAATAGACTTCTTTTGTCTATTGTGCAGAATTTGAGGAAGGGAGGGGCCCAATTTAGATTTGGGTCCATCTTCTCTTTTTAGAAGCGTAATAAGACTCTGCGGAAGTGGCAGAACAACGATTTCCTTGAGGACCTGGTCTGAATGATTTAATGTTTTGGTGAGAGGGTTGTTTCACTGAAATTGAGCTAAGGGTTTTTAGTGGCCGTGACACTGCCCTTACATTTTTGAAGGACTTAATCCGTGGATGGATCGAACAGTGTCTTGCCATCAAACGGAAGGTCGAGCACCTTCTCCTGCATATCTTGGTGAAGGGAAGAGGCTGACAAGTATGCATGTCTATGCATGCAGACTGCACTAGTGACTGCTCTGGCTGTTGTGTCAGTGAGGTCTTTAACCACTTGAAGCTGCTGCCTAACCGCTTCCCTACCCTCTGAAATCCAAAAGCAAAACTCGTCAGCGGCCTCCTGAGGGAGCATGTCTGCAAACAATCAAGATCCTCCCAATTAAGGATATTAAATCCTGCTAAAGCTATAGCAGCGTTTACCTGCCTGAGTTGTAAGGGAGCATTAGTGTAAGACTACTTACCTTGAGTTTCCCATGCTTTTGCATTCTTATCAAGAACTGAAGCCGGCGATGGAGAAGGGCCTTTACCCTTTGTGCCTAGAGCAACTGAAACTACCGCTGATTGTGCAGGAAGATTGCCCATAAGTATGAAAGGTTCCTCCTTAGGCACCTTGTATTGGTTGTCTAGAGCTATGTGGATCTCAATGAGGATTACCCCAATGAGCTAGAGCTTGCTCTAGAATCGACAATTACATGGGAAGTGGATTCTTTTCGACTGATGGCAGTTTTCAAAGAACACCTGCCGTTTCAGGCTCATCCTTACCAAGGAAGCCTGCATGGCTTTCGTTACAATGTCATGAAACATCTTAGATGGTGACTGAGTGGTGTCATCCGAATCTGTGTCAGTCTTTGGAAATGTTTTGTTGCTTGGACGGAGGAGCAGAATCCTTGTTGTCCACTGATACAGTGATTGGCTCAGCTCTAGTCTGAAAGAAGAAGTAGAATAGTCAGCTCGGTTAGGCAGCAGGTTTGGATTGTAGATGTTAAAAACCAAAAGGTCTAGGCACTTGAATATTGTTTAAAACCAGCTGTGGTCCAGATTGTGCTGTTACCAGAGTAGGTTGACACAAATTGTCCTCAGACTGAGGAGAAAAGTGCAGCAAAATGTGAGGTGAAAACTGTTCAGGTGGAACTGTAAAAAATGTTGAAGCATCAAAGTCTTCAGAGTCAGAAACTAGAGTAGAATTATCTCTGACTCTCCAGTACCGAATCCGAGACAGATACCATGGGAGATTTTTCCCACTTGTGCTTTCTTGGAGAAGTCGGTACCGGACTGGATCTCGAGTGAGAGTTTTTATGTCTCTTGTAAGAGGACTTCTGTGATTTCCTCTGTACCCATGAGCTTGAGGGCTCCACTGTGGTTATAGAGGATAAGACTGTCTTTCAGTACCGAAGTACCAGAAGTTTTACATGCTTTAGCTTACTTGGCTTTAGCAGGTACAGGGGAATCGGAATGGACAGAGTCAACCCCGGAAGTGAGGGCCTCTTTGCATTAATCCTTGCTTGTTCGGTTTACCGAGCCATTAGAGGGTTTCCCCCGGTACCGTCGTTATTTCGTCTGGTGTAAATAACTTTTCGGTACCGGGTGATCTTCTGAAACCCTTTCCCACCTGAAGGTACCAACACTTTCCGACCAGGAGGTACTAGTGCTTTCCCACCCAGAGGTACTCTCAGATGAACACGCCCGGGGTTTCCCCCCTGAATGGTCCCTTTGAAGACCCCGGAACTGAGGATGCAGTCTTCCCTTGGGTAGTGAAGGCCGGTGCCGAAATTCGTACGTCACCTGAAGATACGGTCCCCCTCTTGGCCTTCCTCCTGTTCCAAAACAAAGTCTTCGGTCGCCTTCAGTACCGGTCCCGGCTGTGACATGGAGAGAAGATGAGTCCGCAAAGACCTCGGGTGAATCCCACAGCAAAAGACACAGGTAATCACCGGGTGATGTATACCCAAACACCGAACGCAGGCATGATGGGGATCGGCCGCAGAGAAATGCTTCCGGCAATGGATGCGCTGCTTGAATCCTGCCGCATACGTAGAGAGGCACCACAAATTGAAAAAATAAAAGGGAAGAACCAAATCGCTAGGAAAAAAGGGATGGACAGCAAAAAGTAACTCCCCGAAAAGGAGGGAGTCGCAGCACAGAAAAGTGCTGACCTGGCCAGTAGGTGGAAAAACAGGAACTGGGTGTGGAATGTTGGTGACATAGGGGTAAGGTGATGGCAAGGCACGTTGTGGGACGCACGCGTGACGTAGGCCCTACCCCTTCAAAAGTGACAGCTATCTTTTACAGCCAGCTTTTCCCGCCCGTCTGCGGGTGCAGGCATTCCCAACCAGTTGGGAAGGAGGGAGAGCCAGGACAAAACGCAAATATATATATATATATATATATCCAATTAATAAACATGAATACTCATACAATAGACTCCTTATTTTATTAATTGAAATGTTGTTTATTATGTTCTAGAACATGCTTACTTAAAAACACAACTATTCGAGCGAAAAGTAAATTAAATATTCGGTACACCCCTATTTATCATACACACTGATTGTCAAGCAAAACATTGTCCACAAAGGTATCAAATCTATATGTATTAATAATCACAGGTTTCAATAAGACATGCATTACTTACCCCAAAATCATTTCTGATGATTGCATCTGCTTAGATTCACACGCTGTGCATATAGTACGACATCCAGTGGTCACCGCAGAGTATTGCATCTTGTCTTTCAAGAATCGAAAGGGGACGTCGACATGGGCGTGCCTGGAACGTTATCCCTAACTTAGTGTACCCAAAATCCCTCACGTGTCGAGGTCCTTCCGATTGTATTTTTTCTACCGTGAGGGAGCCTATGGGTATCGGGAGTACAGAAAAGAGATAAAGTAGTAAGACGTCTATGTTCCTTCCATCCAAGAGGGGAGGAAGGGTGGGTACATGTGAATCTAAGCAGATACAATCATCAGAAATGCTTTTACGGTAACTAATGCATGTCTTCTGATGCTGGTTAATCTGCTTAGAATCACATGCTGTGCATAGACTAGCGAGCTGTACCCGGAGATGGAATGTGAGAAGGAACAGTAGAGAAAAGAGGTCTTAGTACTGCTTGTCCCACCTGAGAATCAGACCTAGAATTTGTGTCTAGGCAATAGTGTTTTGTAAAGGTGTCTACAGAACTCCAGGTTGCCGCTTTGCAAATGGACTCTAGGGGAACATTTGCAATGAACGCCATGGAAGCCCCAGTGCCTCGAGTAGAATGTGCTCTACGCTTGAAGGGCAGTTCTCTCTAAACAAGAGTATAACCAAGTGTGATGCATTTGACAATCCATTTAGACAGGGTCTCCCTCTCTACCTGCTGCCACTGAAACAAAAATCTGATTTGTTTTTCTTAGTAGTCGAGTTCTTTCCATGTAAAGCATGACTGCTCTGCGTACATCCAGTGTGTGCAGGCTCCTTTCTCCTATGTGTGAGGGGTTCTGAAAGAACATTGGTAGTTCTATGGATTGGTTCCCATGGAACTTTGAAATGTATTTAGGCGCAAACCTAGGGTGAGTGTGCAGAACAACCTTATCTTTGTGAACTGTTACATAGGGTTCTAGAACTGAGAGCGTTTGTAGTTCACTGACTCTCCTAATTGACGTAATGGCTATTGTAAAGGCAGTTTTGCAGGTGAGATCTTTGAGACTTGCTTTACGCATGGGCTCGAAAGGAGACTCCATACGAATAGTCAACAGCACGTTTAGGTCCCATCCGTAAGCTGGATTAGAAATGGGAGGAGGATTTCTTTTTACTCCTTCCATGAAAGCATCAATAACTGGTATCTTCCACCAGGACACCTTTTGTTGTGATGTAGTGTAGGCTGAAAGAGCAGCTAAGTGAACTTTTAGCGAGTTAAAGACTAGGCCTGAGTCAAGTAAATGAGTCCGGTATAAAACGACATGTGTAGGAGAGCAGTCAATGGGGTTGATACTCAGAGTTGCACCAGATAACAAAAACTTTTCCACTTACTGGAATAGCAATATCGTGTGTTAGGTTTTCTTGCCTCCCTGAGTATGTCCATATATCTCTGAGGGAGTTGCAGGTGCCCGAACTCTATGACCTCAGGAGCCAGGCCGCTAAGTTCAATATTTGCGGGTATGGGTGAAGTGTCTCCCCCTTGTCTTGCGATATGTTGTACGGGCAAGGCAGTTTCATTGGAGGAGATAGGGACATCTCCATCAGATGAGTGAACCAGGGTTGGCGGGCCCACATGGGAGCCACCAATATCATTGTGACTGGTTCCTGGTGCATCTTGTGCACTATCTTGTTGAGTAGGGGAGTCGGGAGAAAAGCGTAAACAAATTTCCTTGACTATGTTATCCAGAGTCTGCCTCTGGAACGGCTTCCTGAGTAGCAATGTTGAAGTGTTCCGCTGCTTTCCTCAATATGGCATTGAAAGCCATTTGATCGTCCACCGGGGAGGCCTGTCTAGTGGGGGTGGTTGGAGGGGAGTTCAGGCACAAGGCATCAGGTTCCGGAGTTGGAGTAGGTGACTGCCAAGGGCGAGGATCCATGGAATCCGGGTCTACTCCCCAACCCTCAGTGGGGTCTAAATGGACCTCCTCAGAGTCAATAAAGGGATCTTCATTTTGAGCCTCCCCCTCAGTGAGGTCATAAATGTATTCCTCCTCTTCCTCGTCTTGAGTAGGGTCAAAGACCCTCTGCAGCTTAGCCACAGGGAGAGGGGGGGTTTTCCTCCGCAGACCTCTTGGGTGTGGACTTCTGAGAGTTCAACAAATCTCTCTAGCCTGTCCATACATCCTTCAAATTTTTCTCTGGTCCAAACAGATGAACCAGAGCAGTCCAGGGTGGAAAGGGCTCATCTAGTGGATCCTCCGTTTGCAAACGTCAAGCTTTTTTCTCTAATGCCGAAGAAATCTCTGCAGGAGCTTCCGAAAAGTATTTTCGGGGTTTCGACGGTTGACACGTGTCCTTTTGTTTGTCCTTCGTTTCCGGTAAATTTTTTGGCCTATCCTTGTGTTTCGACGAATCCTTGTGCTTGTCCTTGGGTTTCGATGAACCATTGGACCTTTGTGAGAATCCGCCAAAATGATCCCTCTCGGTAATCACTTCATCATCGGAAGGTTCTGAAGTCCAGGCCTCTGGTTGCACGACTTCTTTCGGCGGAAACCAAGGCCTTTTCGGCCGTGGCTGCTTTCTTCCTATGCGCTTCGAGGAGATGGTGGATATTTGGGTCAGCGCCCTTTGATTAAGTAGGCCAAGTCGCAAGGCGCACCTGCGGTTGCAGGGAAGGCTGCCGACCCAGACGGTCGGTGGGCAGGGCCGAAGCTTTCGGTGTGCCTGTTGGCGCTATGGACTTTGGACCGCTTCGACTGTTTAGTCGAAGACGTCCCTGGGGTTGCATCTTTAGTGTGGGGAACAGGTGTCTATGTCGCCGGGGTGTACATTCCCCATAGCAGGACCTAGGTCTTGCCAAGCGGGGCCGGGGACAGACGACGCAGAGCGAGAGTGCTCCGCCGAGAGGTCAATCGCCTCCGAATCGGAGGCTAGTTCGCCACTCAACCCCTAATCACAATCAGAGGTTGTGGCAGCGGGAGAACTTGACTCAGCCTGCAACACTCTGTAGGCCACCCACCGCTTAACAGCGCACCTTCAAATTTTTCAGGCACAGGAGCTTGCAAGCCTCACAAACCGACTCGTCGTGATGGAGGGGTAACCACCAATTACACAGTGTTTATCCTGCCAAAGGAATTTGGCCCTGCAAACAGGACAAAACGTAAATGGAGTCCTCGCCATAGCTGAGGAAATAAACTGATGAATAGACCCAGGGAACAATGAGAGAGGAAAGGGAAAGGCATTCTCAGAAAGGGAAATGTCCACCCTGACCCCACGCTCCCTACTGTGTAGGCTGGCCAGAAGACCCAGCCACGTGGTCGGCAGCGCCCACCGGACCCAGTCCGTTGAAAATCCGTGGACCGTCTTCGGGGGAGAGCTGGAACAGCCGCCGATGGAAGGGACGGTAGGGTAATATCGATAACTTTAATATATATTACAACCAAAGGTCAAAGAGAACAAAAGCAATTTCTCTGGATGAGCTCCACATAAGGCGACCAGTATGCTGGGTGGAAAAAAACAATCGGCGGGACCTCGGCGCGTGAGGGATTTTGGGTACATTACACGTCACATTAGACAAGATGCAATACTCTGCGGTGACCATTGGATGTCGGACTATATGCACAGCATGTGATTCTAAGCAGATTAACGAGCATCGGAATTAATAGTTACCGTAGTGACCAACATACTACTAGTCCAAAGTCCCCTTTCCGCCATACTGCATGGGCGTCCCTCGCTAGGGACGTGAGATAGAACCTTTTTCACCAGAAAAAAACCTTCTTCCCTTTAAATTTAGAGGCACACAGGGGCGTGGCCCTGGGAGCATGTGCTCCCCTGACTCCTCCCACCGGCGCCACTCCTCAGTCCACATTGACGTGTCGACAATATTAACATTGCCTAATGACACCATTATTATTGGGGGGGATGGTGGGACGTATGGAGGAAAGGAGACTATGGACTAGGAGTACATTAGGCATGCAGTGATGCCACACTGTTAGTTAAGGCTTTTTTTAACTAGAAGGGGGAAAAGTTAGAATGGATAGCACACGTTTTGAAAAAAAGGGTACTGCTTTTTGTGTGCATCTGATGTTCTCGTAATTTACGAGAATCTATAATTCTTGGTTCATATCTGGGTTAACACCCTTCTTCTTAAACATGCTGTTGTGGCAGAACATCTTCATCTTTCAAACATATTGAGGGTACTGTCTTAAATGGTCAAATGTGAAATATAGGTCTCCTTCACTTGGTTACCAGTGTCTGAATATTCATCAACCACCATAAGAATTTTGGTTGCAAAAATAAGTCTTGCTCAGCCTCAAAAGCAAAGTCTTTCATGATAAAACCCGGAATGGCGCCAATGATCAAGAGTCCATTTGGAACATTAGAGAAGGTGTTCAAAAACATGAAGATGTGGAAGGGGCAGAAGTGAAATAGAAAAATTGAGGATTTGATAATCAGTCTTTGATGAAGGGTGACGCTTCAAGGCAACAGGTGACAGCTAGAACGCTTTCATGGTAGTGGTTGAGTGTGGTGTAGAAGAGGGCTGAAGTTCTATTTTTTTACATCATCTCTTGTCAGACAGGTGAATTCAATTTTACCCCTTCTCTGGGGTTGGCGTTTAAAGAAAATAAAGGACTTTTCATGTGGCCTTCGATGTGCTGTATTCATTCTATACTGCTACATCGCATCGAAGAAATGGTTGGAGAGTCCAACTCAACTACTGCCTGGACGCTGCATTTCTAGAAAATAGAGTCTTCAGAGTTAAAATTGAAGACTGTGTTTCAGCAGTGACTCAAGGAGATTATGGTGTTCCTCAGTGATCATGTACACCACTGCCCCCATCTTATACAACATTTACATAAAACATTTACATGACCAACTAACTGACTGAATTGGCGGAGAAATAAAAGCTAGAACCGCAGGCCAAGGAGGCAGAGAAAGGAATGGTTGAGGCCCTGATCAGGAAAAACGAGGGATAAGCTGAAAGAGACGCCTGGGAACCAAGCCACAGGGAAGACCCAAGCCTTACAAACCATCCTAGCAAAGCATATCATCTTTTAAACTTTGATGTATGTGTAATTTGCAATGCCTTGTTACACCTCCCACTCTAACCACAGCACAATGTCATAGCAATCTCCATCCTCTCCTCTCTGCCTCAAGCATGCAAGGCACCCGAATCTTACATGCATGCGTGGATGTTTCATTTTCCTGTACTCAACAAAGCTTTGCTACTATGAACGAAGACCATGCTTTATAAATTATATAGGCATGTATGACCCTTCACTTAATCTAAACCTCAAGGACGAATGAAGGCCTAAATGTGTGACTGTTGCCGTTGACTCACCGCAAACTTGAGGCCCGATAGGTCAGTGTCGGTCTCTTGCAGCCAGTCATAAAAGTCCTGGGCATTATCCGTGGGATCACCCTCTCCATAAGTGGCCATGCAGAAAACTGCAAGGGCATTGTCAATTTCAGTAAGTCGGCTCAGGTCAGCCTGTGACAAAAGTAAGACAAGCAATGGATTAAGACAAGGGAAAGCATAGGGCGAAATACAGAAGTGTAGTAATACAGTACAATAGTGTAAATACATCGGTAATTAAGGTAATTCAACTATGCATCATTTCACTTCTGCCAACTTTAATAAACTAGATGAAAAACGTGGCTCTGCTGCAGAAAGCTGCACATTTATAAAGGACCACAATTACCACATTGCCAATGAAACAAAAAACGTGGATGTTTTATTAGACTTTTAAATGAAGTAGAACCACAAAATTTGGTGCATTTTTAAATGTCCCTTTTCAGCGTGCCCTTTAAGGAAACTGATGCTTCCCAATGCCTTTCAGGGATTATGTTGTTGGAGAAGCAACCCTGAACTAAAAAGGTCCACTACCAAAACTATGTATTGTGGGGTACTAGCAAAACTCAATTTTAATGTACACAGAGGGCAGAATGCCAACGGTAGGTAGGTAGTGAAACACTTGTGTATAGGTGCGTTATAAATACCATATCATATCATATATAAGGATCAGAGATGAGATCATGTTTCCTAGGAAGGAGCAGTACTTCACTGGCTACTTTGGTGGCGAAAATACTCAAACTAACGTTTCTCGACCAAAAACGCTGCCTTTTCCCATCCATCTGCAGAACAAGATGTTGCGCTACAGCTGTTCATTATTCTTATATGGAAACAAAAGTGGGTATGTCATTTTCCGTCAGCTGCTTAAAAGCACACCATACCCTGCTACTGTACTTGCAGTCACTATTGACACAATATAAGTGCACAAAATCAGTCCCATGAAATTACACAAGGATGACAAGGGTAGACAAGCTGAGATCTCTACTCCAACGCATTCTCCAAACCAGGATGATCTTTCTGATGTAACCAGGCACCTCCAGGACCTGGGAAGAAGCCTTGGTCCACGACCATTCATGCATTGGTAAGGCACTGCACTCTAGTAATAATTCAGATTTCATTTTCTTTTTCAAACGTTAGTGTGGACAGCAATTCTTTGCTTATAATAAGGCATGATATCCAACAGCATACAGAGGAGGTTGAAATGCAAAACGACAGACCAAGCTCAACAAATACCTGTGGGCTTCGGTGCCTTACAGATGCAAAATCAAATATGGTGAGGAAACCATGAATGCAAGGGCAAGTGCCAGGTTTTCAACTGCACCCTAAGGTGAAAATGGAAAGCTGTAATTCTCTGCAGACCCTGTGGGCGCCTTTGTGGTCCTGGAAGCAGCCCTCAATGCTTTACAGGATTAAGATGTGCAACGTTTTGCTGGTCTGAACCAGACTTGCAGCGGCACAGAAATTACAATTACAATGGCACAGAAATTATAATTGCAGGTGCAAATCCATCAAACCTTCTGCTTTTCGAAAGCAAGGTGTTAATCCTTAATTAAAAGAAAGAATTTGCTGGTCTCCTGCTCCTCATTAGTGCTGGCATATTATTAGCAATTTTCGATTGGCACGCAAGCTTCCCCCCATGAACCCCATACAAATTACGTTTTAATCAAGGCAATCAGGCTGTTGGCATGCATGAGTTGTTTGCTGGCTTGTATGGCAATCCATAAAAGATTCAAGATTTAGACACAGACACACTGCTGTTTTGAGAATTTCTGCACGGAAAAGTATGGACGATTGTAATGCTGCCATTTACACATTTGTTACAGTTTGTTTTACTAAAAAAAACAGTAAATAGATACCCAACCTCCTGCAAACACAAAGGGTGCTCCCCTAGCCAATCTCACCTAGAAAGCAGTTTAGGTTGCACATTTCTACTCATTTCAAAATGTAGGCAACGAGAACAAAAATGACAACTGCCTAACTAAGTCCTTTAAACTACACACAACACTGCAAGCAAAGGAAAAATACCTGAAAAAGGTAAACGGGAAGGTGGCTCCCACAAAACAGAGCTCAAAGTACTAAATTCTAATCAGCCAAGGAGTACTTTTTTCTCACAAGTGTGTGGATGGGTTACATTCGTTTTGAGACCCAGCAAACTGATAATCGCCACGTATTTTGTAGACCGTCTCTACAAATCCAAGGAAGTCTCCCTTAATAATTCTGATTTTTATCCAAATCATGCAGTTAGTCACAAGTTTACTTTCACCTAGAATCTACATGAAATTACATACACCACTGAGGATTAGAGGTGCTTAATTTAACACAAGTCAGTCACTCGAGAGCAGCAACATTGACAGATTTAATTTAGCCCATTATGCAATAAAAAGGGGGTGGGGGAATTGGTGTAACAAATTCATCTTTTTTATAGCTTTGTGGAAGAGTTGCAGTTTAAAAATTTCTTGTGCAAATTTAATCAAAAATGTTCGTGCTGTATGCCTGACGCACGCTTCCGAATCTTAGAAAGCCAAGAACGAGACTGGTTCTGGGATGCAGATAATCCTTCGACTCCATGGTTTTCCTGAAATCAGGTTAAAAACTATATTTTGGTTGCTGCATACATGCACAATTTCCATTCCATTATCGAATTTCTGACAGTGATGATTGGTGGTATAAAGGCATCTTTATTGCTATTGTTTAGGTGAACAATAATGGTTTAGGTGTTTTCGATCAAACTGTCTTTTTCAAGGCTCTAATTTGGGTTGATCATCTGTATAGAGTCACTGCTCTCCCAGATACAGGATCATGTTCGATAGGTATTCTGTTCCTTCCTGATAATGCATTCCACATGCCATGTTATTCTGTAAAACCTCGTGCTTAGGTGTTTTAAAAGGTGCGCGATGTCGAGCGTTTCCATTTTTCTGTTGTGGAAAAGCGGCTGTTTAACCTCGGTGTCCCGCATCTCTCGGGTCCCAAGAAAATGCGAGACAAACAGAACATGATCTGTGAAAGCAGAGACATCGATGTTCAACCTTGCAACGTAGCAATGTTAGAGCCTTGAAAAAGATGAAGGAAGGATGATGAAAGTGGACATTCTGCCGACCTAATGCACTAGAAAGGATTTCTTGAACTGCTGTAATCACATCTGCAATGTTTCAATGTTAAAACGTCATTCATTACATTCACTGGCAGAGCACCCAGGGTAAACCATATGCAAAACCAGACCCACTTTCTACCTTTCAATCCATCAACATCCAGATTTCAACTCTTGCCATCAGCAGCCGGCTGGAACCCCTGATCCAGGCTGGAATTGTACGAAATGACCCAACCCAAAATGAACGACCTCACTAAAAGACCTAAAACACAGTACCAAAAGTTAAAGTTCGAACTTTTTGTGGTGTGTTTAGGTCTTTTGGTGAGGTTGGTTAACACAATTGTTTTTTTTTAAAAAAAAAAAAGTCTGCCGGGGGCGTCCTCCTCAACACCCCGCTTACTACACAGTACAGTATACTGAGCGGGGTTTGCAGGGGGCACCCCTGCAGCTGACCTGAGGAGAAAAAAAAAAAAAAAAAAAAAAAAAAAAAAAAAAAGAAGGACCCTGTAGCGCCAGTTCCCGATCACGGAAGTTAAAGGGAACTGGCGCCGCAGGGACACAGCGCGACACAAAGACAGGTAAGTTGGGTGGGGGTATGTTGGGGGTGTGGGTGGGGGTGTGTATGTTAGTATGGTTTTGGTGTTGATTTGTAATGGAAATGTTTGCATTGGAAATGTACGAACATTTTGTATTGCGTACATTTCCCATGCAAACATTTCCGTCGCGGGTAATTTACCCGCACGGACCGATCACTCAGATCCTCCAGGCATTCTAATGCGACTTCACCTTTCTTCTTTGTACCCCTTAATTAGAAGCTCCACCCCCCCCCCCCCCCCCCCCACACCTAGCCAACTTTCTCTACGAACACTACTCCATCAGGTCAAACAAGCTCTGCTCAATCTCACCCACCCTCCATGTGCTGCCTCCCATATCTGCTTTTATAGTCGCCTAACTCCCAAACACTGAACTGCATTCCACGCAAAATTAAGGCAACAACGACCCTACATGTACTCGAGGTCACACGTAATGAGTACTTTCAGCTCTAGAAGGGTCCCGGGAAATCTACAGCGGCCTCAACGCCACGCGATCCTATACCCTTTTCACACCTGCTGTATAACGTTTAGCCCGTACTCTCTAGTTTCGCAGCCTGCTGGCGGTGCTGCAACTATGCTGTAGACGTGGACGAACAGGATGTATGCCCATTTAGTGGTCACTGTAGAGAGCCTGTGCCTTGCAACGTGCTCGCCCTCCGTGTCTGGTGCCGACCCTATGCAGTGTGCTTCTCCTCTCCTAGATTCTGCAGCCACCGGTGCTGCTCTTCACTCACTTCCCTACTGTTTCCTGAACGCAGCTACTTCTTGCATACCCGTCCACCATTATTTTGACTTCTCCCTCGCATCCTTGTCGCTCGCAACTGCCGACACCCGCTCCTGGCATATGCTGCCACCATATTCAGACACACCCAAACCATGCCGGCCACTCCAGGCATATGCAGATGCTATCTTTCAGGGTTTCTCAGCTATGTAATGTAAACGGCAGCTGCTTCTGGCATATGCAGTAACTGCACAACTTTCCTTCTCCCTCTGTTCCATTTGTCTTACTTGTAGATGGCCACTCCTTATTCCCACGACCTCTGTAGGGACTTCATATCTCAGCACATATCTTGCACGGAGGCCTCTGTATTCCAGGTACCTATGTGAAGGTGTATGTCTGTGTGCAAAGCGCAGGGAGATCCCATGTAGTTCTGCTGTTCTCCTGTCCACCTATGGGCCTACTTCTAGTCAATGTAGGCCTCTCTTCTCCGGGTCCCGTGCTCTGCCTCTGTAGGCAAACTTCCTTTCAAGACCCGAAGAAGAACTCTGCCTGGAAGCTTGTTACACTCTTATTAGTGGGGCCACCCACCTACTCTAGATAGGTATTGCGGTATAGAAGCTTCCCAGGTCCTGGGAAGAGAGATGGGTCAGCCCATAGTATAGGATCCATACCTAGCAGTCTTTCCTTTGCCTTGAAAGCCCTACTAATCCGCCGACTAGGCTCCATACCATCTGCATCTTCCAATCACTGGCTCCCGTACCATTTCAATGATGTCTTTCAACCAGCTATCTTTCGCCTCACATCTTGTTCTCAAGTGTTCCTGTCCGTGGTTCTGGTTGGGTAGGCTTTCCTTCTTGGTTCTGGTGAGGTGCAGTCCTGCTTATGGATCAATAATGCCTTAACATTGACTCCTGTGAGAAGTTTGGAGATTATGTTGCCAACATGTACTGTCCCAATTTCATGCTCCAGATTTTCTCTTACCAACATCTGGTTTATGCTCCCATCCACTGTGCCCTATGATCGCAAGCTCCTTCAAATGTAAACACGCCACCTGTTACTAATCTGCAGTGCATCTGTTAATCACTCTAGGTTACTTTAAATATTATAACAAGATATCCAAATGATGTACTTGTTTAGTGCTCTTAGGTCTAGAATAGGCCTCTGACCGTCTCGGTTTTTCTTTTTTAGGCTGTATCTTGAATAACTCCTCGACATCACAGCTAGTTTGGTACTAATTCAAATGGCATTCATCTGTAAAATCTGCTCTACCTCATCTTGTAGCTGTTACACATGCTCCTTGGAACATGCTTTAAGGGTGGAGTGAATAGTGGTCATTTTGAAATACCAGTAAGTGACCTACTGCCACCATGTCAGGCAATCATGTGTTAGTTCGGTAGTTCCAAGCCTAAAGTAAGCTAGCAATTCCTCCATCCAAAGAAGTGTAGTTAAAGTAAGTGGGATGTAGAAAGTCGGTTTCAAGGGCTAGAAGAGTCTTCACGCTTGCGTGGTTGTTGAAGGCTATACGCTGCTGGTGATACTGTCTCATACAACGGCTATTCATTTAGTTGTACTTCTACATTTGCCCACATAAAAATAAATGGATACTGTGTTGATATTCATAGATGCAGCGAAGGCTTTTGACAGAGTCAACTGGGAATGTTTGAAATTTACCATGACAAGGATGGGTTTTGGCCCTCATTTTCTTAAGGCAGTTGATTGTCTATATGATGCAGCGAGGGCTAAAATATGGGTGAATAATGAATTTTCAGACACGTTTGCTCTTGCACGGGGTATGAAGCAGGGTTGCCCTCTGTCACCCTTTTTGTTCAATATTGCATTACAACCTTTGGCAGCTCACATCAGGGGTGAACAAAAAATAAGAGGACTCTGGGGGAGTTGAGGTCAAGGTTCCCCCTTCCGCAGATGACATGGTGGTTATTCTTTCTAACCCAGAAGAAGGAAGTGCAATTTTGAAGAATGCTTTTCAGAAGGTAGGTGTGATTTCGGGCCACAAAGTTAACTGGGACAAAACAGAAGTTTTCCCACTTTAAGCGGCTTGTAGGAGAGGAGATATTGTGGATTGGAACTGTAAGTGGTCAGATTCACATTACGGATCTACTTGATCAGGGATCTGAAGAGAATTGTAACCTAAATAGGTTAGCAGAGACTTTGAAGAAGGACATAGGAAAGTGGGAACATTTGAATTTGGGAATCTCGGCTAAAGTCAATGCAATAAAGAGGACTCCGTTACCAAAAGTGCTTTAAGTTATACAGTCCAAAGCATTGAGGTTCACAAAAAAGATGTTGAAAAAGATTAATCGGATCTTTCAAATTTTTCTTTTGGGTGAAAACAAAAAATCCTGAGGTTCCTTCTATTATGTAGCATTACAGGAAGGGGGAGGGCTGGTTACCCTTATTTGGATACATATTTCAGAGATTTCATACTGAATAACCAGGTTACTCACCATAGTAACCACCTTACTCCTAGTCCATAGTCCCCTTTCCTCCATACTTATGGGACATTCCTCCGTCCTGTGGGACGGGACCGGAGCACTTTGTAAAAGCATCAAAATTTTGCTAAAATGTTAGTCCTTCCTCCCTTTTACACGGGGTACTGCACGCGGCCGTAACCCAGCCGATCTTAGCTCCGCCCTGCGCATCACCCATCAGTCCTTTTCTATCGTCAGGTCAGAGACCTTTAAGCAATAATAGAGGAACCTTATTAGAGGGGACGGCGGGCGTATGGAGGAAAGGGGACTATGGACTAGGAGTAAGGTGGTCACTACGGCGAGTAACCTGGTTATACTCCTACGTCCCATCCACTTTCCAGACAATAGTGTTTACAAAACACTGATGGGGAGGCCCATGTAGCCGCTTTTGCGATGGTCTTCCAGGGGACATATTTCTGAAAGGCAACTGCAGCTGCCTTGCCCCGCACCAGGTGTGCATGAATTCCTTTAGGAGGCAGCAGACCTTGGACAGTGTAAGACTCGGTAATACAGGCAGCGATCCATCTGGAGATAGTCCCCTTAGAGGCTTGTATACCTTGTGGATTACCAAAGGTCACCAATAGTTGAGAAGAACTCCTAAATTTAGATGTTCTGTCCAGATAGAACTTAAGAGCCCTTCTAACATCCAAACAATGCAAAACTCTTTCCGCTTCTGAAGCTGGGTTTGGAAAGAAGACAGGCAGGGAGATTGACTGATTCAGATGGAAAACCAAGAATGGATGCTCCACCGACAGAGCTTGGAGCTCACTCACACGCCTTGCTGAAGTAACGGCAACCAAAAAAATACACCTTCCACGAAAGGTGCTTAGGGTCCACCATGGCCATTGGTTCGAACGGCTTATGGCACAACGCCGTAAGGACCACATTCAGATCCCACGTCGGGTTCGGCTTGCGAACCGAAGGGTAAAGACGCGTCAAACCCGCAAAGTATCTCCTAATCACTGGATTTGACAGTGAATAAGAGCACTGGTACGTGGATAGATAGGCGGCTACCGCCGAAAGATAAGTTCTGCATGACAGAACATGAATGCCCGATTCTGCTAGGTGAGACACGAAGGACAGTACAGTGTCAATCGTACCCACCCTGAGGTCCAGCTGTTTGTCTAAGCACCAATGACAGAACCAAAGCCATTTGCTTCTATACAGAGACCTTGTCGAGGGCTTCCCGGATGCCTGGATAATGCGCATGTTGTCAGCAGACAGACTGAGATGCTCCGAAGACCTGAACTCGGGCACCATGCCGCCAAGCTGAACGATTGTGGGGAGGGGTGCCACAGCTGTCGATCCCTCTGGTGAAGCAGATCGGGAATCACTGGTAGCCTGATCGGTGCACACACTGACAGGTGTTGAAGTTTTGAGAAGCAGAACCTGGCCGGCAACCATGGGGCTATGAGCAGAAGAGAACAGGTTACTGTGTTCCTCAGCTTGCAAATCGTCCGATGAATCAGAGGCAGAGGCGGGAAAGCATAGGCCCACATGTTGTGCCAAGGAATCTCAAGAGCGTCCCCCAGAGAGGAGGCTCCCAGACCATCTCTGGAGGCATACAGAGGAAGTTTCTTATTTGCCGATGTTGCCAAGAGGTCCACCTCCGGAGTGCCCCAACACAGGAATATCCGTGAGAGGATCTCCATCTTCAACTCCCACTCGTAGCTGACCATTGTCCGCCGACTGAGGGCATCTGCCGTGACGTTCAGCTGGCCCGGGATGTGTACTGCTACCAGCCAGACACCATGACAAACCACCCACTCCCAAATCTGGATGGACAGATCCACAAGAGGAGGAGACTTGGTGCCCCCCTGCTTGTTGATGTAATACATTGACACCACATTGTCCGTGCAGACACGCACCACTTTGTTGGCAATGACCGGCCTGAACGCCTTGAGCGCTAGGAAAATTGCCAGAAGCTCCAGATGATTTATGTGAAGGAGCTTGTCTTGGGGCGACCAAAGGTCCGAGACCTGAAGAAGATCCAATGTCGCATCCCACCCCAGAAGGGAGGAGTCCTTTATGACCGTCACCATCGAAGCAGGGTATTGAAGTCTTGAAACCCTGCACCCACCGACAGGTTGCTGAGAGACGACCACCACACCTGGTTCGCTCTAATGGAAGCCGGAATCAATATCATCTTGGAGTCTGGATCCACAGCCTGGCGCCAAGAACTCCGAAGAGTCATTTGCGTCCGCCTGATCTTGAGTTGAGCAAGAGAAAGAGCCAATGCGCACAAGGCCATGAGGCCCAGAAGCCTCTCGAACCACCAGAGTGACATGCTCTCCGACTGCGCAAACAACTGACACGTGGCCAACAGATCCGCCATTCTGTCCCCGGTCAGGTAAACTCTGCAGTCGATCGTGTTCCAGCGAAAACTCGGGAAAATCAAGTCCTGAGAGACAGTCATAGAAGATTTCTGCCAGTTCACAGACAGCCCAAGGTGGAACAGGAGCTGGAGGAGAGACTGAAGATTGCACGCAGCCAATCGTCCAAATACAGATACGCATGGATACCCTGCAGATGAAGATAAGTGGCAATCACCGACATCACCTTCGTAAAGACACGCGGTGCCAAGATGAGGCCAAAAGGAAGCACTCTGAACTGGAAATGCGCTTCTCCCATAGAGAAACACAGGTATCTCCGGTGTGGATTCCAGATCAGAATATGCATATATGCATCCTGAAGGTCCACCACGCTGAGCCAATCGCCCTTCTGTAAAGAGGACTTTATCTGACCAGGCGTGATCAACTTGAATTTATCTTGGGGTAGGAAAAGATTGAACAGGGAAAGGTCTAGAATGGTGCGATGGCTGGTTGGATTTGGGCACCGTAAACAGTCGGGAGTAGAAGCCCTCCCCTTGTTCCCCTAGGGGAACAGGTTCCACTGCTCTGAGATCCAGTAACTTTTGAATCTCGGCTCTGAGGGAGGGCGACCCTGACTGCTGGAAAGGAGGATTGATGGGTGAGGTAGGGGGAAGGGGTAAGCGGAAGCCCGCCCGAGCGACTGACGAGACCCACTGGTCCTTGGTGATAGTCTGCCACACCTCCCAATGAGACGCAATGCGTCCTCCAACCGGGGTCTTGTGCGAGCGCAAAGAACCCTCATTTAGCTGGTTTTTCGGTGGCAGCGCCACCTGAACCTGAGGAGGAGGCTGAGGGGTGGGAGAAAAACTGACTCTGTTGCTGCCTCCGGAGGGAATTTCCCAAAGGGGTATCGACTCTGCAGGATTTTTGATCTAGAAAACCCCTGAAACCAGAGGAGTGCTGGGGTTGTGACAAGGGTCTCTGTGTCCCAAAAGGTGGTTTTACCAGGACAGACAAGGACTTGGCAGTCTGGGTGCTATCATTCATTTTGGTCAGCTCCACATCCATTGAGTAATGAAAAAGCTCCTTGCCGTCAAACGGCAGGTCCAAAACCTGTTCCTGCACCTTCTTAGAGAACTTGGTGGCGTGCAGCCAAGCCTGGCGAGAAGTATCCACTCCAAGCATAAGGCCCCAGGCCGAAGTGTCGACATGATGTGCCACAGCCTCCAGCAGATCCTGGGCCAGGACCCTGGCGTCCGACAATCCCGCCTTTAAGTCCTCAAGCTTTTCAGCGGGGATGAACTCCTCAAACTCCGACAGACCTTTCCACATTTTCATATTTGCCCCCGCTAACACCAGTTCTGCATTGGCTTGATGCAAAAATCTTCCTCCCAAGGGAGTCAAGAAGTTTATCCTCTTTGCCCAGGACCTGTGTAGCCAGTGCTCCAGATAAGGTTTTGAGGTGGGAGTATTTTACGCATGATTTTTCAAATTAGAGCATAAATGCAATTTCAAGAGAGTAAAAATTAGTTTTCTCCTCTGCAAGAGAGTAAAACGTATCCAACATACACCCAATGCATACGTAAAATCAGACCCGTAGCCCAAAGCAGTTGTAGATCAAAGTTGTCTGTCTTGACTTAAACCATTTTATTACAGTTGTGGAAAATATTCTGCTATAAAATAACTTACAAGTACCTGGTACTTACACAGCTTCATTTTCAAAATTCTAGAGCATAGAAACTCTTAAGAACTACTATAGATTGAGACTGCTGTATTGCCTCCAGAGGGAGTGTGAGTAAGCAATTGTTGGCATATGATTTACTTTCAGGAACTTGCACACATTATCTTAGCAAAAGTCACAAACTGCTAATCTACCTTTCCTGCTGTATGTTGTAGGAAATTAATGTGGATCACCAGACACTAGTTAGCAATATCACTTCAAATAACCAAAAAGTGCATGCAAGCTGAATTGCATTATGGTAGGCATATTTGTAGTTTTACTGGTTTATGGTTTGTGTACAAAGCCAAAAACCATAAGTCTGGCAATTACAGTTAGGAAGATACGCAGACAAGTGCATAAGTTGAAGACTGGTCCCAAAGCCCTACTTCAACACTAAGGATCCTGGACAAATACTTTTGCCACTGTGCCTTTTTAGCAAAAATAGAAATTGCTACTACAAGTGATTTATTTCCAACTCATTACTACTAAAAAAGCCTGACTGGCCTATGTTCCACTGTTCGACCTGTAGCATTAATAGTAGTGACCATTTATATAATGCACATGACAAAGTTAATGTCTCTTGGCTTACTCCTTGCTGCTTGTTTAATATAACTTCACATGAACTCCTTGAGTATTAAAGACTTGTCTGTATCTTCCCCCATCTTCTACTTCCACCCTAGGAGAGCAGCCTTGATTGCCTTATAGTTTTCCTCCTAGATAGCCAAGAATCTGTATCTCGGACATAACACGCATCACAGCAAATTCTGCCCATGACCGCTAATCATATCAGTGGTGGAAGTGGAAAAAAGGAACTAGTGGTCCTCTGGTTGCATCCAAAAAGGAGGGAGTAGGATGGCTGGACAGATGGGGTGGGAGGCAGGGTGGAGTATGGGGACAGGGGACCAGGATCACAAACCTTGGCTGAACAGTGAAGCAGGGATTTTAATCCACTCTGCAAATTTGACCACATACCTTCCAAGCGTTACTCAGTACAAATAGTTTGGATTTCAAGGCCTACAGTAAGGATGTCTTAAAGAGTTTACTTCCAAAAACACAAATTGCATAATAACGCACCACATGGCAACGTGTAAATCCTTACATCAACATGTTAAGCCTGAATGGTAATCTAGAAGTCCCAAAAATCTAGTTAACCCCACTGTAATTATTTAATAAAAGAAGTTGTGTAATACACTCAGATATGGAGCTTATTGCCCTCTACTGCCCTCTAGTGGAGGAAAGTATGCTTTTTAATGAAAATAAATACAGCGTAAACGGTACGCAGAAGAAAATTAAATGCTCCATAATGGCTTTAATTACATGCGTATAAAGCCAAGATACGCATCTCATCTGTAGGGCTGTGTGTAGCCGTCATGGAGGAGGATGCCGCAGGTCTGGACTGCAAAGTGGCCGCAGCTACCACCGTGGAGGAAGGGGGGGCGGCATGACGCTAAGGCCACCTCTCCTAAGAATGAAGCCTGTAGCGTGCATCATTTTTCTTATTGACAAACAGTCCAGAGTGTGGTTTCTCCCAGACTCTACGGACCTCGGCCAAAACGTCCTTCTACAAGAACAAGCCGGTACACTCCAAAGGAGACGAGGTGAACGCCCCCGAAAGCATGCCCTCCTGCAGAGCGGGTGCCTCGGGTACTGGAACATCCAACAGACACATGTCCAGCACCTGGTCGTGAAAGGCTCACAGAGCGGGGCTGGTCTTCGCTGTCCTGATCGCCCTGCGCATCGTCCGACAGGTCCGGCTCAGGCTGAACCACATCGGGCACCACAACAACCTTGTCCACTGGGGACAACGGAGGCAAGGGTGGAAGAGTAGGGGGAGGCCCCGCAGGCAAAGGCGGCATCTGCGGAACCACCAGAGACGCAGGTGGAACAGACAGCGCAGGCGGGCATATCTCCCTAAACAAGCCTCGAAAGTACTCCTTCATGGGGTCGGAACGCATACGTTTTTGAAATTTGCCGAAAAAAGGCGTCCTCCACTGGTGATTTCGGGGCGGCCGGAGGCCTCTCATGAGGGGAGTAATTCCGATGGCACGCAGGGGAGAGGGTTGCCAAGAAGGCCCATCCCCTGAGGTGTCCACATAAATCAAGGGCACCGATCCCGAAGACAGCGAGACATTGTGCGAAAGGGGCATCCAGGCATTCCAGTCATAAACTGGACGAAATGGATGTGCACAAGGAAACCGATGGTCAGCTACAGAACCAACCCCTACACCTGAAGTCGATGGCGTAGTTGTAAGGGATATATCCAAAATGGCCACCGTGGTCTTGGTGGGAACAGCCGCCATTTTGTCAGCACCTGAGGAGAACTGCGACACGTGTGGAAGTGAGGCAGCAGTCTCCACAGGCGGGTTAGGGGTCTTCATTTTAGCCTTAACACAAGGAACCTCGGCCGAGCCGGTACTGTGTGGCCTAGGATGTTTTTGTGACATGCTAATAGCCTGACTAGCCTTCGCAGGAAGGACCTCAGCACTGCCGGTAAAGGAGGAATTACGGTTCAAAACCTCACTCCTTGCCTCCTCAACAGTTCTAGAGTCGCCACAAGAGCGGGGCCGATGAGGAACACCTTTCACCAACAATGGCCTTAACAGGCCTCTCAGAACTGTTGGTCACCTTAGCCTCTAAACGAGGGACCTTGGATCCAAGTCCGGTAGAAGCCTCTTCCCGCCGGGCCTCGAACTTTCGCTCGGTATCAACAACCCCAACCGAGGCCTCGGGGCGCACCCCGGTACATTTAAGGGAAACTCCAATCAAGGAGGCCTCGGAGCGAGCTCCGGTACCCACCGACTCAATAGAACTAGGTCTACAAACAGCCCCCACAGGAGGGGCCTCGGAATGTAATCGGGTGTCAACAGGCCCCTTGCGGAGACCCTCAGAGAAAACTCGGTACACTTTTTAGGCCCAGACGGCACCTCAGGGCAAGCCCCGCTAACAGAGCCCTTGATGCTCCTCCCAGACCGGGAAGACCCTGGAAAGGAGTCCCTCTGCCGGTGTGCCCTAAAAAGTAAGGAACTTACCGGGCGTTTCTTCTTCTCGTCGATGAAGGATTGGAAATGCGTAGGGGGAGTGCGGTGAAACACCTCCTCCCACAGATCTAACCAAAGTTGAAGTGCCCAGACCAAAAGGAAATCGCAATAAAAACACGAGTCCCACCGGTGGTCAGGACCCAAACACTCTAAACAAAGAGGATGGGGATCCGTCCTAGCGAAGCGACGCTGACAGGAAGAACAATTCGGGATGTCTAGCTGAAACGGCATAGACGGACTATCACACGATCGCAAGCGGGAGCCAGAGACGCGGAAATTGAAGAAAAAAAAGCCTTCCACAGATGCAAGTGCGTCCAGTCTTGAACAAGCAGAGAAAATGATTGATGGGTGATGCGCAGGGCGGCGCTAAGATGGGCGGTGTTACGGCCACATGCAGTACCCCGTGTAAAAGAGAGGCAGGACTAACATTTTTGCAAAATTCTGATGCTTTTACAAAGTGCTCTGGTCCCGTCCCACAGGATGCAGGAATGTCCCACAAGTATGGAGGAAAGGGGATGGTACGTAGGAGTAAGCTGCACTTTATATATCAAGTGAGAATCTCTATGAGCCTATTTGGGTAACGATTGAGAGGGGAACCTTTAAACCTTATAAATTGAGCAATATTTACTCAATGGCAAGATCTCGAATAGGATTGCGAAGTTGCCCACGACTACTGTGACTAGAGAAATGCTCAATTGTTTTCAATCTAACTTTGAAGGTAATGTCTAGCTTGCGTATAACACCTCCATCTGGCATAATCCTGGTCTTCAAATAGCTAATAGGAATTTTTTTTTATTTTCTTTTTTTTAAAATTTGTATTTGATGCAAAAGCACCTTTACAAATGCAAATGAAATGTTACAAAGCCACAAAATAAACAGAACATAAAATCTCATAAATTACACAGTATACAAACTAATAAAGATATTTGAAAAACCATTATGATAAAATCTGATGACACATGGTTAATCATTATGCATTGTTAGAGAGAATTCTCAAAATGTGCCAATTCCTCTCTACCTTAGAGATCCCCAGCTCTTTTGCTGAACTTTGGGACTCTACTTTTAATTCGGTTTGTTTTCTGTGTTATTTTCTTTGGTTATGGAGTTTTAAGATAACTCCATAGGCATAATCTTTTCAGGTGTGTTACACAGCACCCTCCGTGCAGTGACACGAGGATGTCTTTTGGACTTCTCTGGGATAAACTACTGTTTCCCAGAGAATGGAAAATGAAATTGACTTCACTAGTCTTTCCGAATTCCTAGACCCAGCACATACCATCTTACAATGGAGTGCTGGAGGGGTTACATAGTATCCCTGTGTCTAAATAATCATGTAGTAGTCAAATGCTACCCTTTCATATTGAAAAGGCTAGTGGCAGCAGTGGTTTTACAATGAACTACCATGATTTTTCCCGATCGCGAACACCGGTAGCTAAAAATCACGGGAGCCATGTTTTTCAAGATGGTGCCTTAAACCCCTTTGTTTAAACAGGTCCCGGTCTTCTTTTTTTCACTGTTTCTTTTTGGAAAGGTTCTTCTAGTGTTTGTCTCTGTGCGCCAAACCAGGTTTGGTCCCTTTGTTCGTGTGCCTTTGACGGGCTTCAGGACTGAAAACCGCCTTTGGCAGGCTTCAGGACTGAAGACCGCCTTTGGCGTCAAAGTGTCTGGGGTGGGCAGGAAGTGAGGGAGGTGCCCGAAACTCCCTGTGCTTAGTCTCCTAGGAGACCCAAATGCACTCAGAAGTGATTGGCTGGCTGACTGCCTGGCAAGGACAGCCACCCTGCTGGGTGAGTGACAGCTAGGCTGGAATGAAAGGGAGAAAACTGTTTAAAAGGCGAGAGACTTTTGGACTGGAAAGCAGAGTCCACCACTGGAACAAAAGAACCGAGGAAGAGCTGGAACAGGACGGCTGCTGCAACTCCTGGACCGTTGGTTTACCCGGTGAAGGCCTGCTGCAGGTCCGAACTGCCAAGTTCCTCTCGACAGAGAAGCCCCTTCAAGGACGACTTCTTCCTATAAGTTGGTGGGACCAATCAACTCGTCAGCCCCCTGGATACCATTCTCAAGACTGGTTAGGATTAACCAGGGAGAGGGATACCAGCTTGTGTGCTTCAATCTACAGCTACCAGATCTTAAGTGACTCCATCTAGTTTGCTTTTTCGACGATGCTATGCAGTGCAGGAGTCCCCAGACGTCCTCCCTCTTGTCCCCACGACTGGCTCGGGAACAGTGAGATCTGCAGAACCTGCCAGGAACCAACGTCGTCCGTTGCATTTTGTTCTTCATACTAAGGTACTGTGCCAACCCGATTGAGAGAACGCCACTCTCGCAGTGAAAGTTCGTGAAACTTTCCCAACTTACAGGCCTAATCAGCTTGTGACCCTAAATATCATTCATTTTTTTTTTTTGGGCTTGATTTTAATCGAAAAGCTTTTAACGATTTTTACAAGAACCTTTCTTCTTCAGATGTGCCTATGCGCTCTCATACTGTGTTTGCAGAGATAAAAGTCTTGAGTTAAAGTCATCTGAACCATCTGTCTCAGGATTATGATGCCTCTTAACTGTTTGCAGAGATAGAAGGAGGGGTTAGAGATGTTGATGTCCTCACCTCCTCTGATGTTGATATGTAAGTTGGTGCGTTGGTAATCATTTCGAAAGCTAGATCTATCAATTTCACCGCTTCGATGGTCCATCTCGTCGTCTCTCCTGAGATTAACCTATTCCACACCGCCTCTTCGTCTAGCGTAATCGCCCCTTGCAAACAGGATTGTAGGTATTTATTTCTGTTTATCCTTGTTTTCGGGCATCTTAGGACTAGGTGTTTCAGCGTTTCTACTTCCTCTTTATCTTTACATAAACGACAACTGTTGTCCATCTTCGGTGTTCGAATCGCTAAGATTTGGTGGGTCATCAGGAGGTTTAATCTAGCTTTCATAAATGTTCCTCGCATCTTTTTATTTGGGAATTTTGTGCAGTAATTCAGTGGCCCTTTCACTTTATTGAAAGTCGGAGGGAGGTGGGTGAGTAGCTCATTAGCCCTTGCGGTATCCAAAGTCCGAATCCAATGAGTTCGATTTTTGTTTTTACTCGATCTGGATTTGTTTTTAGATCTTCTTCTGAGCATGATATTTCACTCAGAGTTTCTTGGATTGTTGTCGCCCAGCTGTTGAGTGCCTTACAGGTACCGTTTTTGAGTTCTTCTGCGATCACAGCGTATATTGGTAACGAGTCAGCCATTGTGATTTTTCTGTACAGTCTCATCTTGCTCTGTTCAACTGAAGATGCCAGTGAGATCAGGCCTAGTTCCCTTCTAATTGCCGGCATTGAGGTCGATTTGGGTAGACCTAGTACTGACTTCCACACGTGGCCTTCCAGTTTTTGCCATGTTGAGTTCGGTATGTTGAAGGAGGCTTCCATACCATAAATTATAGATGGAACTACCTTTGCCTTGTAAAACTCTATCGTTGGGACAATGGAAAATGTCCCACATTTTTTGTCGACCAGTCTTGTTTGAGCTGTAAGTCTTTTAACTTTGTCCCATAGCTGGTCTTGCATTGCTTTGTCAACAGATGATCCATCCATGGTCACCCCAAGATATTTAAACTTGTCGACTACTTCCAGCTTTGAATCCTCCAAGTGCCAATTCTGCTGTTTCGACCTTTTCTTTAAGTTTTTTTCAAAAACCAGCACTTTAGTTTTTGTTGCGTTGATTTCCAAATTATTTGTTGTCATGTAGCTTGCCAGGTTATTCAGTTTTCGTTGCAGCCCAATAGGGGTTTGGTCGATGATGATGGCATTGTCTGCATATAGCAGTCGCGGGATGGTACTGTTGCCAATTTTTGATGGGAAAGCTTATTTTTTCCTCCTCATTCTGATAGTCCCCCAGAAAAGCGATGAACAGGGCTGGGGCTAATGGACAGCCCTGTTTAACACCTCGCTGGACTACAATCTCTTCCGACAAGGTGCCTTGTTTGCTCAGTTTCACTCTGATCTTTGTGTTGTCATGTAACGCTTTTATCGGGCCCATGGTGGACATTGGGCATTTCCAATTGCTGAATTTTGACCATAGTTTTTCTCGGTCGATTTTATCGAATGCTTTCGATAAGTCTACAAAGGCCAGGTAGACTCTAGGAGCTCCTTCTCTTACTTTCGCTTTCAGAATGTGTAGCATCAGAATATTTATTGTTGTGCTTCCATTTTTCTGAAATCCTGTCTGGAAGGTGTCGAAGCAGGCTGCGCTTTTTGCCCAAATTCTAAAGTGGTCCAGCAGCTGCGTTGCGTAGATTTTGCCCACAATATCTAACAAGGCTATGGGCCTATAACTTTCCGGATCGTCTCTTCCACCTTTTTTTATAAACCGGCACAATTATGGCCCTTAGCCATGTTTCTGGGACCATTTTTGTTTGGGCGCAGTGTGTGAAATTTTGCTTATTATTACTGCCCAAGCGTTCGGTGACTGCTTCAGATCCACATTCGTCAGGCCATCCGGGCCGGGGGCCCTCGATTTCAAATTTTTGATGGGCCTTTCAATCTCGGCGACCTTAGCCACGTCCACCCAAGAGGCTGTCGGGTCAACTTTTTCTTTGATTCCTTGTGTTTTGGGGAGCTCAAATTGGGCCGTTGGGTATGTTTTCCAACTTGTCTCAGAAACCGCGTTTACCAGTTTTGGTGGTTTGGACGGGTTTGCTGCTTTGATTATTGTCCAAAAGTCGCTTGATTTCTTTGAGTTGAGGCTTTTCAACATGCTTTCGGCATCTTGTTGGTACAACCGTAGTCTATGTTGCTTTATCCACTGTTTATACCTCTTAGCCTCTATACGCCATTTTTCCCAGGCTTCCTGATGATCTCTTTTTTTTGCGATTTTTCCTAATCACTTTTCTTTTTTCAACCACCAGTTTATCATAGGCATGAGTTGAACTTGGCTTTTTCCTCAGCTGACTCCCAGCTGGTTTTCTGTATGGCACTAATAACGGTAAGTAATTTGGTCGGTTTACAGGCGCTTGTAACTTTGCTGTGTCTGGAAGTATGTATTTTGCTGTTATCCTAACGTCTTCCGCCGACAGGCGGACTCTCGATTGTTCATTGTTTACTTCATTGTTATGCTTGTATGTGTGGTTCTGTATTTGTATTCCTCGCCATTTGCATGTCAGGAGATTATGGTCACTGTGCATGGTTCTATGGACTTTGTACTCCTGAATCATGGGTAAGAATTCAGTTGACACAAAAATATAATCCAAGGTTGCTTTACAGTTCAAGTTCTCCCAAGTTGGAATGTTCTTTTGCTTCGGGATTAGTGCTGCAATACTCTGAAGGTTTCTTGGTTTGGTCAAAGCCCCCCATGCGATACCTCTCTCACGTGTCGCACCTTGAGACTTTTCCAACTTCGTTTCTTTGTTCCCCTCACTACAATCCGCATTTAAATCTCTGCACACAATGATGCCAGCGTTCTCATACTCTGTGGCGAGCGAGTCTATTACTTCTGCCATTTTTGCATAGTACGTTTTGGTGGTCATTTTCTGCAGATTCCAGTATGTATTTATTATGATGATTTGGTTACTATACACCTTCAATTCCGATTGGTCGGTCCATGCGGTCAGCGTGACTAACATCTCGTAAGATTCGTGTAGCTTTGTCGGTGTTGCCAAGCCTACTCCCATTTTTGTTGCTGTCAACAAGCCTGAGGACGGGTGGCCTAACATGCCCTTGCTTGCCGGTGATATTTCTACTACAAAGCCGCCCAGGCAGGGTTTTTCTTGTAACCAGGTCTCTTGTAAACATATAATGTCTAGTGAACCTAAGTCAACGTCACCAGGTCTGGTTAAATGAGCGTACCCACTTGTGTTCCATGACCCCAGGACGAAACACTTCTTACTTTCCTCTTGCTCTACATTACTTTGTTCGGTCAACGTAGATGCCGCTGACAACTTTGATTGCTAGTTCTCTGTTTTGAGATTTAATGCTGCTTTTAGCCATGCCAATGGACCTGTGCCTGCTGACATGTCCCTTGTTTGCACCGGGGGTAGTTTGTGTGCCCTATCGGTTCTGTTGTGGTGCCTATTGAAGCGTCGAACTTCTGCTCTTGGTTGTAGGTTGTAATTGTCTGGGACCATATCCTGGTGTTCATTCCTTGGTTGCGTATTATATTTGTTTTTTTCGTCCCTATACCGTCTTTGGTTTTATTTTTTATCATCCATTCGTACATACTCCCTCTCCGAGTCGTAAACCTTATCCTCTAGGTCTTTGCCGATTCTGTTGGCTCGTTAGCGCTCTTCTGTTCGTGATGTAAAGTGGTATTGTCTTTCTCCTTTATATTATACCAATGGTCTTTCTTTTCTCTTGGTGTATCTCTCTTTATTTCTGTCAGCCCAAACCCATTTTGGTCCATTTCTCTAACTGCGTTATCATCCGTATGTTGCACAATTGTTTCTTTAACATGGATGTACGCCTTTGCGATCTTTCCTCTGTGATATGGTTCCACTAACGTAATGTCTTCTGTTTTTGTCTTTTTCAGCGAATTAATTTTGCTCATTAATTTCAAGATTGTCTTCCTGTTCAGAATCATATAGCCTCTTTTTGGGTCAAGTTGTTTAACTTTGAATATGCGTCCCTGCTTTTCTGCTTTGGGAGTATCTGTTCTTCGATAATCATCTGAGCTTTTAGTGACCTCTTTTCGCTGTGGTAGAATCTGCCAACTTGTTCTTTGCTCTCTTGGGGACTTAAGTTAGTCTTCCCTTTTCTTTTTTTATTCCTCTGCTACTGGTCTCCTTTGGCTCTCAATTGCATCTTGCCTTCCTTTAGTTGTTTGGGCTTTTGGTCTTTCTATATTCTCCATTTCTTTCTCTGATTCTTTCTGTTTTTTCGTTTGTTGGTCTATATTCACCTCAATCACCGAGTTGTTGGAGGCGGTCTCCCAATGCTGGGACACATTCATCAGGTTTGTATCACTCATGAAGTCTTCTACCGATCGTGGAGAGCTCCTCGTTTTTTCTCTTTTTGTCAATCTCGGAGTGTTTTCTAGAGTTTCCTTATTTTTCTTTCCTTTTTTTTCTTTTAGCTTTGATGGTTCCTGCTGCTTCACCTTCTCTCCCGGTATAACTTTCTGAAGCTTGTCGTTGTTAGTTAGTTTTAATACCACCGGGACTTTTCTCTGAGGTTGATTAAGCAGTCCTGATTTGATTGGGTATAACTGTGGGGGTTTAGGGCTTTCCTCGTTCGCTTCCTTTATCTCTTGCTCTTTTTCAGAGCCATCGAAGATTTCACCCTTCTGTCTTTCTGACTGGGTCCTTCTGGTTCTCAAGTCCTCATGGTCCCTCCCCCTTTGTAAGTGCTCAATTTGTTTTTTTAAGTCCTCAAGTTCTTTTTCCCAGCCTTTCTGATGTAAATTGTTCCTTTCTTCTAAAGCTGTAATGTAGCTTTCTATGTGAGTGATTTTTGTAGACATAGAGGCCAAGATTGATGTGTTGTCTTGTATTCCTTCTTTAATTGCTTCGTACAATTTGCAATATGAGGCGAATGCAATTTTTTGCTTGGGGACTCCTTTTGCGTCGATGTAGCTATTTCACTTAACCGTCTGTTTTTCGGCGATTTCGGTGTGCTTGCTATTTTTCCCGGAGTTGCCATTGCTTCCATGAACAAGCTATCGCTCAACCTAGTTCTGTGTGGCTCTTCTTCTATCACTGAGCGTTTGGGTTGTTCTTTCAGGCCTTCTCTTTGATGGTTCAATCCGTAAAGGTCTCTTACGTTCTCTGGTGTGCATAATAGCTGGCCTGAATTCAGATGGACTTTTGTCCAGTCTTGACGAGAGGCATTTTGCCGGGAATCTTTTGGTTGCATCATCTGTTTTTACCGATCGGGGCCTTCATCTGAGGATTTCGGATGCAGGTTGGTTATTGGCATCGTCCGATTCGGTCGGTGTTTCTCTCGGGCCAGCTCCTGTCTTAGATGTTCATCATCGGTTCTTAATGTATTCTCACCCCCTTCTGGGGCCGCCTCCTGATGTTCTTTCAAAGTGCTTATCCTCCGACTTTCTTCTCTTTCCTCTATTTGGCGCCGGATTGCTTTAGCCGCCTTTCTTTTTTCCAATAGGAGCTGTGACAGACCTACGGCAGAAGGGCCTTCTTGCACCACATTTATTCCGGAGGTCCGTTGTCTGTTCACTGCGGAATTCTCCTCGACCGCTTCTAACATTTCAGCGTCCGACAGTTTGTTTTCCGAGTCTAATTTGCGCTTCTGTTGGTTGAAAAAGAATGCTTTCAATGTGCCTGACAAAGATGCTGGCGACGGCCCTTTTTGTGTTCCTTCATTTTTTTGTGGTTTCGTTTTTCTGTTTTCTCCTACCATTTTCGCTTTTCTTAGTTGCATGCAACCTTTTTCTTGGGTATTCTTTGATGTTTTCGTTATAATGATCTTTTCTTGGTTTTTTCTTTGTGTTATTTTGTTAGCAGTTTTCCTTTTTTTCTGTTTTAGTGCTGGCGCCTTTCTCTCTGATTCCGAGTCCGAATCTGACGTTACAATTTCACTTTCTCTCGTACTTTCATCTATTCCGCTCTCTTTAGTATCGTGTCTGTTGGGGTTATTGATTGTCTCCTGGTTTTTCTCCTTAAGACCTTTGTCTTCTTCTATGGCACTTTCATTTCTGCCTGGCTCCACAGCAGATTTTGCGGACACTGGGTCCATATGGACAATTGCTCCTGCGACCGTTTCAGAATTCTTCCTTTGTAGATGTTCGGGATTGTTTCCTCCGTCCCTTTCTTGGGATACTTTGTCCCTCTCCGCGGCTGCCCTTTCCTGCTCCAATATCAGGCTATTTGTGAGTTCCGCTGTCGGCAGCGCTTCGTTTTGCTTTTCGGGGCTGCCTGTCAGCCCTCGGCATTTCTCGCGGCCATGCCCCGCCTCTCTCTCCGTCCGCGTTGGACTCCGCCCAGCCTGCCCTGGGCCAGACAAGCCTGCAGTTCCTCCACCGCGGCTCTCCAACTGCTCTGATGCACTCGTCTCCTACCGGTCCTCGGCACTGCAGCGCTCCCACTGAGGGTCCGTCAGTGGCTGCCATTGCCGGAAACCCACTCGCCTTATCGGCGGTGTGCGGGGCGCTGCTCACCTCGGGTCCTGGTAAGTCCTTTTTTTTCCACCGCTTTGGTCTACTTGCGGCTCTTGTATTTCTAGTGCAACTTGGGTGGCTTCTGCTTGTATTTGCCCTGGGGGGGCTGCTGTCTTACATGCCTCTTCCTTGAGCTCGCTGTTTGTGCTCTTCCTACGAGTTCTAAGAGCTTGAGGCCCTTTATTCACTTCATGGGCACATTCTTCGCTGGTGGACGTCTTTGTTTTCAGCCTCTTGACTGGTGATTTATCGCTCCTTAGAAGACGCCTGCTGTGGTCAGCATCTGAATCTGCTACCGCCTCTTCCAGTCTTTCATTTCTGTCGTTTTTTCGCCCTTGGTGCGGTGGAGGTTTCTCAGATTTCTGAGTTGAGTCCATTCTCCCTCTGCTCCCGCGGACTCCAGCAGACTCAACTCTCCTCACCAACTCCGCTCAATTTCGCCTAAACTACTTCTGAGAACTTTTGCAAAGACTTTACCGTTTGATACCAGAACTGCTCTTTCCTATCCAGAACACTAGCCAATTGACTTTGGCCTGGCCCATTGACTTGAATTGTACTCCTCTAGTGAACTGAAACTATTTGCACTGACTAACAAGTATATGTGATCTATTCTACTTACCTTGTCCCTTTTGCTCACTTCTAAGTAACTGAACTGCCATTTGGCTCCTATTTCAGGGGAGCTCAAACTTTCTCAAAATCCAGAGTTTTGGATTGACGTGTATTGGTATATAATATTAAGTTGACTTCTGCTAGAGAAATGTTTTCTAAATGATTGTGTAATACATTAATAAGTGTTTTACCAAGAAACCTTGAGTGCAAGTGTTTACTTGAACCACTGTGATTGAAAGTCCTCCATGTAACTACTTGTACTGCTCACATTCACTCTTGAGATGAGCCTGGCTGCTCAGCTCGCTGCCAAAAACTGTGTGGTACAGACTTCTACCAAAGGTCAGTTTGGCTAACGCCTGTAGTCCCAATTGTGTGTAGTGGTCCCAGAGGGTACTGCATGCAATACTGCCTAACATACATCCATTGTACAAGTTATACAATATACAAACAGATAAAAAGTTTGCTGCAAAACCTTTATATTAAAATGTAATGCATGTAGATCGTTATACCTTTGTAAAAGCTTCAAACTAATGTTTTATACTGCTATCTTCTGACAATTGTGTCAATTTGGTTTACCTGCTTGGTATTCTTCAATCCTTCCAGGATTTATGTATGTTTTAATATAGCTTGTAAATAACAGACTGAGATATAAATTAGTTCATTCTATGTGTAAGGGAATTTACTGATATGCATTCCTAGTATTTCATTCCTCGTATTCACCAATTTTTTACTGAATACAATCAAGTAGGCGTACTAGCGAGAGAACTAAGGTTTTACTACGTCCCCACACACAACTCGAACATAACAATTCACGAGAGAGTTTAGTATCGGAAGGCAAATATTTACCCAAAGTTATTAGACTCTGATTTTCAAAGAATCGACAGAATACAACCAAGTGCTTTAGTGTCTCCAATTCTGTGTTACTAAGACAAAAATGACAAGAACCATCATTTTCATTATTGCTATTAAGTTTCCAGTTTTTGAGGCGTGCATTAGTTGGAAATAAGTTTAGCCTAAATCTCCTAGATATTCCTTGCTCGACTGCACAGAAAAGATGTTAAATATGGCATACAGGGATCATTCTTACGTCTAAATTTTGCATATTCAACATATGTTCCATATGTAGCAATTTGATCTGAATTGAGAGCCCAGTCAATTTGGACAAGTTTTTTCTTTACAAGCACTGGACGAATTTGTAGATCTGCAGGATCCATCGCCACTGCTGCGAGAAAGGTAGTCATTTGGTCGTTGAATAATGAAAGCGACGCTGGTGTGGAGTTTGTAAGCATTAAAGCTAGGTCCTCAAAGAGAATTAGGAGGAAGATATGACAATTTTGTGTAATTGCTGAGCCTTTACCATAAAAGCTTTGAAGCCAGCGAGGACAAACCCTGCTCATGAATAACTATAACATTGGGCATACTTTTAGGTAATCCAAGGACAGTTTTCCAAATTAAGACTTGAATTTTGTTGAGAATTTTGCCAACATCAAGTAGGCAAAGATCAAGCCCATACAAAATGGTCGACTCCACTTTTAGTAAGTAGAAGTCAAGCAATCGTATGAGCGAGAATTTGCAATGCTTGTGATAAATGAGCGTAATTTGTGCTGTCTTTGAAGCAATTTTGATGGATAAGGAACTGTGTCACATCTTCAAAGAATTAGTATTTGTAAGCTTGTAACCTCGATAAGTCAGTCCCAGGGTGCGATGGATTGGATTGTTTTCAATGTACCAATGATATCTAACTACTTTTTTTGGTTAGAAAATACAAGAATATTAGATTTTGTGGAATTCGTGACCAAATTATGTTTGCAAAAAACAAAAAATCGAAAAGCTTTAAAGAAGCTAATAAGACATTGTTTGTTTGTGGATTATATAGCGCTACAAACCCTCAGGTATCTGAGCGCTGCTCATTTATCGATCTCGGAAGGATGAAAGGCTGAGTTTGGCACTGCCGGGTTTCGAACCTGCATCAGTAGGCTATGCACCAATGTCAAAGCGAGCGCTCTAGCTGTGCTATCTGACCGGCTGGTCATGTGATAAATGAGCGGCTGATACATTGTATTGGCGTACTTGGGTTTCGGGGGGAATACTTGAGATGGGGGATGTGCTGCGTGATGGAGGAATGGTACCTTTGAGGAACTGCAATGGTTATATGATCTGAGCAATAGAGAGAGTTAGATTCAATGGACTTGAAGCACTTTTCTTACAGAGACTAGGCATGTTATCTATGCCAATACAGGATGAACCGGCAGGGTGTGCTATATTTGCTTCGTCACCACGTATAGTATCCACATATGTTACACTAATGCCTGTGGATCCTCTCATTGATTCCTGGAAAAAGATTGAAGGGGATGTGGGAAGAGGACCTGGGCTGTGAAATTATGGATAGGGAAGTGGGCAGATAGGACGAGTAGGTTTTAGGAGTAATTTGAAACGTACAGAGTTTTGGGACGTCTGTACTGGACTCCGGTGCTTATGCATGCTTTGGACTTGATTGAAAATGCTTTTTGCTGGGGTTGTGCTATGGAGAAGGGTAAGGATTGTTATAAGGCAAAGGACTTTTGGGCGGGAGGGATGTATTGGACAGAATGGATACAGTATTAACAATGACCTTTCCTAGGATACCCTTTGCAAGTCATTTTACTAGCCAATATAGGATGGTGTACGATTGCTAGGCAGAATAGTCAATGGAATGACAAAGTGCTAGTAGCGACTGTAAAACAAATATGAAAATTGTGAAAAACAAGGAAAGAAACGCAAGTGGAGAGTTGGGCAAATGATATGCAAGTGTTATCTGACTTTGAGAAGGTCTTGTTTCGACAACTAAATAAAGAGGAGGATTACTTAGAACTCTGGTCACCTTTTAACAGCCTCTATGGTGGGTAGGTATTTAATCACTTGCATGTACAGTAGGTTAGTGGAGGAATACTGGTTTGGGGCAAGGTATGTGTAAATGTCTTTTTTAAATCTATTTTTTTCGATGTGTCGGTAAGTGCTCTGTGGGTATAATGTCCAAGGATAATGTATGTTAGTGGGGTTTGTGCCATATTACAGTTATTATAGTACATGCTGTATCATAGGATTAAGTTGTGTTAGTGTATTCATTAATTGTTCAGAAAGGAATTGGAACTCTGATATTGCATGAATGCTTGTATTAGTTACTTGTTGAAAGTGTTGGAAGAAAATAGCATGTGTTGAACCAACAAATCCCCACTGCTCTGGCCACAGCATCCAAAATAACGTGGGGCATCCATCGACTGATGCGGGAAGCTTCCCTCACTTGCAAAAAAATCAAACTTCAAGTAAGTGTCCCTGCACATAGTTACCAGGCATAGCCCTATACTATTGCTGGAAGGCAGTATCCGCGCTGCACCTCAATATCACGTAACATTATGCCCTATGCCGGGGAGTTGCACTAGGCCCATTGTATCCATCCAAGCGTGCGCTCCAGTTGTGTCCTCGAAGAAATGGGACCGCCCACTGTAGAGCACCGTAAACTTTGCCAGATATAGAAGCATCTAACTGATATTTGCTTTATGCTGCAGTTTTTTGGTGGGGCTGAACAAGGCCCTGCGTTTCTGCACAAGCACAGTGTAATCAGCATAGATGGCTAGCTTTGTCGACGCACGCACATTGCTCCACACCTTCCCTTGAAAATGCTAGGATCCGTTCCGTCCTTAAAGTTCATGATGCTTGCAATGAGGGGTCGCGGAGGGGCTCCCGGCGGTGGTTGTCGGGCCAGAGACCGGGGTGCTCTTTCTACCATGAAATCCTGGGTCAACGTCCCAGGGCCTAACTCCTGCAGTAGAAGTTTTTCGACTTAAGTGGTTGGGTCCTGTCCTTCCTCACCCTCGGGCAGCCCGAGGAATCTGATGTTATTCCTCCAAGACGACCTCCAGAATCTTACGCTCGAGGCTCCAGGACCGCCACTCTGGTCGGCAGCTCAGTCACCTGCACCTGGGCTGCAGAGATGCTGGATGAGTTTTCAGACACTTGCGCCTCGACCGACCCCATCCGGTCTGACAGCACCCTCACATCTTGTCGCAGCAGCCCAACATCCACTATGACGGCATACACTGTGTTAGAGACAGGATTTTAAGGATGCAATAGCGTTCAGGATATGGTTCTCCCCTTGCTGGCTAGATGACGTGCCAGGCGCTCCACTCTCCGTGTCTGCAATCATCTTCCCCACTCCGGCCCCATCTTTCCGGGTGTACGCTTCAATCACGGTCCGTTTGCCCTTACTTCTCTTGTGTTTTTCAGGCATCAATGTACCAGGCAGGGGTGCAGGCCACCCAGAAGCACAACACCAACAGCCTGTGTGCTTCACTCAAGTCTCTTTCCGAGGCGCAGCAACAAGTCCATGCAAGGTTTGGAGCAGAACCTTCCCCCGGGGGGAGGCGAGGAAGAAGCAATGACTGCAGGGTGCTGCAGTGTCATGGAGGAACCCGAAGACCAAGATTAGCCCCAGCGAGCCTCGACTCTACAGGGGAGATTCATTCAGTCATTTGTATAGTGCCTTTCACCATAATTATGGGCCCAACGCGCTGTTGGTTGAATGCCCTCGAAGGGACCGCAGTCCACATTTGGGAGAATTGTGAGGTGGTATTATGCTTGTATGCATTTAAGCCATTAAAGTTATGTGAGGGTGGCCAAGACCATGCTCGTCACACATGCCTGAATAGCGTGTGGATGGGTGCAGACTAAACAGGGTTGGATTGTGTTTAAGGAGAGCGAGAATTATGTGGGAAGTGGGTGTTGTGCAAATATATTATATATATCACACACACACACACACACTGGAAAGAGCCTGTGCTACCAAGGTGTGGTGTGCAAGGGGAGGAAATGGGTTAGCTGTACAAACAACAATGTTTACATCCTGGGTTCCGTCTAGGTACAAAGAGCAGTACAACGTATCACTTGGATTTAAAAGGAGAGCAGGGCCTAAAATGCATAGAAAGACGTAATGTGATCAAAATTCGGAAAACACAGATAGGAGGAGCAGGGCCTACAATGTGTACACAGACATTGAGTGAATGATTTTAGATGTCACCTTATGCAGAATAAGGCTACCTTACACAGTTAGGCTAAATGTAGAATATGGTTACCTTACATAATGAGGCTACCTTACACAATTAGGCTACATGCAGAATACGGCTACCTTGCACAATGATTAAGCAATTAGGCTAAATGCAGAATATAGCCACCTTACACAATTAGGCTAAATGTAAAATATGGTTCCCTTACACAATTAGGCGAAATTCATGTCACTATATGGTATTAGGTAACAAGAGTGGAGGGGTTTTACTGAAATACAGTAATGACAGAACTCCCCGCCCACACAACACTGCCTTATCCGTCGCTGTAGGTTGTCTGTGCCAGGCGTCCTAGGCGAACACAGGCAAACAGAGTGGAGCTGCCCTTTGCCTCTGGCCCCAAGTCAATGGCTGCCCTGGTTCCCTTCGCTAAGAGGAGGGCTTCCTCAAAAGGCTGGCCAACCACAGCAAGAGACGGCGGGAGGAGGGCGGGAAGAGTACAGGGGAGGGTCAGGGTGGGACAAACAAGGCGAGGGGAGCAGGGAAAACGAAAAAACAAAAAGCCAACGAGTGCAGCAGGACCCACTTTCACCGACTGCCGCACATGAAAAATGATGTCCTGATAGTACACCAGCAAGATCCCGAAAACTAGTTTGTACCTGGGGAAGAGAAGGGCACGCACCAAGCCCCGACCAATTTGTCGAGTGCACCCAGTTCAGAATGACCAACCTTAATTGTCCAGGAAAGGGATAGCTCAGACCAAGTAAAGAATAGATGAAGGACCCAGGGCTGCACCTGCTGAACTCTGAGGGAAAAGGATGGATGGTCATTTTGAACCAGGGGTAAGACCCAACAAGATGCCAATAGCACACAGTCAGAAGATCCACCCGAGACCCTAAATGTATCATTACCTACAAAGAAGAACACCAGGGGATGTATACTGAAGTGGCGATCAATCACCTGTTGAAACAGCAGGAAGATCTCAGAGGTTGAAGGACCCTGCCGGAAAGAAATAGCACTACTCAGGGCTGTCTTACAGTAATAGCCTGATGAAGAGTATGTGGGCCTCTCAAATCTGAGCGAGAGGAAGGCAGAGGATATTTGTCTAGAGTGTGGGGTGAGGGGACCCATTCAAAATCTGTGCCCTCACCCCAGATACCAGGAGCAGGATTGGATCCATTTAGTGAAAACAGCACCACAAGGTAAGAGCAAGAAAGGGAAGCTCCCACAATCGCCAGCTGTATGCCCGGGGTGACATGCTAGAAGAAACCTTTGAGTGCCATTAAGATCCAAGGGAAGTGGATCTGGGCCTTGTTAGACTGGGCAGCACCAGCAACGTCATACACTGGGAAATGCTATCATTGCACAATTCCCAGGCAGAGAACTGGATATGTGTTGCATCCATGGGGACTGGATGATGGCAGCAAAGCGAGGGTCCCAAACCAGGTGTAATTGTAATGGGTTATTTATAACACGCTTAATCCCCAGAGCTTTCTAAGCGCGGACCTGGGGATCGAACCTATGTTGCTCCACATCGTCTTGTTTCCAAGACGAGGGCGTTGCCCCTGAGCTATCCTCCTGGGGACACAATCTGGAGTGTCAAAGTCCTTCTGAACCAAATCACCCAGTGGATTTGATGTTGAGGAGTAGGTTTCCCGTGTTCATGGAATGGATTGAGTCTTTATGCCACCAACAACAAAGACATACCACCCCCAAACCCCTTGGGTGAGCCAAGTGAATAGGTGTTATGCGTGTGGGGTCCGGAAGTAGATCACTCAATCTAAAAGGACGCTGGTGTCAAGTTCCACAAGGTTGCCAGGAGGAGAGAAGTCAGAGGAGAGAAAGTTTCAAAAAATATCTGAGCAAAAAGAGGACAGGGGGCTTTAGAAAAGGGGTAGAGGTAGTATGGGACAGGCTCAGGGTCATGACAGAGTGATGTAGGGCGGGGGGGGGGGTAGGGAACAGGCAATTCTCCAGACATGGGGTGGGCACCCTAATAGGGTATATGCCCCAGTCTATCCTACCCTTGAGGCAGGGTGTCGAGTTGAGGTGGCCTGAGACACTACACTAACCCAAACCCCACGCTATATTGACTTTCACAGACGTCTCTGGCCAGAGTTCAGGACAGCAACTCCCAAAATCCACCTCTGTGCAACTATGAAAACCTGGACTGGAACCAGGGCATTACACTGAAAAAAGAAATGGAATTGATTTGGATTTTTCTTTTGATGGGACATCCAACATCCGACCTACCAACCCTGAGATGGACCCAGGCTCGGTTTGGCCTATTGGGCAATCTAGCAATGCCCGAAATGCAGGCACAAAATGCTAGTGCGGGCCGTTTTTTTTTGGTTTGGTTTTTGTACTATTTATTTATTCGCACCTAGTTATTCGTGCACATTAAAAGATACAGGTTTGTTAAAATGGGCCAGTTTGACGAGTTACTTCACTGCAGCTAGTAGTTTCGACCAGTATTACTGAAGAAATATATTTTCAAATACACAGCTTGCAACTTAATTTGCCAAAATACTCCCCATCGGGTACTATTCAAACAGTTTATCCGAAAAAGGAACAAATTGCCATTTTTTTATTGCCCGAACACATTTTATGCACCAGTCTGACCCTGGGTGGATCCCAGATGAATGGTGGTGCAACATAAAGACAGAGGACTGCAGGGGAGAAGGCGACAACTCCTCCCCATACCGAAATGGAAGCAAAACCCACCAGCAAATGAAGAAAGCCACTAGGAAAACGAGCAGTGCAGGCAAGGTATTATGTGTAAGAGAGGGTTACCAGTTAAGTGTAGTGTGGCGGGAGTGTAAAAGGTGAGTGATAGAAAGGTGTGCAAGAGAAAGAGGGGGGTGAGTGTAGGGGGATTAAAAGAGGAGGTGAGAGAGTAAGTGACGCAGGGTGTGTGGCAAGAGAGTGGAAGAGAGTGAATGTTAGTAGTGGGAAGAAGAAGGTTGTGTGTAGAGAGGCAGTGTGTGTAAGATCAGCAGGCACAGGAACAGCCAGGGGTTATTGAGGGAGAATAGTGAGAGGGTAGGGGTGCAAGTAAAGAGATGGATGCAGGTATTGAGTGAAAGGGTGACGGAAGATATGGGGGTAGCATATAGGAGCAGCTAGGAGAGGGAGATACAGGAGGGAGAGCAACACTAAAGAGAGATCATTCCATCCTCAACCAGCAATCACCACTAGACCACCAGGGCATTGATTTTGGGATTGGGTTGCAGGTGCACCAAACCAACAGCCCCCTCCTCTCACCCAGAAAAAGGCCAACAAGACGGGCAAATTGGTGCTGTCTGCACCGATTTGTCCCCAAGGAAGATAAAACATAGCACTATTTAGAGTGGCACACTTGGGGGAATTAGGGGACTGGCCCTGTGCCTGTAGGGCAGCCCAACGAGGGGCAGATTCTTGCTGGTTCCCTGGGGTGGGGGGGGGGAAATAGAGGGTCTGGCCCCTCGTTGCCACCCCTGGCACAATGTTGTTTCGCCTTATTTGAGGGCAAATGGGTACTGTTTTGCACCGATTTGCCCCCATGGAAACATTGCACTCCATGTAGAGTGGCAAACTTGAGGGCAACTGGGGGCTGCACAGTGCTTGTGGGCCAGCCCTCTCACAACTGGCCCCAAGGAGGTGCACATTCTTGCTGCTACCCTGGGTGGGGCAAAATTGAGGTTCATGTCTCGTTTTGCCACCTCTGGGAAGCAGCAAGGACCACTAGGTCACAGGCAGAATGATTTTGGAGGTGGGGGGCCCCCATGGGCCAAACAGCCCTCCACCCCAAAAATAGCCACAAAGGTGGCACAATATTGTTTTGCCTTCTTTGGCGGTAAATGGGTGCTATTTTGCATGGATTTGCCTTCAAGGCAAACAACATACAGTAATCCAAACCCCCCCCCCCCCGAAGGAGGTCCACATCATTGTTGCTTCCCTGGCCTGGCAAAATTGGGGGTATTTTCCAAAATGTTGCCATGCACGCAGAGCAGCAATGGCCACTAGACCCCCCCCCCGCCAGGTATTCCTTTAAAGGGAGGGGGCCAATTAGACACGCGGCCCTCTTCTCCTCTGGACCCAAAAAGGATGGGCATTCCATTTTGCCCTCCCTGGAGGCAGATCTGCAGCATAACCTGCCAATCTACCCGTACGGAAGGTAAAATGTGATAGGTTTATTTATTTTTTTTTGGTTGGTGCATGGGCAGTGCTGGAAATTCACACATTTTACTGGAGGAACTCTCACCCCTGCCCACCCGTGCTTCGCACGATTTGGGGTGGGGGGGTGGATTGTCAGTGGGGTGGGTGGGACTGGGGTCAGATGGGAGGTGGAGCCATGTGTTGAATGATGTACACATAACCGGAATATAGGATGCTGGCATAAAAATAAAGTTCATTTTGGGAACATAAGAATGACCATCAATTTGTCAAACATGTCTGCGCTAGTAATTAAAATGTTAATTCCTTCCGAGCATTCAATACACACTTGGTATGGTGCTCATTTCCTCCGTCAGAATAATCGCCCCGACACTAAAATGTGTGCAAAGCCAGAGACAAATATACAGCTTTTGGACAGTTTCATTTTTTGAGTTTGGGATGTTGAGCAAAGTATGACTTTCAGAAGCAGTCTGAAGTCTTTGCATATCTTGGCTCAGCTGCACGCATAGAGACACTGCCTGTGTCTCTATGTCTGCAGCTGAGCAGTGATATTCCATAGAGTGCCATACCCCCTAACCTCCCCAAGTGAGGAAGCCCTCTGCCGCACATGTCTCAGACAAAAAGTTCAAGAGACTCGAAGCAGTCAAGAGTGGAGAGCTTCCTCAATTTGGGTGGGTTGGTTGCGCCTCTTGTGTACCTGGAACGGAGTTCCAGCACAACAGTTTTTGCTAAACTGCAGCTCAGTTTTGTTCCAGCACAATTCCTCACCTATGCATGGAGGCATTTTAGTGGGTTGGCTCACAATTGCAGGATCAGCCCATGAAATGTCCCCCATGTCGACAAAACATTGCTGCTCCCTTGGCTGCAATTTGGGGGTATTTTACATCATTTTGTCAACACAGGGGAGCAGCAATGGCCACTAGACTCCCAGGAATTCCTTTTAGAGGAGAGGCGGAGGGGGCCACTTAGCAGATAAGCGGCCCTCTCCCCCTCTGGACCCAAAAGGGATGGGGCATGCAATTGTTGCCCTCCCTGGGGGCACATTGCAGCCAATCTGCCCCTAGGGATAGTCAAATTGTATGCATGTTTTTTTTTTTGTTGGCGCATGGGCAATGCTGAAAATGGACACAATTTACTGGGGGATCTCACAGCCCCAGGCCCTCTAGACGGGGCAAGTGCAAGGCCGCCCTGTCCTCCACATGCAAGTCAGTTGAGGTTCACTTCGGCCAGGCACTGTGCTGCCCCAGAACAAAAAAAAAAGATTGGCCTCTCAGAAGAGCAATCAGGCTATGCTCTGCTGGGGCATTGCGTGGGGCACGTCCCTTGGCCAGCGTGAGAAGGTGCAGTAGTGCAGTAGTTTGCCACAGAGCCCGGCTGGGGTCGCGAGAACCATGTGGCGCACAGACAGGACCCATACACACGGTCTACAGCAATCCAGGGGAAGGTGACTAAGCCGTCTTGTGATGTGTGTACCCTAGGTACAGAGGGGGGAGGCCTTTTCAAAAGTTTCCAGGCTCCTTATAGTCGACCACATGCAAGGCAGGCACCCTAGTGTGCGCTGTCCCGATCTGCACCAAAGACCACCTGGGGAGAGGTTGCCAGCTGGACACGGTCGCAAGGCCTGCGCTCCACTGCTGTCCCGCACAGGTAGCCGCGAGGCACCACAGACAGCCAAGGCCAGCTGCCCCGGGGTAGGTGGAAGATGCATATGGTTTTTATGCCACCACCACCACCAGGGCACGCCGGGCACCTGGATCTCCCGAACCCCATGAGGTGGGGAGGCCAGGACGCACCGACAACAAGCCTCCACGCCCGGTCCATGGATCCTGCGACTGTGCTGATCAGGGTCTAACCATGGGGGGGGGATGAAGGGAACATGGTGCCTACGAAGGCCCCAGGGAGTGTTCCTCGTGGCAATTGACGTTTAAGCGACCCTCAGACCGGCGTAGCCCTGGGAGGAACTCTGGGCTGCAAGGTGCGTTTGTAGTGTCGATGATCAATGTGTCCTGCAATTCACATCAATTCTTGTCTTCCCAAAGCAGTTGACATACCGATGATCTACCCTGTTCGACCAAGGTGGGAGTACCCACACTTGTGAGGTCTGGTTTTGGTTGGGACATCTGTGTGAGCGTGGGATCGTAGAACATGTGTTTTATGAGCAGTTCGGTCCTTTTCCAGTGGGAAATCTGTGAAAATAGTGTATTTTTTTGTCACATTTACAACATTGGAGTGCATTCTCTGTAAGAAATGTTAGCGCGATTCACACAAGTGAGACCTCTTTGGATTCCCCTGGGCATCTCCTTTTCAAAACTATATGGGGATCCCACCTTTCCTTGGTGGTTGCGATTCCTGGGCCCTCAATGCATGTGCTTGCTGCAAGGCCAAATATGCTCTTCACAGAGCATTTCCATGCTGGTGGTTCAGCGCTTCCTTTGGCCCAGGCCAGTGGGCCCACACATGTGACATAACATTTTCCTCGGGGCACCTGTTGTAACGCTCACCTGACTCCCACGGAGGCGCTGGCCTGGTTTGCGCTGCTGTGAACTCTTCTAAGGTGATGCGCACGGTTCGGAAGACGGACTGGCCGGGCCCCCCAAATCTTGACTGTCCTGCTCGCAGAGGTACCCTTCTGTAGGCGAAAATAGGGGATTAACGGTCTGCAGGGTAATGCAATCGGCCTCCCACTTTCCCCTCTCACCCTCCTCGAAACCCTTCTGTGATTCCCCGTAGCGTCTCACCTTAGGGTCTGGAAGGACGGGCTCTCCATCCTGCTTCTGATGCAGGGGCGCGTTGGTATCCAGTTACTTCACTGGATTTTCGGATTGGTGAGAACCAAACTTGCTTGGCTTCCAGGTACGTTTTTTGATGAGATTCCCCTTGTGTCCATGCATTAATGCGCTAATGCTAGTGTCTTTTTCACCATAGGGGCCGGGGTACGGAATGCCGGGGAAAAGGCACCGACCCGAGATGAAAGGTGAAATCCTTGTAGAAATCAGGTAAGTCATTAATGAGCGTTTTGGTAATGTCTTTCATTCGCTCATTAACGCCGATGTCTTTTTTCCCCTTAGGGGCCGGGGTCCGGAAATGCCAGGATGCGGCGCAGACCCGAAATGAAGAGGGAATGAACCAACTGGTAAGTCTTAACATGGAGATTTAGCTTTCCTTATTTCCTTCTCTCTCACCTTTTGTTCTTGTCTTTTTCTCCCTAGGCGCTGGGGCGTGACTGCGAATCCGGATGATCGCTGCTGTACATGGATGCGCCCTATAAAAGGTGAGTGGAATGCGGCGCTGCAGCGATCGACGCGATGTGCTTTTAAATAAAAGTCTTCCTTTTCAGGATTGTCGGCGGGATGTCTCCGGGATGCGGCTTTAGCAGGTAAGGACTTTTCCTTCTTCTGTTCTCTTCTTCTCTTCCTTTGCAGGTGATCCAGGATGCTGGCAGGCGTGGCAGAAGTCAGGATGCAGGAGCAGACACAGTGAGCGTCCAGCTGCTAGATGCAGAACAACGCAAAGCACGTGTGGCTGTTCGGGTGGGGTTTAAATATCCCCGGAAGAAGTTCCAGGTATGTATCCTTCCTCCAATCAGGTATGTATCCTTCCCCGACCACGCCCGGATGGTAAATTAGTCCCACAGGTAAAGTAGTTCCTTTCAGGCCTCAAGGAGGCCGGGATCCTGCAGCATGGTCTGCATCAGGTAAGTGCACCTAAGCACTCTCATAATGAGCCTGGCACCTATGGCGCCAGGACTGATGTCTTTTATGAGCCTGGCGCCATAGGCGCCAGGACACTGTCCAAAGGGCCCCTATATGGGGTTGCTGGGGTCCTTCCTTGGGGACTGGATGTCTGCTTTCGGGGACGCAGGGCTTGAACCGGCTCCCCGGGAGCGGGCATCATGACACCTGTCCCAAAGTGTGAGGGAAGGATATTAGTTGTTTGCTCAGCATTTCAGTGTTTCCCCAAAAGAAAATATCTCTGAATAGTGTATTTTTTCCACTTTTTTGCTTTTGCTGGGCATTCTGGGTAAGATATTCTTGAATAATCAATGCACGCTGGGTGTATTGTATTTTTTAATTCCCACAAGAGTCTTCTTTTTGAAAATGTATGTAGTCCCTTGTTTTCTTTTGTGGGAGTGATGACCCCGCCCTAAATCTATGGGTTGCAGACAAGGCCCAATACACTCTTCCCAGAGCGTTTGCCATACACATGGTTAGCCATTTCCTTTTAGGCCAGGAACAGTGTACCCAGGCATGTGAGATGCCATTTTTTTCAGACACGTGTCGGAATGTAGGACAATCATTGGTTTCTCATGATTGTGAGAACTTTTACATACATTTGCTAGTGCGCTTTGTTACACAACCCATTCATTTCCCAAATATGTGCCACATTCAGTCACTGCTTTAGGCACTGCTCGTTTTTGTGACCTGCACACGTCACCTATCCTAAGTGTCTGACTTCTTTCAAACAATGTATGCTTGGCATTCTTCACCACATTGGTTTTTGTTATTTTCATATGCTAAGTAGGTCACTTTAGGCTATCAGCATAAAAATACTGTGTACCAAGGCTTGGTTTTTGCTACAGGGTATTGCTCGTTTTCAGAAACATTATGAAAAATGTATCTTTTCCTACCTAGAAGAGTCAGGGAAATGTAGCGGTGCATTGCTTTTCTAATATTTATGGAAGGCATTATGTAACAAGTGCAAACAAGTCCAGCACATGCTTTTTTCAGTTATTATTGCAATTTTAGGCAAATTATGGAAATTCCGGGTAAATGGCTCTTGCCTCATCTGCGCAGATGACCCCTTACTAGATTTGGTCTACTTTATAGAAATGTACGCCTTTCTACGTTCCCATTCAGCTTTCCTACCCTCATCGATTCTGTGCAAGCAGGTCCTATTGAAAAGAAGGGACTACTTGCCTACCCCCCACAAAAATGAAGGTACACTATATTTGGTTTTGTTTCCACTTAATAGGTTCTTGAAATCTTGGAAGATGGGGAATTCAGAACGGCAAAACTTTTATTCATAGCTCTTACATGAAAAAAAAGCTTCTTTGTACATCATTTTATTGTCATTTTCTGAAAACCCCCACAAAATGTGGTCACTTTTCTGTTATTTTCTCACACCACACTACAGCAAACCACAAATCATTATTGGCGTTACGACCGCCTAGATGTGGGAAGAAAAAGGTGCAAATTTGGCCAGGATATCACTTGTAACAAAAATGTAACGAGGGTTCAAGACCAACATACCAAAATGTCCAAAAAAAGGCCTCTGCACTGGGAGGAAAAACCCTCAGCAGTTAAGGGGCTAACTTCTTACACTATTATCGCGCTCACTCAAACACACAGGCACACTTGCTGCAGAACCACCGGTCACTACTAAGCCAATACCTCACACTCAGCAAGCCACTGCTCCCCTCCTTCCAACCTGGAGGGCTACCAAGAGACCTGCATCCCTGATGTCACCCGAAAAACCCACACTTACAGTTTCCTGTCCCCTGCTTAAGTAGTCCTTCCCCTATGAGGATTGGTTGCTTATCCCCAACCAATCTGGCCTTTTCTCCCCCTCCCCAGTTGGTGGTTTGGACCGCATTCAAATGGGCCACCTCGGTAAGTTCGGGGGAGGGTGTTCCCTTCCCCCTATTAATTCCTTGTGATCTAGAGGACATTATGTAGACAATGAGAGCTTGACAGCGGACTCTGCTGTGCTTACGACGCAGAGCTCTGTGCTGTACTGCTGCACGGCTGAAGCGGATGCATGTATGTGTGCGGGCGTGATTGGGTCTCTGCGGGGCTGAAGTTGTTCCTATCGGCTCTTTCTCTTAGGCGCTGATGTTTCTCTCACTTGGTATTCTTTTTTGTCTCTGCAATGCTCTGGGACTTTCCAAAAATCAAAGACAAACACTGTCCAGGATCTGAATCAAGGGGCAAGGCTCGAAACAACGGTCTGCAAACACATGCTGGCATGGAACGGGTTAGGAAGGACAGGAATTGGGTTCCTCTCTGCTGCCACTTTCCACCTCAGGGATAGTAGAGGATCTGGATGGCTCTCTGGTAGGCTCCCTACCCCCGGCTGAGTGGAGTTTCCCATTCCTTCTTGACAAGGTCTGGTTACTGGCCTGGTCACACGAGCAGGATCGACAAGACAATCTGAGAGGACCCGCTGATTAGAGTCTCTGCAACATGGAGAATGCCAAGTATTTAATTTGACCCAACACCTTATGTTAGGGAGATTTATCATTGTTATGTTATGTTACTTTGCATTTATATAGCGCCTTATGTACCATTGGTATGGTCTGAAGGCGCTGGTAGTTTGAACGGCCTTGGGAACCGAAGTTCATGCTCAGTTATGCTTCATCCCCTCTCCTAGTGAAGTCCCAGCACTTTTGCTGGACTACTGGACCTGTTTCTTTAAATCCTGAATGGATTTAAAGAATCCATTCAGGATTCGTTCATTCATTCTTGTGGGCTGTCTTTTAAAACTCTATTCTTTGTATTCTGCCTGTACTATGGAGTCTGTCTGCATCATAGCTCTTAAAGGCATCTGTGTTTTTACTACTGCAGCACACAGCTCCTTATGTGCAGAGTTGCTGGGGACCCGTAGGGTCCTCCTTTAAGATTATTTGTCTGTAGCCTCAAGTAACAGTTCTTAAGGAAGGCTAGAGAGATACTTAGTATGTCTCCCAAACTCTATAGTCCAAGAGATTTGCCGACACCACCTTCAGTGGAGTGCCAAACGGATACCTAGTATCCCCTTCTCTCTGCTCCTGTGATTTTTTTTTTTTAGTTACATAGACAATCACCTAGTTGTGGATGTGTTCTACCAACTATTGTGTAATTTCTATATCGCAGGCTATGTCCATAGCCTCTGTAGTGCACCATAAGGTCACCCAAGTTGGGGCCTCTTTGTTTTTCACAATTACTAGCATGGTTCTTTGTCAGCCCATCAACCATTCTGGGCAGGGGGTCGGGGGGGGAAGGGGTCAGTGCGTGTGTTTTGTCTTTGGTGGGAACCTGTAGGTATCCCCGCCTAGGCTCCAGAGTGTCTGGCAAGCAGGACGAAGGGGAGGAGTTTTCCACCCCCCCCTGTCCTTTGTCTGCCAGAGTGCCTGAATAGGTCCAGCTCCCACGGGAAGTCAGACTATCCTGATTGGACAGCCAAACACCCATTTATGTAAAATGCTGAGAGATTATAGAGGAGTGTGTGCTGGAACTGTATAAAAAGGTGAGGCTTCTGGAGTGAAAAGCTAGTCGACCACTGGAAACATAAGTAACCGAAGAAGACGACCAGAGACGCCTGCAGAAGCTTTGCAACACCATGAAGCGACCACTGCTGTCCTGACCCAGTTTTCTATGCCATAGAGGAGCTCTGAAGAGGATGATTCCTTCCCTTTGGCTGGTGAGAACAACCAGTCCCACGACTAACTTTGAAACAAGCTATCTCCCGAGGTCCTATGAGCTTCCTAGACCTGCGGATACCCAATACCAATACCAATACCAGGAGACCTGCTGCCCATTTCAAGTGCATTGTCATAGAAAGGTCGAATCCATCCAAATCTTTGCTTAACCCGTCCAGACATCTGATTCAACTCGCCCAGACCCCCTCACCAGAGGTGGGACTGAAGGAAGGGAGGATGATTGACCAGGCGATCCGTGTCCTCTGTTGGTGCTGCAGAAAAGGCACAAAACCGCAGAGTGAACTAAGAAGTTGCTGAAAGTCGTGCCACAGGTCCTCCCTCCAGACTGCTGTTGAGAGACCCAGTCCATTGTCCTGCCTTCAGTCACCAGACCAAGGAATCCGGAGGTCGGGTCCAGGGCTGCAACATCGCGGACCATCCAGCACAAACATTTTCTTCTAACCTAAGGTACTTTGGGGGAAAAGGTATTGCTTACCTGATTCCAAGAAGTTGCTCCAGAGCACTGGAGTGCATGTAGAGTTGTCCAGGACAAACTCCCTCTCACCTCAGACCCAAGTCGCTGCTTGTGTCCCCTTCTCAAGTCTGTTTCAAGGTCTCTCTTGTTAGTTGTTAACTTGCTGCTTCTATAACTCCAGAATCTGGAAGAAATCCACAGGAACTCTTCGTAATTCGCTGCTTGTCAAGACTTCAAGTCCTCGCCGAACTGCCTTTAGCTAGAGATGTGTTTTTGGACTTAAGACTTACTTGGCGAAGAAACCGTCTCTAGAACCATGAACTAAGCTCATGTGGCACTAACCAACCATTTTCCTCCCTTTAAGTGACTTTTCTATATTTCTTTGGAGAGTAAATGTATTACCGTATAAACCGTTGAAAAGTGCATGAGTGTGCAATAACCGATATGATGACATTTTCTTTTCCCTTTCGAACGTTGCTACAAATGTAACCGTGAACAAACACAAAAGTGAAAGTGCCCTTTGAAGTGTATTATCAAGTATTCCTAAGTGTTCTAGTATAAACGTCTGAAGTTTTTAAGGTGAATCTGGTGTAAATATAATAAATATATACTTTTTATATAACCATATGTTTAAGTGCTTCTTTGTTGTGCCTGTCTAGCTAAGATTAAGTGTACTTTCCGACAGCTCACATCTTCCTCTTAATATATGCCTGACTGCTCTGCCACACTAGCAAGGTCCTGAGCTAGTACAGACGGATACCAAGAGTTGGGAATCTACAAACCAGTGGGATAGCTTACTAAAGTCTTACTGCCAGTAGGACTTTAGGAAAACTCCCCAAACACTGTAAAATCCTGCTCCACAAAATTCACCTGCGGTGGTTTATCACATTAGTATTCTCATAAAACAGCTGGAGCCAAGCCATAGACCAAGGAGAAAAGAGTATGGGATAAGGAACAAGTTACTTACCTGTAACTGTTGTTCTTCAGCATGTTCTGGCATGGATTCACATGCTCATGAATATTCCCCGTCGTCAGGCTGGGAATCCTCGGTAAAGAAAAATCAGTATCAGTTTCGTTTCTGATCTGTCTTTCATAGTAGTAACCAATCACTGATCTCTGCGTCATATTGACCACAGCCAATGACTGCCATCTCCCTGAGCCCCGCCTCTGGCAGCCATCTTCAGATTTGGTAGCACGTGACGTGGCAGTATGACCAAGTGAAGAGCCGCAGAGGGGAAGGCGGGAGGGTTTGCATGTGAATCCATGCCAGACCCATGCTGGAGAACAACAGTTACAGGTAAGTAACTTGTTCCTTCTCCAGCATGGGGTCTGGCATGGATTCACATGCTCATGAATAAAGAATACATAGCAGTACACACATGCACAACCACGGGAGGTGGCAACAGGCTCAACATTAAGCAATACAACAACTCAACATTAAGCATCTCTTACCTTCTCACCAGGCTCACCTTGGGCGAACAGGTTGCGCAGCACTGCTTGAATGCTGCTTGAATGATTCCCTGGAATCCCGGTCGACGCAGTAGAATTTCGTGAAGGTGTGCGTCGACCTCCACATAGCAGCCCTGCAGATGTCCAGCCGTGGTAGCTGCAATCGCTCTGGTGGAATGGGCTCTCGGACGGCCGGGCAGCGGTCGGTTTGCCAACCGATGACAGTACATGATACAGCCGGAGAGCCATCTGGAAATGGAAGCCTTTGAGAGAGCCTTCCCCTGATTGACAGGTCCAAAGTTCACAAAAAGTTGTGACGTCTTCCGAAAACTCTTCGTGCGGTCCACGTAGAACTTCAGCGCTCTAGCCACATCCAGCGAGTATAAAGTTCTTTCAGCCGGCGACGAAGGCGACGGGAAGAAAACAGGCAACACCAAGGGTTCGTTTGAGGTGGAAGTCCGACGGCACCTTGGGCATGAAGGAGGGGTGCGTCCTGAGCACTACCCTCGTGTCGTGAAAAGTCAAGTACGGGGGCTTGCAGGAAAGGGCCTGAATCTCTCCCACTCGTCGTGCGGAGGTGATGGCCACAAGAAACGCTGTTTTCCACGACAGAAACTTCAACGGAGCCGAGTGCAGAGGCTCAAGCGGAGTTCCCATGAGCTTGGTCAGCACCACGTTGAGCTCCCACGCCGAGGCCGGAGCCTTCACCGGCGGGAACGATCTGAAAAGTCCCTTCATGAATTCTTTCACCAGACGATGAGACCACAAAGACGTCCGTCCCGTGGTTCTGGTGTATCGGGAGATCGCAGCAAGATGAATCTTGATGGAAGCGTGCGCCAGTCCAGCCTTGGCCAGCGTCAGTAAGTACGGCAGTACTTGAGGAGCCGTAATCCGTAGAGGGTTAATCTTCTGTGCATGGCACCAGACAGAGAACCTCTTCCATTTGTGTCCATAGCATTTAAGAGTTGAGGACGCCCTGGCCTTTGCAAGAACCTCTCTGCAGTCGGCCGGTATGTCGTAGCCTCCAAACTCTAACGCTGCAGGAGCCAGGCCTGCAAGTTCAGCGACTTCGGGTCATGATGGAGGATGGCGCCTCCTTCTCTGGAGAGAAGATCCGCGTTCACTGGCAGCTTGATTGACGGGGACGCTGACAAGTCCAGAAGGTCCGGGAACCATATCTGCCTCGGCCACGCAGGTGCAACGAGGATCATCCTGCACCGTGACCTCTTGAGCTGGTAGATGAGCCGGATCAGCAACGGCAATGGAGGGAACGCGTAAAGAAACAGGCCCTCCCTGGGGAACGAGAAAGCATCGCCCATGCTCCTCGGCTGGGGAAACCTGATGGCGAACCTCCGGCACTTGGAGTTCGTTGCCATCGCGAACAGATCGATCTGGGGAGTGCCCCACCGTCGGAAGAGGCGATCCACTAGATCATGTCATAGCTCCTACTCGTGGCACGAGCGCAGCTCTCTGCTGAGCGAGTCAGCGATGGTGTTTTTGATTCCTGCCAGATGAAACGGCACCAGAAACATCCCTTGGGCGACGGCCCAATGCAATAGATCCTGCGCCTCCTTGGACAGGGCTGGGGATCTGGTACCGCCCTGCTTCCTAATGTAGAACATGGTGGTGGTGTTGTCGGTGAAGATCCTCACCACCTTGCCCTTGAGGGATGGAAGAAAGTACCTGAGGGCCCAAAACACTGCCCGGAGCTCCAGGACGTTGATATGGAGGGACTTCTCCGTCGGGAGCCAAAGGCCTCTCGCATGCAGATTTTCGGTGTGCGCTCCCCACCCTTCCAGGGAGGCATCCGTGGTCACTGTCTTCTGGTGGCCCGGGGTCTGGAAGTCCATGCCCGCCATCAGATGCGCGCGGGTGCCCCACCACCGGATCGCTCGTCGGAAGCTCTCGTCGAGTGTGATCCGGTCCTCGAAGCTGCCCGTCGTCTGAATCCAGCGAGCGTCCAGGAACTCCTGTAACGGGCGCATCCGAAGCCTGCACAGGCGGATGAGATAAATGCAAGAAGACATCATTCCGAGGAGGGATTTGATGGACCTCACCCTGGCCGCGTCCGCAACCAGCATCCGCTGCACCTTGCCCAAGATGGCCCTCGTCCTTTCCTCCGACGGAGAGGCCAGAAGCGCCACTGTATCGAGTTTCGCTCCCAGAAACAGCGCGTCTTGCGCGGGCACCAGGTGGGACTTGGTGTAGTTTATGGAGAATCCCAGGTCCGTGGGTAGTTGGACGGTCCTCGCCGTGTGCTCCGCAGCGAGCTCCCTTGTCTTTGCTCGGATGAGCCAGTCGTCCAGGTAGGGGTAGACGTGGATCCCCTCCAGGCGCAGCCGCGCCGCCACCGGTGCGAGGCACTTGGTGAACACCCTGGGTGCCGACCTCAATCCGAAGGGAAGGGCTCTGAACTGGTAGTGACGCCCTTGGACCACGAATCTGAGAAACTTTCGGTGTCCCTTTAGGATGGGGATATGGAAGTAAGCATCCTCCAAATCCAACGACGACAGGAAATCGCCCTCCTCCAGCTGACCCAGGACGTGCTGGAGGGTGACCATCCGGAACTTCTGTGCATTGATGAATTTGTTCAGTCGTCGTAGGTCCAGGATGGGACGCCATCCTCCAGTCTTCTTCTTCACGAGGAAGTATCTTGAGTAAACTCTGGAGCCCCGAAGCCTCTTTGGGACGAGCTCGATGGCGCCTTTCTTGAGCATCGCCTTTACCTCCAAGAGAAGTTGAGGGACGTGATGTTCTTTCCTGGCCACGGGGGGGACACGCGGGCACTTCTTTAGAAACTCGAGCGCGTGACCCTGGGCCAGGGCGTTCAGCACCCAACGGTCGGTGGAGATGGACTCCCACACGCTGACGAAGCTCGCCAGCCGGCCTCCCAACTGGGTGCTTCGGTGGGGGCCCGACCCGACGGCCGGTTCAGTCCTGCTTCGACGAGGCTTTGCCGCCTTGTCCTCCCTGGCGGCAACGGCGGTGTCCGCCCAACTTGCCTCGTCCCCTGTAGGCTTCCTGTGACAACGAACGGGCCGCTTGACAATAGGTGGAAAATCCGCCACCGGAACCTTTGGAGGCACCCTGCTTGCCTCCGCCGCTCCGAAAGGGCGGCCGTCGTTGCTGGAGAAAACCAAGAGCCCGGGCCGTATCCGTGTCCGTCTTGATGGCTTGTAGGGAATCGTCCACTGTTTTCCCAAACAGGTTGCTCCCGTCGAACGGCATGTCCAAGACTCTGGTCTGCACGTCCTGCCGGAAGTCCGTTGCCTTGAGCCATCCACGCCGTCTAAGGCACACGCCGTTGCCCAACTGGCGAAATCCAGTGTCAGCGATTTCCGTCGCTATCGTAATGGCCTGGTCCGACGCCACTTCTCGTTCCTGCAAGATCTCTAGGGCATCCGCCCTCTTGTCGTCTGGTAGGAAGTCCAGCAGGGGGGCGATTTTGTACCACAACTCCCTGTCGTAGCGGGCTACGATAGCCAAGGTGTTGGCAGCCTTAATCGTCGTCGCTGCCGATGAGATGACTCTGCGTCCCATCGTGTCCAATTTCTTTCCCTCGCCGTCTGGCGGGGAGGTTGACGTAGAGGCCGAGGCCCCCCCGCTTTCTTCCTGGCCGCCGCAGAGACGACCGAGTCCGGGGTCGGCTGTGCCCGAAGGCACAAGGGGGCCGCGTCCGGGACCCGGTACTTCTCCTCGTACCGATCCCTTCTCGCAGGCGTTGTGGATGGGTTCTTGAGGAGGGCGAGACCCTCATCCCAGATATCGTCCAGTAGAGGTACAGCGAGGACCGTCTTCCTCTTGGTCTTGCGCCGTTGATAAAGGAAACCTTCCTTCTTCTCTTCCGGGCAGAGCTGGAAAAGCTCGGATGCCCTGGCGATCATGGCATGAAAAGATCCAATCTCGTCGGGCGGGGAAGCCCGGGGAGGAGGTGACGACGGGAGATCCTAGTCGTAAACCTCGTTGTCTGTACCCGTCGCGGCCGTGTCCGTCCCCGTATCATCCCCACAGGTCGTGGACGGGGAGGAGGGCTGAGCAGGGCGCAATGGTTGAAAAGGAGATGGAGGATGAATCCTTCTTCTCTTAGGAGGAGGGCTCCCAGAAGGGCCTGGCTCCGGGTCCCCCGTCGGGAGCAGTTCCTCCGTTGGTGGTAACGGCAATCTCGTCCTTATCTCCGAGCATAAGGACTGTATAGCCAACAAAATGGCCGCCGAGTTGTCTTGCGGCACTGGTTAAGGGGATTCCGATGTGCGGTCAGGAGCCCCGTCAGCACCCTCGACGTTATCGTCGTCTCCGACGTCGGGGTCCCTCCCGACGGGCTGGTCTTCTTCCACGCCAACGCTGTGGCTTAAGACTTCGATCAGCTCCTGTTCAGAGGTTGAGGCCGAATCCACGATGACCTCCTGCCCCCCCCTTTTTCCTCTCAGTCGGAGGTTTCACGGGGGTCCTGTCGATGGGCATGAAAGAGGACTCCCTCCGCGGTGGCAGGGAGACTCTGGGCCCCGAGGCCCCACCACTGGTGTAGCCTCCACAGGCTGGGCCAGGGCCGCCGCGACTGTCTCGATAGAGGACTTGGCAGGGTGGATCAAGGCTTTCACCACCTTAGGTGCGCTCACCGCCTTCTCCTTGGGGGGAGGGTTACCGCCTCGCTCCCCCTCCGATGGGGCCTTCGAGCTCGACCGGGGTCTCTCCAGGAGCTTCGCCGGGTGCTCGGCCTTCCTCTTACCCGAGCCAGAGCGTTGGCTCGTGGTTGATGGCGCCGGGGAGGATGCGCCCTGCCTGGCACCCATAGAGCCCGACCGTTCGGCGCTCCCGGTGCTAGCGGACTTGCAGTGCTTGGCCTTCTGTTGGGCCCCTGTCGTCGGGGCGCCCTCAAAGGTCTTAGAAGACCGCTCGGACGTCTTCTTTTTCTCGCCTGACGGGCTCTTCCCTTCCAGCCAGTTGGCGAGACGCAGATGGCGGTCCTTCATGGTCCGCTCCGACATATTGCCGCAAAACACACAGTCCTTCTCCACGTGCGTCTTGTCCTCATGCAGGCAGTAGAGGCAAAGGGAGTGTTCATCCTCAAAGACATTCTGAAGCTGGCATCCAGGGCAGACCCTGAACAGCTTTCCGGGCGTCAAGCTTCCCTTCTCCTGGGCCATGTCCAAGATGGGCCTGAGAAACTTCTGGAGTCCTCCAAAAGCGTGGCTCGGCGAAATCTTCACCCTTGAGTGGCGTAGGAGACTCCGACACGGGTCCCCGTTGATCGGATAAAGAAACGGTGGAGCTTGAGGCTCTTTTGACCGAAAAAGAGAAAAGTTTCCTATGAAAAAGCGCGAAAAGCACTAAAGCTCGAGAGCAATAGCACGAGGACCCCAACACTTGAACGTGCGGTAAAAATCTGAAGATGACTGCCAGAGGCGGGGCTTAGGGAGATGGCAGTCATTGGCTGTGGTCAGTATGACGCAGAGATCAGTGATTGGTTACTACTACGAAAGACAGATGAGAAACGAAACTGATACTGATTTTTCTTTACCGAGGATTCCCAGCCCGACGGGGAATATTCATGAGCATGTGAATCCATGCCAGACCCCATGCTGGAGAAATTAATAAAACGGCTACATGCATGGAGGTGCCAGGGATCTGGCAGGGTGAGTAGTATCTAGTGGGGGTTCTATGTGACACATTTAGCAAAGATAGATAAGTGAGAAATTTTGAGGGAATGCCTATAATCAAGAGATTGTCTTTTCCCTACATTCCAAATTGTCTGTATTAGGGCAAGGAGTTCACGGAGCAAATTAGCAGGGGTGAAAATAGAGAGAGGCATGGGCGAGTGCAGAGACAGTATGAGACAGGAGGCGGCGGTCCCAGTGTAGGGCAGGGAAGTTGTGCAGTGGCCTAAAGTGGAAAGTTGGAAAGGGCATGGTGTGAACCAAATTGAGGCAAAGAGAAGGGTTGCCTTAAAGAGAACACAGGCAAACAGAACATTGCTCCCATAAAAACACCTATCCTTCCTCTGGGAACAGAACCTGAGAGCCAGTATCAATTACTGTACTCTTGGTCGACAGTCTTCTTTCCTCCATACGTTTAGGAGGCAATGCCTGGGAAAGGGCCAGGGCAAAAGTGCTCACTGTGCAACAATGGAGTAAGAGTGCATGCATTGGACATGTGGCATTATGCACTTGCCTCCCGTCCGTTTCCCTCCCCAGTAACAACCACCATGCCGTTTATTTTTTTTAGAGCAATAAATGGCGTGAGAAGCATGAAGGAAATAGATATATGGGCTGCAAACACCACAGTCACTTCAGAATGTACACTAAAATGTTACTTGCCTTTAAGTCTAGTTTTCCAGCACTACCATATTTCATAAATTCACATGAATAATCCCCAGGTATGGAAATGAATCCTCCGTAAAATGAAAGGATATATACACTTTTATATCGACATTGTTATGTACACTGCCCTACATTTAGTCTTTCTTTCTGAAGTCACTGGAGCTTGTAATATTTTCACAGCTTCGACCTCAGAACTGTTCCCCCAACCTTCTTCAGCACACATTTGGATCATGTGCCCATTTTGTACAACTTCTGGGGAGGCCAGCAAGACTATGTAAACTAAAGATATACCAACGCTCGACAAGAGCTACGTTACTAAGTAACTTTATTTTCTCCAGAACTGGATCGTTGATAGGTTTACATTTGCATGCTTATTTGCATAGAATAGCAAGCAGAGTATATCTCAAAGGTTGACTTGAATTTATGATATTAGAGCTGTATACCCTACACAAGTGTTTGTTATTGTATCTATGTGAAAACAATGCTCTTCAGAACCATGTTTCAGCTCTATAAATATTTGCCAGTGTAGTGTTTTCCAGGAACGCCACCGTCATCTCGTCACTAATTGAAGGATTGCATGATCTGGCTGGGCAATTATCCATTTGCCTTGTTATATAGCAAACATTTTAAGTAACCCACCATCTGCTTAGAATCGCTTCGGCAACTGCATGACTTTCAAATGCTGGTCTAAATGGTGGTAGCCTCTCCACTGAGAACAAACCCATCCAAATAACCTGTTCTCTGGGATGGTTCATACTCAGAATGGTTTCACTGTACCTTTAAAAGAGAAGAAATACCAATTTGCAATCAGTCTGGTCCTGCCCACAAGGACAGTCCTGCACCGAAATGCTAGGCAATTATTTTTTTTAACTAGAGTCCCAGTCCACTGAGGGGAGGGATAACAACCATCCCCACCCTATGAGATGTGATCTGGTCTTTGTGTTTTCTGCCATAGATTTTCAAGTGGCAGCTGAAGGTCCAAGGACCAAAAGTAATTTGACCCCACCAGAGTGAAGCGGAGTACTACAGGGAGGATGAGAAGGCATAAAGGAAGCGAGTGTCCTCATGAAGGAGATGAGCATGAGCCATCGAGTCTTCAGCGGGGTACCCAGAGAGGCATAAAGTAGTCCACCATTGGAGAACCCCAAAGACTGCGAATGAATATTATCACCTACAGATGGAGCTTCCACTATGTTGCATGAATCTGACAAAAGGGTGCCTGCTTTTGCATCAGGACCGACTGCAAATTAGGAGGGTACTAGGACGATACCCATAACAATCGTTCAATCCACTAGTTGTATGGCAAGTCTTTAAAGCTCTGGTGGCTGTGGTTTTGTGCTGCTTCCATCCCTGATTAGTGGACGACCTGTTCTGCCTCTCTATTCTTCATAAAAGGCCTGTAACAGTCGGGAGCATTCACTAATCGTATTGATCCGAAACTGTAGCGGTTTTTGAAGGCTTTGATGTTGGAGTCAAGGCATATTTTACCTTTGTTGATCATTCATCCATCGACCTATAAAGCAAACTGGTGATCAGGACACAGGTGGAGCATCTATATTACCTCTTTGCTCGGTATGTTACCATAATTCCAGACCTAGACATATGCCATATGTGCACGTGGTTTGCAAAAGATCCTAGAGGCTTAAGGGGACCTTTCTTGCACCAGTTAGACTGATGAAATCTCCTGTCAGCGATCGGGGGTGGGTGGGGAGGTCGGACAGGTTAAAGGCCTAGCTGCACAGTTGCTTGCCCACGCACTACTCTGGTAAACAATGCTGCGTGTTTCCAAGTGTCACCAAACACTTTACACCCACACTTCAGGGGGTCCTTCCCACAATCAGTGAAGCTGAAGCATACCCATAGTTTAAGATTAAAAGCCTCTCGTATGGCATGAGAATGTGCTTGCCAGAGGTGAACAGCTGTATTTTTTTTTTACCAGGACTGTTTTCTAACTGTTCCTGGAGGGTGGAGGCAGAAGCTGAAAGGGATTTACATTGTGTAAGTAAATCCAACACCCAGTGGTGTATTTCGGCTTTCTGTTGCCCTAGGCCCAACAAGTGCATGCGCACCACATCCAACTTTACTCCAGTTATGGGCGAAAGTGCTTCTTTGCTCATCTTAACGATATAGAAGCGTAAATATCAAATCGGAGTGGGAACAACATTGTAGGCCCTTTACTGCTTTGCTCACCTCTGTGTATCAGACAAGCCGGCCCGATAGCACAGCAAATAGAGCACTCGCTTTGACATCTGTGCAGAGCCTGCTGACGCAGGTTCGATCAATGCAGGTCCAAACTCAGCCTTTCATCCTTCCGAGGTCGATAAATGAGCACCACACACCAATAAGCAGCGCTCGCATATCTGAGGGTTCGTAGCGCTTTATAAATGCTAAATTATTATTAACACGCGAGAGAAAAAGGTCCGACACTGCATTTTGGAAACAACGTGAAAGTAGCAAAGCATCCAAAAGCCATTGGGAGAGACAGCAGTCATAATACCAATACAGTGCATTCTGGGACATGGAGTGAATTTCCCACAGAGGGACCAGGACACTATGACCAGAAACAACGTTTCGACATTCTGACACCTCTTTAAAGTCCTAGAAATTACAACAGTGTGGTACAAATATGAAGTACCGTTAATAAGAGTGCTCTTTTCTGTTAGAAAACATGACCATCTTCCTCCACAATGCCCATAAATCACATTTATAAAATAATCATGCAACATAGATAAATGATTGGGTGACAACTTTGAAATATTCTGCCTAATGCATCAAATTAAGTATGCATATATTTCATGGGGGAATGGGTGAGGGTGTGTGAAGCCACCCAGGGCCTCGCGCCGATTGGCGCACTACAGGCAGTCGCTCCTGCTTTATAACTACTGTAGCTGGGCTGAGAACACAAGTGTGGAGGGACTGCATCCCACTTCAATGGCATTCTTTTTCTTCCCCACTCCATCCAAAGCCCTACCGACAAAGCCTGAGACTTGCACAAAGCTAAAATATCAAAGTGAAATATCAAAGTGAAATATGCACATTTCATTCATTTGGCCTTTCCCAGTTGAAGTGCATGGAACAAATGGACATTTGCCTCTCAGAGATTTTTCTGTAACTGCTAATGTAGGTATACAATGTGCATAGATTTCAAAATAAAAAAATACTCAAAATAGTACCTGCTGAGAAAAAAGACAAAATCGGATATTCTACACACATCCATCACACTCTGTGGTCCTATGGGTATCAGGCTGGGCAACTATATGACCTGGGATCGAATCCTGTGTTCACCCACTTCAAAAAATATGCAAGGCTTTTAATGTAAACAAAAAAATGACAGATGGAAGGTAAACACGTCTAGAAATGTGAAAAGATGAGGGTTTTTTTTTAAGCCAATGTGTAATACTCTGCGACCTTGCTACATAATGTTAGATTGCACTCACTACCTGTGTCGCACTTGCTGGAGAGATAGAGGTCCAAGACCCCGCCTCTATGAAACTAGTAGGTTAATAGACCCTCCAAGTGAGCCACACTTCAAGTTCAGTAGTTTCAGAATTGCGTTTTTTTTTATTGGCACGCACAATTCTAGATTAATTCTGACAACATGCCCTATCTGGTAAGACGTGTTTCGGCATTAAACAGTGCCTTTCTCAAACCAGGGCTGTACAAAAACAAATTTTGGATCAATAATGGAAATCAAATGAAATGTAAAAAAAACACAAATTATAATGACAGATCCAGCAGCATAACATATTGCAGAAGAACAAGTTACTTACCAACTGTAACGTTCTTTCGACTGGATGTTCCTCCCACGTATTCCTCATCTTGTGATAAATCGTTATCTCCAGCTTCGCTGCTTCGGGAAAAAAAAAATTCTCGGCAGAGGGCGCTGTGCTCGAGGTCGTGGCGTCTATTGTCCCTCGACGTACTCCGTACTCTGTCGACGTCACCGATGGTATAAATACCTCGAGCCGCGCCCGTTGCTTCAGTTCTGTTTTTTTGATGATATATATATGGAACACCCAGGCGTGTCCCATGACCGATACATTCTTCGTGAGAGGAAAGTGTAAGAAAACGTAAACTGTACTGTGGGGTAGGATGGGAGGGTCGATGAGGAATACGTGGGAGGAACATCCAGTTGAAAGAACGTTACAGTTGGTAAGTAACTTGTTCTTCGAATGGATTGTGCCCTCCCACGTATTCCTCATCTTGTGATAGGCTCCCATAGCAGTAGCAATTTTGGAGGCAGAAGTACCAATTTCAGTTTTCGTGGACAGAATGCAGAACTGCCTTTGCAAATAAACCCTCGTTAGAGGAGGCAGTGTCCAAACAATGTTGAACAAAAGTATGCATGGTTTTCCAGGTTGCAGCTGCACAAATATCTGCTACCGGAACTCCCCTCTTTAGAGCCGCAGAAGTAGCCATTCCCTTTGTAGAATGGGCACGAAGCCCATCTGGTGGTTCTTTTCCCGCTAATCTGTAGCATTCAACTATTCCAGCGGGAAATGGTCTGTTTTGTTACAGATGAGCCTAATTTAAGACCAGTGTAACCCACAAATAGTTGGTCATCTTGTCTCAATTTAGCCATCCTTGAGATGTAAAAACTAAGAGCCCTCTTGGGATCTAGTCTGTGTAACCTCTCCTCTTCCTTGCCCAGATGAGGAGGAGGATAAAAAGTTGGTAGTATTATTTTTTGTGACAAATGGAAGTCCGAGACTACTTTTGGCAAGAACGAAGGTTTAACTTTAAGGACTACCTTATCCTTATAAAACATAGTATATGGTTGTTTGCATGAGAGAGCCTGAAGTTCGCTAACCCTGCGGGCTGATGATAGAGCCACAAAGAGGACAGTTTTTAGAGTCAGAAGCCTCAATGGACATGAGTGCAGAGGCTCAAAGGGTATGCAAGTCAAGAATTTTAATACTAAATTTAAGTCCCAAGTTGGTACATGAAAAGGTACTGAAGGGTATACATTAGTGAGCCCCTTTAAGAATTGAATTATTAACGGTATTTTGAAATATGAAACCTCTTCCGAGGAGCGCTTGAAAATGGACAACGCAGCAAGGTATCCTTTAATTGTTCCTATCTGGAGCACCAGATTAGCTAGATGTAGCAGAAAGGAAAACACCATTGGGGTGCCACACTGAAAAGGGTCCACATCCTTGTCTTTGCACCAGTTACTAAACCTATTCCAGCGACATCGGTACAAAGACTTTGTTGCTGGTCTTCTGGCCGAAAGCAAGATTTCCATTACGTCATCCGGAAGATCCCAATCCTTGTATCTCATCCTCTCAGAAACCATGCGTGAAGGTTGAGTGTCTTGACCTCTGGATGGAGAACCCGACCTTCCTCTTGCGAGAGAAGATCCTCTTTGCGGAAGACGTATTGGAGGGCAGATGGACATGTCTAGAAGGTCCGGGTACCACGTTCTCCTGGCCCAATCTGGGGCAATTAGGATCATGGTTTTCCTGAACTTTCTCAACCTCCTGATTACTTGAGGAATCACGGGGTCTGGGGGGAAACGCGTACAGCAGTGGAAACTTCCACTCCACTACAAATGCGTCTCCCAGAGCTCCTCTTTGAGGAAATTCCCTTGAGCAGTACTGATCGCACTTCCGGTTGATCGCGGTGGCGAACAGATCCACTTGAGGGGTTCCCCAAAGGGCAAAGATCTCCAGAAGGACTTCCTGAGCCAGTTCCCACTCGTGAGAGACCGTGCTCTGCCTGCTCAGAGCGGCTGCCGCCGTGTCCTGCTCTCCGTCTAGGTGACTTGCTGTTAAGACGGATTTCTGAACTCTGTCCTGGTGGCGCAGAAGTTCAGAAGGCCAACCTAATTACTTGGAACAGGGTAACCTCTGGACGAGCCAGACCAATCAAGGTAGCGATCGCGGCGGTCAAGACTAGGTCTCAAGAGGGGTGAGGGTGACTGAAAGCCCGCAATGAGCACACAAAGCAAGAGCGCTTACACACTACTCCAAACAGTTGTTATATCAAAAATATATACACATTTATTTTAAGGCCTTTAAAATAATGACCGTAGCGAGACAATCACAATATCACAATATTAAGCCAACACATACCATATCAACACAATATATATAGAAATACGACAGTCGCAAGCGTTATATGCACGAAATGTGTAATCCACCTGAAAGGGAAGGAAAACAGGCAGTGCGATAATGCTTTAGACTCAGTTCGCCTTCAGAGGCACCTAACTAGATGGAAGTCCGAGCCCTGCGAAGAGTGGAGCCTTGTGCTCAAAGTACCTGCACGCGCTGGTGCCAACGGGCAAAAGGAGAAGCTCTTCGGAGGAAGTCAGGCAGTTCGGGTTAGTGGACAACAGAAGAAGAACAGGTTCCGCAACTCAAGCGCAGCCTCCACAGTGAGCAGAAGCAGAGCGCGAGTACGGACAAAAGGGTGCTGTTTTTACACAGCGGGGAAAAGCAATGGGCTACTGCAGGAGGGCGACCAGATCCTAGCTATACTACTCACCGGTCCCCGATGCAAGCAGACCCAGGCTTCTCCACGTTAATTTCAGCAGATGGCAGGTTCAGAAGAGCCGGGAATGCCTCGTCGTCGTGTAGAGAAAAAAGACGTCCCAATCGAAGAAACCTGCACAGTTTTGTCACCACAGCAGGGCAACGGAGCGGCCGTGTGTATCTGAGCCAAATGTACACTACTCACTTCAGACTTGGGAACGCCAAGTGTACTAAGCGTGTGAGAGTGACAAGGACTCTAAATACAACACAACCTGGCGGCGGTTACAGAGCAGGACTCCCGTGTAAGCTGGTCAGTCAACTGGATGGCCCACAGACGCTTCCGAAGGCTTACTGGCAGGAGATGATGAAGTCGCCGAGAATAGCTGTTCCTGCTATTCCAAAGGTCGAAGCACCAGTACAGGCCTTCTGGTTCGATCAAAGGAGGAAAGGGTTTCACAGGACGACAGCAGTGCAAAGGAGGAGTCCTTCAGCGGGTCACCAGCGATTCCTCGGTCCAGCCTCTTGGTTGCAGGATACTTGGCTCCTGTATTCCTTCGTTCGTGAGAACTCAAGAGATCGACATGGTAGTGGTGTTTCCAGCCCCCTCTTATCCACGGTTCCCTTCGCGCCAAAACCGAGGGGAGCCAATGGGAGATCCGCTCATCAACACACATACCATACGTGGACCAATCACGGACCACGGTGGTCCCAGGCATTCACACCACCCTAGACTCTCTGGCACCCAGGATGTGTATTGGGACCAGACATCCCAGCCCACACCCTGGAGGCACACAAAAGACATGTAGAAGCCCGCGAAAGCAACCAGGTTTCGCGGGAAAGTACATGCCCAAATAAGGAAGGCCCCGGGTCGATTCCCTCTCGTATTGCCCAGAACCAGAGCTGCATTGCCTCTCTGCACAGTGGCAGTGACCCTACACCTCCTCTCTTGTTGAGATAGTACATGGCCACTGTATTGTCAGTCATTATCAGGACATTCTTTCCCTGTACATAGGGCAGAAAGGCCTTCAGAGCTAGTCTGATTGCCCTCAGCTCCAACAGGTTGATATGTAGTTTGGACTCCGATGGAGACCAACGTCCACTGATTGTCAGATCGTTGGTGTGTGCTCCCCACCCCTTGAGTGAGGCGTCCGTCACTACCGTTATCTCCGGCCATGGTTGCCAAAAGGACTCTCCCCTGAGAATGTTGTCGTTGCAAGCCCACCATAAAAGATCCTGAGCAACTGCGCTTGGGACTTGCAGAAGATACGACATATTCCCTGAGAACTGGGACCATTGAGTTCTGAGAGCCCATTGAAGGGATCTCATTCTCAACCTGGCCTCTGGTACTAGGAAAATGCAGGATGCCATGAGGCCGAGCAACCTGAGAAAATCGAAGGCCGGTAGATGTTGGGCATTCTGAAACTTCGTTACCATCTGCTGGATGTGGAGAGCTCTCACTTCGGGAGGCGAGGCTTTTCCCGATGAAGTGTCCAAGACTGCTCCGATAAATTGGAGTTTCTGGGATGGTATCATGTGGGACTTCTTGGAAATTGAGGGAGAAGCCCAGTTTGTGGAGGAAGTGGCAGGTGATCGACAGATGTTCTTGAGCTTGTTCTGGCGAACTTGGCGAACTTGCTCTGATCAACCAGTCGTCCAGGTAGGGATATATGTGAATACCTCCTCTCCTGAGACTTGCCGCCACAACTGCCAACAGTTTGGTAAAAACCCTCGGGGCGGAGGTCAACCCGAATGGCAGAACTCGAAACTGTTAATGACAATTGCAAATCGCGAACCTCAGGTACTTTCTGTGCTTTGGATGGATTGGCATTAAAGTAAGCATCCTGAAGGTCCAATGATACCAACCAATCTTGGAGTTGGAGAGCCTGAAGGATCTGAGAGAGAGTCACCATCTTGAACTTGTCCTTCCTGAGGAACTTGTTCAAGTTTCTCAAGTCCAAGATGGGTCTCAGTCCTCCGTCCTTTTTTGGGGTGAGAAAATATGGGGAGTACCAACCCCTGTTCCTCTCCGCTACAGGTACCGGTTTTATGGCACCTTTCTCTAGCAGGGTTAAAATTTCCTGCAACAGGAGCAGATCCGGAATTTTGACGGAGTTGACTCCCGGTGGATGATTCTGAGGCCTTTTTTGGAAGGGGAGGCAGTAACCTTGGGCTACTGTTTCCAATGCCCAAGCATCTGAGGTAATGCCCCGCCATTCCTTCAGATGTTGAGAGATCCTGCCTCCCAATAGTGTTTTGTGTAACAAGGTCTCAGAGGGATTTGGAGGCGGCTGCAGGAGTGGCTGAGGGTACAGATGCCACTGCTGAGGCTGATTTTGCACCTCTTCCTCGTGCCCCACGAGGGAAGTTTCTTTTACCCCTTTGAGAAGCCTGTCCTCTTCCTCTACCAAAAGAAGAGTAGTAGCGAAAAGAACGACCCCTCCAGGAAGATGAGCCGGAATAGGGTTTTAGAGGCTGGCGCAAAGAGGCGCTAAGTGTTTTAGCTGCCGCTTTCGAGGTCTGAAGTTTTTCTAGGCTTTCATCAGCCTTTCAGCCAAAGAGCCTCGAGCCATCAAAGGGCATTTTGAGGAGTCTAGATTGCACGTCCGGTGCAAATCCCGACTTCCTCAACCACGCAAATCTGCGTAGCACAACGTTTGCAGCCATGGATCTGCTGATGCTATCCGCAGTATCCAGTCCAGACTGGAGACATTCCCCCATTGCCTCCTTCCCGTCTTTGACTATATTCAGGAAGCCTTCCCCTTCCTCACCTTCCGGAACATGATCAGCCGCCGCCGAAATACAGTCCCACAGGGTATGGGTAAACCTGGCTAGGGTACAGGTGACATTTGCCCACTTGAGTGCCATACTGCCTGACGTGAAAACTTTACGTGCCCAATTTTTTTATCCTATCTGGTCCTATCTGGAGGAATAGTTAGATAAGCAGTTTGTTTTGAAGTAGATGCTGCCTGAATGACTAAACTCTCTGGAGTCGGATGTTTATTCAAATATTCAGGATCCGTTCCAGCTGGTCTATATTTTCTTGGAAAAGTGATGTCTGCAGCAGCAATAGTTTCTGGCTTCTCCCAGTTTTTCTCTACAGTCCTTTGAAGGGCCTGTGAAAAGGGAGAACAGGATATTTCTGAGGTGCCTTGACGATTATATCAGTCATGTCATCTTGTTCAAAAATGGGTGAAGTATTACCCCAACCCATATACTCAACTACTCTGGTCATAAGACCCCTGTACCCAGCATCTGCATGTTCTGCAGGATCAGGTTTGGCGAACTCTAATTCTGGGGATGTGTCAACTCCACTGGCAGAATGTAGACTATCACTCAGGTCTCATTCTAGATTCCTGGTCAATGAGTTCTTCAGGAACTGGTCTTGTACCATAAGTAACTCCCAAAGGAGAAACATTGTCTTCTTCTGAAGCAGTCTCTTCATAGATTGCTGACATAGATTTGAAAAAATCTGATCTGGGTAAAGGAGTGAATCTCATTTCTTCTTCTTCCATCTGCTTCGAAGAAAATTGTAAATCTCTCGAAGTTTGAGGTGGTCTTCGAAGTTTTCGAAGATGACTTCGATAATGGCATCGATGACGCATCTGGCTTTGGCGTCGAAATTATCGACAAAATTGTCGAAGTCTTCGATGACTTGTGTTTCTTATACGGCACTTGAGATGTGCTCGACTCTCAAAGAGTCTTCGACGGTTTTACGTCGACTCAAGGTTTTTTGGATTCCTCAACGCTACTGGTTTTTTAGCCATGGTAGCCTTGGACTTCCCTTTGTCGTCCAATGGAGCGACTTTAGGGGTATAGCTTTTTCGAGGATCTTTCGAGGGGTTCGGAGCCGCATTCTCGAAAATCTCCATCATCGTTTTGCGGAATTCTTCCCACTTACTGGGAGAATCCGATTTAGTCGGACAACGAATTTCTTCGGTCGACTCTGAAGAAGATGATGATGAGGGAGATTTATGTCTCCTCTTCATTTTCTTCGATGACGACGAAGTGTCTCGATCTACTCCTAGATCAAGATCTCTTTGAGTGCCTATGTCGATCCAACTCCTTAGAATCAGTCGTTTTCTTATGTCTTTTAGACAAAACCTTTTTTGAAGCCTCCCTCCCCACCGACAGTTTACCTCTTCTCTCACGAAGAGCTTTTTCGGTCATCGATTGGCAGGACCCGCAGTCGTCGGTTCGGTGACTGGAACCGAGACACCAGAGACAAATCCGGTGGGGATCGGTGATCAAAATCTTAGATCCACAATCTGCACACTTTTTAAACCCAGTCCTGGGTGTCGAAGGTGACGACATTTTCTTCACAGAAAATAGAAGCGCGCCGTTCTCGATAGCGAAGCGATCGGAAAAACGGAACTGAAGCAACGGGCACGGCTCAAGGTATTTATACCATCGGTGACGTCGAGTACAGAGTACGTCGAGGGACAATCGACGCCACGACCTCGAGCACAGCGCCCTCTGCCGAGAATTTTTTTTTTCCGAAGCAGCGAAGCTGGAGATAACGATTTATCACAAGATGAGGAATACGTGGGAGGACACAATCCATTCGAAGTATGATTTTGACATATGTTGGTGTAAGACCGAGAAGAAGGATGGGTGAAGGGGAAGGATAATGCGGTCAGAGAAAATGTCAATGAAAAAGAAACAAAACTTGTGTTAGAATTGGATGTTTTAAAAAAACTTCTATTTATGTAGTCACTGTTATACTTGCGGTAGTTTAAGAAAATGATACAATTTATCTGGATATATACATCTTGGTTACTGCAAAAAAAAATCATCTGCATAGGTCTGTATTACCTCCATTTGCAACAATGCTATTTGCAAATTTCGCAATACATCATTCAATTATTGTTTTACCTGTATTTGTGCGTTAGCCTTGTCTGTTTTAATGCGGTCTGTTGCAGTAGTGTTAGCCGGGTTAAATCCCTGATTAAAACATGAATTCTGGTTAAGATATGCCACTCGTTAAAGTTGCATTCCGTTTGCAAATGCACCTGCCCACGTCTTGTGCGGTTTGTAAATTAGGGGCATGATGGAAAATGATTCACATTAAAACTAAGTGCCATCTGCGGTTCAAATGCAGGATATGTGTATTATACCGCTTGTATGTGGCTAGGTTCAAAGATCCCACAGTTTGGATGCGTGCGCGTTTGTGCATTTAAATCAGATGAGTAACGAGTAAAACACGAGCGTACTCTGTTGTTTCCCAAATGTTGAAATAGGAGATCCACAAAGTTGATGCGTGAGTGTGCAATGCCTAGAGAATGCTTTGTCTAATGCTTGGTGCATTGTGGGGGATTTTACTGAAACCCAAAAAATCTTGTGATGCGGGCGTTCATAAATATGCATTATGCTAATTAACATTCATTACTAGCTTCATATGCTCATACATGCGCCCTTACCATTGCGCGTCGTTCATGTCACGACTTCTGGGTTGCTTAGCGAAACACCCGGAGCCATTTCTGAAGTGAGGTTTTGTTCACAGGTGGCGTCATGGCAACCTAGTCCTTTTTTGGTTTCCATGAACCTGTCGGCCATGTTTTGGGAAAAACCCATTAGTACACAGGCCAGAAACGTACGTTTTCAAAACAATGTTAAATAGGTCCTGTGGTGTCTGACTTCTATATTTATCCAATCTTATTTAAATATCAAAGTGTTCATAATAAGATTTGCATACTGCGAATAACAAATTGGAGGAAATACGGCTAAATGTTAATGTGTGAGCGAGTTGGTATATAAGTCTGCGGTTAGAATGCTCTATTGTCAAAAATGCCTGCCTGTGCAGCATAAGGAAGACAAAAAGTTGCTAAATACCGATAAAATACGGGAACTTGGAACCAGCAATCATATAGTATAAAATTAATTTGATTTCATCTCTACTCGGATTATGTGTCATCTTGGCAAATGTGCGTCACTGCTGCTCATTAGCATACTCGTGAATACATAAAGTCTTGTACTGAAATATGCAATTGAGTTGTGAATACACCCTAAAACTCACAGAACATTAATTATGCAATGTGAAATATGTTGAACGTGGCTCCTTCCCAATTGTGCCAATTTTAGGTTGTACCCTGCCCATAATGAATACATGTTATGATTTCTAAATGAGTCAAATTTTCATGTTAAGTCTGCTAATTAATAAAAAACAATACATTTCACCATCTGTGTTGAGACCATGCTTGAGAGTTCTAAAATGGCAAATTAGCCGTGCTTCTGACTGCCGTAGTAAAAGTTCAAGATTCCCGCCTCTTCGGCCAAGGCTCTCATGTATTAGTCCAATTAATCTGATGTCTTTCTTGTTGCCAAGCTGATGTACCTGCTGCCAGTGTGTGGCTAGTGGCAGCGTAAGATTTGGACTGCCGATCTCGGATAAGTGCTCCCGTATGCGTGTTCGGAGCTGTCGAATGGTACTTCCAATGTAAATTTTATGACAAATACATATTATAGCATATACCACATATTTAGTTTTGCAATTGATGTTCTGTCTGATCATTGTTTGGTTTCCATAGTTATCTCGAAAAGTTGTTGAACTTTTCATGCGCATATTGGCACATTGAGCAAGTGCCACACTTCCTGAAACCAAAAGTGTCTTGTGTCAACCCATTTTTTGGTCCCTTCTCAGTGATGGTTTGGAGAAGTGAAGGATTTAAGTGATTCCTTAATGTTGGTGCTCTTGTGAAAATCATTTGTGGTCCATGTTGTGTCCATTTGTTTAAATGGGTGGGGGGGTCAAGCTGTAAAAGATGCCAGTTTCTTTTTAAGATTCCTCTGATCTTGGAGTGGTCATGTGAATATGTTGTAATGAATCTCACTTTTTCTGATTGGTGATCTGTTATAACTTGTTTCTGTACAAGGGTTTCTGATTGAGTCATGGATGATGCCTTCTGCGATGCCTTTCGAATGCATTTGACTTGATATCCTCGCTGTTTGAATCGGGATGAGAGTAGCCTGCATTCTGTTAGAAATTGGGATTGGTCCTTGCAATTTCGTCTCACACGTATAAATTCCTCTACCGGAATGTTTTTCTTAACTCTCTGTAAATGACAGGTTGTCGCAACCAGTGTTGAATTTACTTCAGTTAGTTTGCGGAACGTTTTCGTGTACAAAGTATTGTGTTTGACATAGATGGTGAGGTCTAAGAAGTCAATGGTGGTAGAACATGTGTGACGTGAAGTGAATCCCATATTTGTTCCGATTTAAACCACATATGAATTGTTCGAGTTGATCGAGGTCACCTTTCCAGATCAAAAGAATGTTGTCTATAAAGCGGACCCACATAATCACATGCATTTTATATTGGCTATCAGTGTACACTATGTCGGCTTCTAACATCCCCATGAATAAGTTGGCGAGTGCAGGGGCATATACCACTCCTTGGCGTTGATAATAGTTGCCATCAAACAAAGACGTTAAAATCAAGTGTTGCTTGTAGCATTTCTTTCAGCATATGTATCTGGTGAAAATGTGAAGCCCTGGTATCCTTGAACACGTAGTCAATAGTATGAATGGCTTGTTGATGTTTAATCGATGTATAAAGGTCACATACATCAAGAGATGCAAGGACATATTGTGGTTGCTACATGATTTGATTTAAGATCTGTATGGCGTGTTGTGTCTTTGAGATATGCCTTCAGCTTGGGTACCTCAGGTCTGAGAAGATTGTCAATGTATTCAGCTATATTCTCAGTTGCCACTGACAATGGGTCTTCCTTCTGGTATGCGTTGATATGCCTTGTGCACCTTTGGCAAGAAGTATATGGTTGGCATGCGTGGATACTGAATAAACAACAGATACTTTTGCTCGTCATCAGTTATGCTCCCTTGTCTATGCCAGCTCATGATCATTTGCTGCAGTTCCTGCACAATATTTACTTGTGGATTGGATGGAAGTTTCTCATAACAGTCTGGGGTGGATATGTGTTGATATGCCAAGGTTAAATAATCTTGTCGATTTATGATTACAATGTTTCCACACTTATCGGCCTCTTTTATTACAATGTTTGTGTCTTGTTCCAAGTTTGCCAATGCCAATTTTTCTTGCTTATTCAAATTCCATGGGATTCTGGTGCTTGTTGATCTTGTATCTGCCAGTTGTTGAATATTGTTTAGTACTGCTTTGTAAAAAAAACTTCAATGATATTTTCAGGTGCCATTTGTGGGATGAATTTGGATTTGTTCCTGAGCACTTTATCTGCTATTGTTCCCGGTACCACTTTCAATTCTTGTAATGTGTGTGTTATTTCATGTTTCTGGTTCATCAAGGGTTCTCAACAGATAGATGTTTTTGATATCTTTGATGCTCAATTGACTTTGCTGACTGTTTCGGATCTTGCATGCGTTTCTTGACTTGGGTAGCAAAGAATTTTTTTTAATTTAAGTTTGCAAATGTATTTAAAGAGATCAATCTGTAGATCGATATAGTTTGATCTGCATGAGGGTTCGAACGATAGGCCTTTATTAAGTACTGCAATCTCGACATCAGTGAGTATTTTATCCGATAGGTTAAGTACCAAATTGTTTAGTTGCGATTCCTCGCAGCATCTCTGGCGTTGGCCCTTGTTAGTCTTCTGAATTCGTCTTGTGTTGCAAGATTTTACTTCTCCCCTGCCCCTTCCTTCCTCTTCTCCTGTCATTGTTGGAGCACTAAGAGTTCGTAGGAAGCCGAAAATGGACCTGCTTTGTTGGAACATCTCCGTTACATTTCCTGACTCATCGGATTAGATTAATAAAACCTTATTTTTCTGGGTTGGAGATTGCTCCATCCAGGTTGTCTGTGGCAGTTGGACTATCTTCGGCATCTGATGATCCAGAAGAGGTATTCGGTGTACTTGCTTTGGACAAGAGTTTAGTGTATTTATTATATTTCTCTTGAAAGGTGTAAACACTGTCTTCACAATAATCTCGTTCGTCGCGGACATTTTTTCAAAGTTTCCTTATCTTGATCTAGTCTTGGTATTCAATTAGGATCTCATGAAGTTTTTGTTAATTTTTTTCTTTAGTGATTTCCACAGATTTCATTTCAACAATCTATTAATTAGATCTATTTGTGCTGTTGCTTTCTTGTGTCTTCTCGTAGCATGTTCAATAAGAAGCTCTAGCATATTCCTTGAGCTTGTATTAAGGTTGGCCTCCAACTGCTCGGCGAGATCTTTATCTTCATCATTTGTAAAGTTGGGGAAGATCAGTATGTGTAGTCTTCTGGGAATTAGTGGATTCATGAGATATGATCTCCCAGTATTTATCCATTTCCTTTTTGGACATTCTTTCTAGTTTGATAAATTTATATCCGAGGTCTTCAGGTTTGGGATTGGAATTTGTAAAGGCGTGCACATTACTGCCTCGTACTGAAAACAGATTTTTTGGACTCCTCGTCTCTGTTGAATAGGTAGCCGGCCATCCTGATTTGCGTATGGTCTGCTGAGAGTGTTTATTGGCATTGACTAAAACTGAAAAGGTGAGGGATTTTTTTAAGCCAATTTCTAACAATCCGCGACCTTGCTACATGACGTTAGATTGCACTCACTGTACCTGTCGCACTTGCTGGAGAGATAGAGGTCCAAGACCCCATCTTTAAGAAACTAGTAGGTTAACAGACACTCCTGCATATAAACGCACCACAATTCAAGTTCAGTAGTTCCAGAATTGCGTTTTGTGATGGGCACACACAATTCTAGATTAAATCTGACAACATGCCCTATCTGGTAACACGTGTTTTGGCATTTAAACAGTGCCTTTCTAAAACCAGGGCTGTACAAAAACAAATTTTGAACCAATAACGGAAATCAAATGAAATGTAAAAAAAACACAAATTATAATGACAGATCCAACAGCATAACATATTGCATAAGTATGATTTTGACATATGTTGGTGTAAGACAGAGAAGGGGGATGGGTGAAGGGGAAGGATAATGCGGTAAGAGAAAAGGTCAATGAAAAAAGAAACAAAACTTGTGTCAGAATTGGATGTTTTAAAAAAAACCTTCTATTTATGTAGTCACTGCTATACTTGCAAATGTGCCGCCTTAATTTTAATCTGCACCCTAGGCCTAATGGTAAATATATCACTGGCACCGCCACTGATGACTGCGCAGGGGGAGACTGTTGAAAAGATATGTACTCCTTTCGCATAAAAAATATTTCTGTCCAGATTCATTTTTGTAGGAGTGACTGAGTGGGGCCTTCCCCAAAGCTTTTGTGCCCATTTCATCAAATCAGCATTAAAGGGTATTCACATTTTAGTCTGCCTAACTTGTGGCACAATGAGGGGTTCTCTAATCTTCAAGTCAGAACGGTCAAAGATATGACGGTCAAGATGCAGGTTAGGCCCTGTTGGCACCTCAGCACCACCGCTGGTACTAGGGATGTAAAGGCGCCTCAGAGTAAACCCTTGTACTCAGCCTGCCCCTCACTGAGCAATCTAGTATATATGTACGACTTAAGCTAGAGGAGCATCCACCCCTGCCAGCTAATGGACTATCACGCCCAGAACCCACAGAACCTAGTCCCCAACAACACTCCACATTCCACGTGACACCACGCCATTCTTGACTCACATACAAAATGCCAATTATAACACTTCTCCCTCCCTAACAATCACAAGAGGGAAGGAACCACTATTCACACAAACCAACACGTGCCCAATCTACGTGTGGACAGCAGGCAGACCAAATTAAGACCATCACAAAACTACCCTACCTGTGCATGGCAAGCAACAGTGGAGCCACATAAATGAGCCCCACACATGCGGAAACTAGGAAAACCCCAGGACGATAAACCCTAACCACGATAAAACAATACCAACACCACCGCCAGGTCAAACACGTCATGATGATAATATAAAAAACGTGCTGCAAGCTGTGGCTGACTTAATTCACACATGCTCCAGTAAAGTGGAAAATCTGGAACATGCCTTGATGAAAACTACAAAACTTGTTACAAGAATGCTGTAGAAACCATAAAAACGCACAAGCTCCACTTAAATGGAAAAACCAGAACTGGTACGCCTGGACATGAAAAGGAAAATGGTAAAGCTCCAAAAATGAAAACTCCATCCCCATCAACCAATGGAAACTGCAACACTGTAAAGGCAAACTCCAAATGAAAAAGCCCAGCCCCAAATGAAATTTAACTCAAGACTCCAATTGGAAACACAACCCAAATTAAATTCCAACACCAACAGGAAATCAACCGCCAACTCCACTCCCTCCTTACAAAAACAACACTTTATTTTTGTTAAGTTACCACGCACCCAACGTGGACACCAGAACACCAACCTCAACCATACAGGTAGGTCACTGTAACCAACAGTGGCATCAACAGCTGTAACAAACAGCCATCACAAACCTACAGAACCCATATGGCGTTCTGTAACCCCATAGCTGTAACCAACAGCCATCACCAACCTACAGAACCCACCGGCATTCTTTGACACACAAGCACTATAACAGTGAAAACTCAACCCAACAACTAACTCACAGCATCATAACCATACAGAACCCGCACAGCATTTTGTAATACACCAATATCGCAAAAACTGTAACCACCAATGGCACCAACAGCTGTAACCAACAGCCAAAACAAACTACAGAACCCACCCGGCATTCTGTAAAACACCAAACACTGTAACCAACAGTGACTACTTAACCATATAGCTGAAACGCAAAGCCATCACCAGGGCACAGAACCCAACCGGCATTCTGTTATACACCCTACACGATCCACACACAACAAAATAGACAAAACACGATTATAGACAAATGCAAACCAAAGAATGCCACCCAACATAACGCGTGAAATACACATTATAAATGAGAAACACATCACGTTATTACAGATCCAAAACCCAGATGCCAAGACACCTGGAGATGTTTACCACCCGCTTGTCCAAAGAAAAGTGAGTTTCAGAATAAATTTAAAAACACAAGTTGCAGCAAAAATGACAAATCTATACCCCAAATACAAGGAAACACCAAACCCCCTACTCCGGCATGTCCATGTTCCACCCCCAATCCCCCCGAAAAGGAAAACACATTGAGCATATCACAATTGGCGAAATGAGTAAACCTGTCATGGGTACCTAAAGGCCACAACACAAACACTTGCACGTTTTGTAGCAGGCCCAGACAAAAACTTTAGCCCATGAACAACCCCACCTAATAAAATGCTACTAATCCAGGGGCCACTACACAAACACGACAGCACCAAAACCACAGGCCTCCCCGACACACTAAGATCATATCATTCACCCCCTAGTGCGTGGACCCCAACCAGGTCCATAAACAACTCCTGGTCCATCACCCTCAAGTCTCTTGATAAGCGCTCACAACTTGCGCATATGTCTGAGGTATACCAGTTCCCTTCTGCACACAAGGGACTCCACCAACCTGGTAGAAATGCCCCGAATATCGTCGCTCACTTCTGGAGCACTCCCATTTCCTCCTGGACATACCCAAACCAGAGTGACCTGGCGCCCCTCAGGCTTCCTCTCAACCACAGACTTCACACCCCCGTTGATGGCAATTCTGCCCCTGCTCACCATACTTCTGCCAACCCAACATTTGCGGTTCCAATTGTAACCGTTGCAGGGGACACCTGCTGGAATTTGCATGCATACTGACCGGCAACTTGACTTGTTACTCCTGTAACTTCCAAGACACTGTGTGCCGGGCAGCACCTCCACACACACCAGCACCTGGCCTTGTGACCATGGGATGTTCTGTTTTCTTGGAATGATGCCACCATTTCGAGAGGAAGAGTGAGGAGAGACGGACTTCCTGCTACCACCTCCACTGTCCGAAACAACCCGCTCTCCCTCTCCGTAGCTTTGCTCCAAACAGGAGCACAGGGCCGCCACACCTGCCGTCCGGCCCGCCATACGCCAGTCCTCGTGCCAGGCTTGCACAGCATGGATCCCCAAGGGATCCAGGACGGCACCACCAGCAGACACCACAGGCGCTGCATTATCCATGGCCGACGCGGCCAACCGCACTTACAGACACTGAGTCTGCACTTCCTGACGCCCCAATCCACTTCTTGGGTCCCCTACAAAACAGATTTTCCACACTACCCACCCGAACAGTGCTCTCCCAGTGCCCAGGCAAAATCTTGGGCCTCCGCACTCAAACAACACCTTGCCAGCACTGCCGGCCCGGCCAGTATAGCTCCTAGGATCAGGACCGCCTAGTTTGGCCCCTGAACTCCTGCAACAGCTTTTCTTGTACTGCCTGCCCGGACAGTACACCTCCTGGGGCCAGGACTACCTTCTTGGACCCTTTATTGTTCCTGCGCTGCCGAGCCTGCTGGATGGCCCTGGACAAAAATCTTCTGATCCCAAGTACAACTGATACCTTCCTGAATGGACGCCACTTCTGGAGGGAAGTATTTTGTCCTTATGCTGCCCCCTCCCTGCAGCAGCCAAGACCACCTCATTGCCAGTGAAGTAATGGGGTTCTTCTCAAACCACACTGGAGTCAGGAGGTAAATTGAGGGTAAATTTATTCCATGACTGTGAGCACTCTTGTAACACTTAAGCTAGAGACATAGGGCATATACTGGAGCATCCATCCCTGCCAGCTAACACACGGTCACTCCAAGAACCCATAAAACCTAGTCCCCATCACACCATTCCACACTTGCACACAAATGCCAATTACAACAGTATGCAATCAGATTAGTTTTACTTTCTAAATGAAACATGTATAGTTTGCTGGAATCAACAATAGAAAAATTTAACTTCTACAATCGTCTTGTTGCATATTCGAAAGTAGCTTCAGGATTTGCTAAGCATATGCCTTCCATCAAATATCCACATTAGAAAAACAAACCTTTACAAACGGTCACTCTGCAAAATTAAACTTGGGGAAGAAAGGGGGAAATATACTTACACTGTACAGTTATTTATGATGGTAACTTTAAATAAAAGGGAGTCTAAAACATCTACAGAAAAAGGCAAGGTTACTGGTGAAAACTGGCCTAGCTTTCAATTGCATGTCTACCCCCATAAATTTTGCCACATCTCCTACCATCTCGTACTCCTCTGGATCAGCAGACATCCCGCGCATGCCATAGCGGTGAGCATCTTTGGAGAGGCGGTTGGAAAACTCTTCACCTGTGCCAGTCTGGGAGCCATAAAACACCACAATATTTTTCCCCTTGAAAGAAGGACAGGATATTTTATTAGTGCACAGAGGTTTTCAAGTCATCTTAACTCATGCACTAGACTGCTTCGATATGACATAGCACAAGGAACATTAAACATCACAATCTAACAGGCAGGGTGTAGGAGTTATGGGCGATAGGGGAAGGCAGTCTTCACGTATATGCATCAGAACAGAAGTTCTAGTCGAAACTACCCGTATCCAATATTTTCTCAGAGGACAACTAACGGCATCACCGAAATAAAGGAAAGTAAGAGAAACGTTTGTGCTAATAACAAAACATGCAGTCCCAATTTGAGCATTCTTGCAATCACTGAATGAAAAGAAAGATGCCAAAGATGGAACAAGTTGGTGGCAGGTCTTTGCCATGCTACAAGTGCAACGCCGGTCTTTTCCAAGTCACATTTGCAGCGCAGCAAAGAAGTACATGGCCATGGGAGGTGAGGGAATTGTGTTTAGCGGATCAGGTAAGGGAGGCGTGGGGGGGGGGGAGGTGTGTGTCCGTGTGCATGTGCTTGTGTGTGTGTGTGTCAGAGCATGTCAGTCGTAAGGCAGAAGAAGCAGCGGAGCAGTGCAGAAGGTGAAGCGAAGTGCCTGGTTGGGGCGTGGAGAGAGAAGAGGGGCCCACTCTTTGAGGGAGTTTGAAGCAAAGGGAGGTGACCTCTCTGTGGAAAGTTGAATTTAGAAGTGTGCCCAATAGCTGTGAAATGTTGCATTTAGAATTGTGCTCAATAGCCTCTCTGTGAAAAGTTGAATTTAGAAGTGTACCCAATAGCCTCCCTGTGAAAAGTACTATTTAGAAGTGCGCCCAATAGCCTCTCTGTGGATAGTTGAATCAAGAAGTACATTTGGAAAGTTACATTTAGAAGTGTACCCAATAGCTGTGAAATGTTGCATTTAGAATTGTGCTCAAGAGCCTCTCTGTGGAAAGTTGAATTTAGAAATGTGCCCAATAGCCTCTCTGTGGAAAGTTGAATTTAGAAGTGTGCCCAATAGCTGTGAAATGTTGCATTTAGAAATGTACCCAATAGCCTCTCTGTGAAAAGTTGAATTTAGAAGTGTGCCCAATAGCCTCTCTGTGGAAAGTTGAATTTAGAAGTACATCTAGAAGTGTACCCAATAGCTTCTCTGTGGAAAGTCGAATTTAGAAGTGTACCCAACAGCCTCCCTGTGAAAAGTAGAATTTAGAAGAGTGCCCAACAGCCTCTCTGTGAAAAGTGGAATTCAGAAGTGTACCCAATAGCTCCTCTGTGGATAGTCGAATTTAGAAATGTGCCCAAAAGCCTCTCTGTGAAAAGTTGAAACTAGAAGTACATTTAGAAAGTTGCATTTAGAATTGTGCTCAATAACCTCTCTATGAAAAGTTGAATTTAGAAATGTGCCCAATAGCCTCTCTGCGAAAAGTTGAATTTAGAAGTACATTTAGAAAGTCGCATTTAGAAGTGTACCCAACAGCTTCTCTGTAGAAAGTTGAATTTAGAAGTTACCCAATAGCTCCTCTGTGAAAAGTTGAATTTAGAAGTGTGCCCAATAGCCTCTGAGCGGAAAGTTGAATTTAGAAGTACATTTAGAAAGTTGAATTCAGAAGTGCACCCAATAGCTGTGAAATGTTGAATTTAGAAATGTGCCCAATAGCCTCTCCGTGAAAGTTGATTTTAGAAATGTGCCCAATAGCCTCTCTATGAAGTTGAATTTAGAAGTGTCCCCAATAGCCTCCCTGTGAATTAGAAGTCTCTGAAAGGGCATGAAACCCATCATATCTCACCAACACGCTGACTCTCTCCTTACATCACCACTCAACTAGAACACAGAGATACTATGACACCATTCGGTATAACTGTTCTCATATCAACATTCGCTGCTCACTCCACATCATTCTAAATAATCACTGCTGGTTACACACCCCCCAGCAAGGCGTTCTCCTCAGGCCTAACGCAGCCACATCCGATCTGGATTAATCCTGCCAGAACGAACACATACTCCTGACCTCTCAACCACCACACCTACCGCTAGAAAGCAGCTATTACACTGATACTGCACGAGCTGTACACATACCTGGTGCTCACACGCACCTTTTTGACTCTCTCTTCTCTCTCTCTACTGATATGAACTTCGGTTCCCAAGGGCGTTCAACCTACCAGCGCCTTCAGACCATACCAATGGTATATAAGGCGCTATATAAATGCAAAATAACAATAACAATAACAAAAGAGGCAGCCCAGTGTTAAACAGGGGGAGCAAGGGCGGGGCATTCCTTATATTTACTGTGTGGTAAAGAGCCATGTTTAACCCCTAATATTTGCAATGTGTACGAATATCAGCAGAATTGGAAATGGTACCTAGGTCATTGAGTATTGAGGCCAGAGGGGAGTGAAGCGTGCTTCCAGTCATCTTTGCCTTATGCATTCAAATGAGCCTTACCTCGCAGGTGACTGGCAGAGAACACACATTGAGCGAATGCTCCCTTGATGTCAATTAAAACCTGAACTATACTCTGTGAGAAGTGGTTAGTGTACTCCTATCTGGAAACAAGCCTCCATTGGCAATGAGGTTTTTGTGCCTCATTTTCAAGTGGATAGACACGAATTGAAATCCAGATCAGGATTGGACTAAAAAAAATGACCCTCAATCCTTGCTAGCCAGGTTATATTTAGGTTCAACTAAGACAATTTGGGCCTATAATTTAAGAAGACTTGGGAGATGGACCAAAACATTGTCATTGTTTTTTGTCTAGTCCAATATCAAGCTTACTAACTTCTGCAGTGCTTTGGTTCTTTCAACTTTGAGGTTTCTATAGAGTTTGTGCAGTTCAACAAATTCAATATTACCTACATGGAGATTAAGGTACTCTAGTCCATAGCTCTGCAGTCTTTATAGCCAAGGAAACCCAGCTCATGCAGCAGGTCAGAACAGATGACTTCTCTTTATGAAACAAAGAATGCAGCTTTAAAAAGTATTCAAACCCCCACCAGCAATGTTTAACTTGTGGGGGTGAATTCCAGGGCAAAATCTGGAACTTATTTCCAAGCACCTGCACACTTCTCTTAGAAGCTGTGATTGACCGCCAATTAAAATAAAAAAAAAAAGTTGCCAAAAAGCCCCAGATGATAATCAAACTCTCAATCATAGCCGAACAACACGCCAGAGTGTGCACTATCATCCTGGCCTGCTCCTAGTCATTCATGATATATGTGGGCCATACCTTCACACTACTCCAGTCAGCCTGCATAACATTTGTGCTGCAACACTATTATAATGACTGCCAACATTGCCAAAGCAGGGTGGCTGGGTTGGATGTGAGTAAGCAGCAGCCAGAACCCTGCTGGACTGGGGCATCTAATTATTTCAGTGGGCAGAAAGAGTCAGTGGTATGGCTGGTGTTTGCACTGCTGCACCTTGACTGGGTGTGGCACTCAGCTGGCACATGCAGGGTCTTGGTACGATGGACACTGCCCCTTCAATCCCCCAGTATAAAGCCTGCATGGGGCACGCTGATACACAGGTGCATACAAGTTTGCTGCATCACTGAGCCTTAAACGCATGCATGCACGCACATGACAAATTGACAAATATGGGAGCCACACAGCCACCAGTCCCATTATCAGAGCAGAGGGCAGCTGGCACAGAGTCAGCAATGGTAGCATAGACACCACATGGAAAAGGCCATTGCTGAACAGGACTTCCTGTGCTCAGGTCTGACCTATGGAAGAAAATCTTGCTTTGGTTTGTGGCCTGCAGGTTCATGAGTGCATGTTCCCATCCCTTTAATATAGGAAGGAAGCACTTTTGCTCTATTCACTGCATAGATAGTCTAAATGTTCACCTTGCAGCTTATAGAATCAGATGAAAAATATATAGATAAGGATGTGTTTATATAAGCAGTTAAACATTTGGCGTCTCATTTCAAGGCACAGTAAGTATCTTGCTTTTTATTTATTGCCATGTTGATAGGTATTTGGAGATTGCACATCGTCAGGCATAGTACAGCCATCATTATCTATGAGCTGGTGGGCTTTGCAGCAGTAACCCCAAATATGTTCTCACTGGGGAGCAGCAAAGGATGGTGGCAGAAGTGAGCCGACCAGTTATCACCCTAATGCGACATTGATATACTAGAACGTTTTTGTGTCCCAAAGCTTATATTACAAAGGAAGCACTGCCTACAGAAGCATCTCACAAGGGGCCTTTCACCTGCCATCATATACACACTGGGCCTCATCCCCAGGTTTACCGCCAAATAGTTTACCGTTACTGTTGCTTGGTCCAGTTACCTTTCCAAGAGATACTGAGTGCTGTCACGGTAGTTTTAGTCCCTATTTTCGAAGTCCATAGGGCTCCCTGGCTATTTCTTGACGATTTATGTGCAGTAAATCTGAGGAGTTTTGGACCCCCAGCTTTTTGCTGCAGGTAAATATTCCACCATACCACCAGAAATTCTACTACGGCAGTGCAGTAACTGACCCTTTGTAATGCACTGCTGCATTCATATTGAGGCCTACTGTCTCCAAAGGCCCAACGGCCAGTTTGACAGATTTTTATGGCAAACACAGAAGTTGTGACTATGGAATATACTCCATGGTAAGGTGGGAGCACCTCAGTCTTGGAACCGAAATCGCCACCACTACTACCTCCTCTTCCTCCACCACCCCTCAACTCCCTTCCAAGAACATGTCCAGAAAGCACACACCTCAGAAAGATTGGTGAGAGGGAGACTGCATGCAGCCAAAACCTTGAAGTGAAAAGCTCATGCAGAACCTCTTTGCCAAAAGAAGAACTTCACATGGAAGAGACACCCTGGAAGTATTGCTTACACAAGGAACACGATATAGCACATGTTGCAGCCCTGCAAATCTCAATAGGCACATGCCCTAGGAAAACTACAGATGCTTCCAAAGTCTCTTGGGAACCAGATCATTAAGTTCACAAGCTAACTGGCGATAGTTTTCTGAAATGCTGCCATGAGAAAAAAAGTGTCATACTTAAGAAAATAGAATGATCTTCGCAAATGAAATGTCAGTCCTCGCCACATATCCAGTTGAAGGGTTGACACACCTCGGTTGAAAGAAGATAAATTTCCTAGTATAAATGACAATCTGAAAACTTCAGGGGTGAAAGAAATATTTCTAACAGAGTAAACAAACGAATTTACTCTCCTGGCAGACTTGACAGCAATCAAAACGGCTCCAATAAGGAAGGTGATGGTTGCAGGGAGCCATTGACTCAAAAAGTTTCTTCATAAAAGAAACCAAAATTAAAATGAAATCCCACTTAGGAAATAGGTCCTTTCATTGGTCAAAAATGAAGCAAACCATCAAAATTATGTTTAACAGCTGCACTGCGTTAGAAAGACTGTTTGACCAATGTTCAAATATGCTGCGATAGCAAATAGCCACCGCACACAATGAATTCTGATGGCTTCAGCAGCAAAAGACAAAAAAAATAACATGCTCAAATAAAGCAATCCAAGGAATAATAGTTATATTCAAAGACCAATGACTGAAATACATCCATTTACTTTTATATTGCTTGCTGAATTCGTTCTGGCAACACACATCTGAAAGTAGGGACTGGTGATTTCCCTCAAAAGCTCGTGGTAAGTAGGCTTTCAAAATGAGTAACGGGAGTGAAAAATCTATCCATCTGCTGAAAAGCATGGCTTTTCGCGACCTTTAGAAAATAGCCCCAACCTCCTGTTATGGGAGTTTTCCTAAAGCCCCACTTGGATGTAAGCCTTTAGTAAGCTATCCCAGTGGTTTTTTAGAACCCCCAACTCTGTAGATCCCCAACTCTTAGTATCAGTCTGTACTACTCAGACTTTGGTAAAGTGGCAGATAAGTCAGGCTTATCTTAAGAGGAAGATGTGGGCTGTAGGTAAGTAAGCTGAACCCAGTTAGTAATGCACATCAAAGAAAAACTTACACATACAGTTATATTAAAATATAGATTACATTTACACAAGAGTCACTGTTGAATACTTAGCACAATAAACCAACACACAAAGATATACTTTATAATACTTTCAAAAGGCCACTTCTTAGTTGGTAGTTGCTGAACACACACAATTGTTAAAGGAGTTTCACAGGTCTACCGTACTATCGGTAATAACGTGCAGCCACAAAGTTATTCAGTAATTGTATTTAGTCAGCATACATATATAAGATAGAGATTTTTGGGAAGGAAAATAGTTGCGTAGTGTTATCCTAGCAGAGCTACGGGTTCTAGAGGCGGTTTCCCTGCACAGCAAGTATTTTAAAGTCCAAAACGCAACCCTAGCTAAAAGGCAGTTCTGAGAGGCTTCGTCTTGAAAAGCAGCAGAAGTGAAATGTTTCTGTGGATACTTTCTAGTCTCTAGGAAAGAAGATAACCAACGTTGGAGATCCTAATAAAGCACTCACTAAAAAGGGACACAAGCAGCAGCTTGAGACGGAGGTAAGATGAGGTTACCTTGAACACCTCTACGTGCACAGCAACACTCTGGAGTGACTTACTGGAATAAGGCAAGCCAATACCTTTTTCCCCACTGTACCTTAGGTTTGAAGAAAGGTTTCGTGGTGGATACTGCGTGATGTTGCAGCTCTGAACCAGACCTCCAGATTCATTGGTCTGATGACGAAAGGCAGGACAATGGACCGGATCTCTCAGCAGCAGTCTTGAAAGCCATGCCAGAGGTCCTTCTTCATCAACTTCTTTTGTCACTCTGCGGTTTTGCCGCCTTTTCTGCAGCACCAACAAAGGACGCGATTCGCCCAGTCAATCTGCTTCAGTTCCTGCAGTGCCACATGCTGATGAGGGAGTCTGGTCGAGTTGGATTGAATCTCTGGAGTGTCCTTGAGGGCTCAGAAAAGACTTGGACAGATCCGGCCTTTGCACAAAGATGCACTCGTAATGGGCAGCAGGTTTCCTGGTATTGGGGTTCCTGAGATCTGGAAAGTCACAGGACCTCAGGAGATGTCTCAAATTAAAGTTAGCCTTGTGACTGGTTGTTCCCAGTAGTCAAAGGGAAGGAGTCGTCCTTTTCGGAGTTCCTCTGTTGCACAGAAAACGGGGTCAGGTCGGCAGTGGTCGCTTTACTGTGTTGCAAAAGGTCTGCAGGCATCTCTGTTCGTCTTATTCGCTTACTACAGCTTCCAGTGATCAACTTGCTTTTCGCTCCAGGAGTCTCACCTTTCATACAGTTCCAGCACTCACTCCTCTGCAATCTTCATCAGTAGTTTACAGAAAGGGGCATTTGGCTGTCCAATCAGGACAGCGTTGGGAAGGAGACGGTCTTCCCACCCCCCCTAGACAATACTGAATGAGAACTAAACACTAAGAGAGCACATCCAGGGAGCAGGGGGTGCACAAAAAGGAAGGTGCGCGATCACCTTAGTGCATGCATTACAAGTTATACGGTAGATGTGGGTAGGAATGCAATCATGGCGAATTGCAGCCATCTTAACAGTTAGGCCCAAGCATGGCGAACAGCATTGTGTGTTAGTATTAGATCCCTTGCATGAGCACAAACATCACCCCACCCTGGCCAGGTTTCACAGATCCATAAATTCTCGCGCCATGGGAAGAATGTGCCCTGGAAGGTCATGAGAAGGGAGCAGAGCACCTCTAAGCAGTAGCATCACATGGGACAGATAGCAAAGCCCTCCTGCCCCCAACAATCCCCACAAAAATATGGTTTTGCAATGCTTTCCTCCTGAGACCCTTGCATGCCACTGACCATAAAACTTTTACACCCCTCGATCGATCATTAAGATCAGAAGGTAAGGCTATCGCGCCTTCACAAATGAGTCACGTGATTTGTGAAGCAAGGTGCGGGGTGGCAAGAAATTACAGCCTAAAACTAAGGTGGAGGACCTTGCGGGTTGCTGATCTGTCTGAGATCGAGTGAAGCACGGGAGTTAGCGTGACCTCGGCTCTCTCTACGAGCCCATCCCTGTATCTTCCAGGTGCTTAACGATAAAATAACATTGTGTTAGTAGCCAATTAATTGTTAGGCCAACTTCACTTCAGAGGACAAGCCCAGCAGCGCCCACATGGAAGGCGATGGACAGATGAAGACGGACCAATGGCCTGGTATCTCATACGGAGCAGGCCCACATGTATAGGGCTCCTCCAATCTGTATTGTAGAATTATACTATATGTCATTAGTGATGTCGTTTGTGCTTATAATGTGCTGCGCGTGCCTACGGAACTCGGAACGTTCGGCAGAAGCAGAGTTGTTTGCTTATGCACTTACTTTGTAAGCAATAAATACTTGTTATCCTTGCAAGTGTGTCTTGGGCCTTTTCCCCTATTTTTCTGGTGTGAGCGTGCAAGGGCATGCCTTCAACAGCCAGACCCCCAGTGGGAGCTGGTCCCATTCAGGCACTCTGGGCAGGCAGGAAGTGGGTGGGACGGGGGGACTTTTCCACCCCCCTGTCCTTTCTCTGCCAGACACTCTGAAGCCTAGGCAGGGACAGCCAAGGGTTCCCACTGCCAAAGCCACCCACACACTCCCACCCACACACTCCCACCCACACACTCCCACCCACCCACACACTCCCACCCTGAACGGTAGAAGGGCGGACAAAGAACAACCACACTAGTAATGGCAAAAAAAGAAGGGAGGCCCCTATTGTGCACTAGCAAGGCTATGGGCATAGCCTGCGGTAGAAAAATCACTCAATAGTTGGGAGAACACATCCACTGCCACCAGCCATAACTAGGAGATTGTCTATGTGGCTACAAAATCAAAGGAGCAGAGAGAAGGGGGATACCAAGTATCCCTTTAGTACTCCACATAAGGTGCTGTGTGCAATCTCTCATACTATAATGTTTTTAGACGAGAGCCTTAAGAACTGTAGTTCTTATATATGTCATGTCATTTATAACGCGCCTGTACACAAGTGTTTCTAGGTGCAACAAGACAAGGAGGGGGAACCAGTGGGAGGACAAAACAATGATCTTACTAGGCCTTGTGTTATTCAGATTGCGCAAGTGCAGGAGAGTGAAGGGGAGACGTGCCGAGGGAGGGGAGGGAGAAGTGCAGGTAAATCAAAAGTACAGCCGTGGGCGGCTCATAAGTGCAGATAGAAGGGACTGTAGGGTTGCAGATAGAGACCACAAGTGCTGGGGGAGCTAGGAGGCAGTGTGAAGTGCAACTGGACAAGCAGGAGCCTGGGCCCAAGTTCAGAGGGTAGCCAGGTGATCAGTGCATGGAGCAGTCAGGGGACAGGAAGAGAGAAAGCAGAAGCAAAGAGGAGGGTCTTTAGTTGCTTCCAGAACCAGAGGTGGTTCTGCTCAAGTTTGAGAGAGGCAGGGAGGCTGTGCCAGAGGGATGGCCCAGCAGGAATCTGCCCCCAATTATCTGCTTGGAAAAGCGATTGACCCTCGGGAGAGTTGGAGGTGGATGAGCGGAGTGCTTGAGAAGGGAGATTTTTAAGAAGCGCGAGTTGAAGCTAGTGCAGTCCCAGGGCACAGAAGGCCTTGTGGACGATGAAGAGGGTCTTAAACCTGATAATTGCCACCACTGGGAGCCAATTAAGAGATTTCAGAGCTGGAGAGATATGATCCTTGGGCTTGAGGCCAAGGACAAATCTTGCAGTTCTGTTCTGGATAGGTTGTATAGGTCAGAGAGTGGAGGCAGGAAGATTTCGAAAGAGGAAGTTGCACTAGTCCAGCCTAGAGATGAGATGAGCTCTGGAGACAAGTGAGCTTTTGGGGGAAAGTGAGGAAAGGAAGAATACCTCTGAGGAGGTGCAGTTGACAGTTTGACTTCTTAGAGACGTCAGAGATGTGAGGAGAGAAGGAGAGGGTGGCGTTGAAGATGATCCCAAGGTTCTTAACCTTACAGGTATGAGCAGGAAGAGGGCCCAGAGTTGGCGGCCAGAGAGGAGAGGAGAGGAGGGAGCCTCTGTTCCGATGAGAAGGGTCTCAGTCTTACTGGCATTAAAGCAGAGATCATTGGTTGCACACATTCCTGAATTGCGGCCAGACAATCTGGAATGATAGGAGATGAGGCGTCCAAGGGGAGCCTGAAAGAGAGCTGGATGTCATCAGCATAACACTGAACGTTGGAGCAGAAAGCAGCGATGCAGTGGGCAAGAGGTGGCAGCTATTTGTTGGTCAGGAAGAGAGGTTAGACACCTGGCAAACTCCACAGGTAGAGAGAGATAGAGCAGAAGAAAGACCCCAATTGGACCAGATAGGGTCAGTCAGTGATAAAGGAGGTTAGACAGGCCAGGGGCTGATCATGATACCCAGGTTATCACAGAGGCAATTGAGCAGGATGGCATGGTTGATCGTATCAAAAGCAGAAGAAAGATCGAGGAGAATGCGGACAGAAGGAAGGTTGGAATCAAGGTTAGAGAACAGGTCTTCACAAGTGTTCAGGAGAGCAGTTTTCGTGCATCTGGCAGTTCTGAAGCTAGACTGGTGGCCGTGAAAACACCCAACAGATTTGGTGCGCAGATTAAGCTTGGAGAGGGCCAGCCTTTCTAAGAGTTTGCCCACGAAAGGTGTGTTGGAAATCGGGCGATAGTTAGCTCGCAAGGAAGGATCAGCAGAAGCTTCTTTAGGAGGGGGTGCACAAGGGAGTGCTTAAGCGGAGGGGTAGGTTCCAGTGCAAAAGGAGTGATTGCAGAAACCGGCCAAGGCTGGAGGAAGGGGGTCGATCTGGTCCTTGATGGTTTTGTATGAACAGTGGAGAACCGGTTTTAACAAGACTTTCATAGATCGGACTGGTCTAGAAACATTGTCTGGGGTGAACAAGGGAAAGGCAGAGAAGGGAGGAGGAGAGACAGCCACAGGCGGGCCAGGAGTGTAGGAGGAGGAGGAGGAAGAGGAAGAGAGGGTGGACAGGATGTCCTGAGTTTTTGTGATGAAATGAGAAGCCAAGGCCGTACAGAGGGCCTGGGAGGGAACCTCTGTAGAGACTGCAGCAGGACTGGCCAGCTCATTGCAGATTGTGAAGAGTTTGCCAAGTTGTTAAATGCCGCAGAGATGCAGGTTTGGATGTGGGCTCTCTTCTTGGCGAGGATAGAGTCTGTATTTCCTTTGGAGCAGGCGGCAGCCCAGTTTTTCAGACAGTGCACCGGATGCACTGCACTCCCTCTCAGCCACCCTGCACTTGCGTTTGAGGGTGACTAGGTTAGAGTCATACCAAGAGTTGCACTTGAATTTGGGCTTCAAGCGGATCCTCATGACAGGGGAAAGTACATCAAGAGTGTTAGAGATAGAAAGATGAAGGCAGAGGTTGCAAAAGAGTCCTGAAGAAGGGCAGGTAGCATCCAGATGGATGTTAAGATCTGAGGAGGAGGGGTTGAGAGGTAGAGGCGAGAAAGGTGGAGGAGAGGTCCGCCCACTCAGAGGAAGGGGGCGACCTGGCCAGGCAGCCTGTAGATAGTGGCCACAGTGAGAGAAAGGCCAGCGGAAATGGAGAGCCTGCAGACCAGGCATTCAAAGGAGGAGTAGTCCTGCATAGGAATGATCGAAGCAGGGATCCACTCCCGGAAGATCAAGGCTACACCCCCATCAGGACAGTTGGTTCTGGGTTTGAAGAGGATCTTGTAGCTATCAGAAAGAGGAGTGTCAAAGCTTGTGACAGAGCTGGCCGTGAACCAAGTCTCAGTCAGACAGAGTACATCCAAATCGAGTTCTTCCAGGAGACTGCAGATACCAGAAGAGTGTTTGACAGCTGAGTGAGAGTAGCAATGTGGAGCAGGTTGCCCCCTTTGAAGTACTTCCGTGGAGGGGTACAGGTCAGAGGTACGCACTGCGGAAGTGTTGCAGGTGCCCGAGGATGGGCAGAGGAGGAAGTAGGAGAAGGCAAGGTTTAATAATTGATGCGGCCTGTAGGGTATTGGGAAGATACTCTTCACCAGCGTCTGGGACAAAAGGGTGCAGGGTTGGTGGAGGAGGGGCTGAATTGATACTGCTCAGGAGGGTCTAGACATAGGGCCTTAAACAGTAGAGAGTGTCTTCGCCAGACTTTTTTTTCTTTTCTAATTGTAAATACATCACAGTCTATAATAGGAAATTGAATTGGGTGTTCATAAAAATGCGGACCACCTATTGAGTGGGGCTGCCACAACTACGAGACGTCCTTAGGACCATGCGTTTGGATCCAGACTCTAAGGCTCCTCCACCCAAAAGTGAGTGTGGGAGATGCCAAGAAATGAAGAGAAGATTGAAATACTAATACTGCTCAACCCAGTCCGAAGCAAAGCATTCCTGCTATGCCTAAATCTCTATCCAGGTTTCATCCATGGCACAAGCTAAGGAACCATTACATGAATATCACCCGACTACCTCCCCTTTCAACTCCTCAGTGTGATGTGAACGTCCCTTTCACATCATGCTTGTTGGAACATTAAGCACCAAACTCACAAACATTACATTTCTTTCTCCTTCTATTGGGCCTTTGACTAGGTGTCTCTTATTTGTTCCCTTTCCGTTCTCCTCTGCTCCCTCCCCTTTTATATTACCTCACAGGCTATGGTCTAGGGACCATTGGCAAAGACACAATGCATCATTTTGAACTGGCCTATGTGCTCTAGGACTGCTGCAGTGGCAATTTGGCACTATGTAGACACTTTAGAACATACCATGGTTCAAAACGTCTGGGAGCTAGGAGCTAGGTTATAGCCTAGAAGAGCCTTGCTGGCTTGGCACCAACAGCTACCAGGACCTACCTTTGACTCCTCGGTCATCTGGTACCATAGACACACATACCTCTGACATTAAGTGTGTTTTGAATGTGTATAATAGAACACTAGGACACATGCACAAGGTATTAATAACATAACAGGTCATATGCAATAAACAAATTTAGGTTTTGCATCTTGTGTGGACGTTCAATACATGGCACACAAGGTCTAGCTCATTGTTCCTCACTGGTAGCTCCGACCTACTCTATGTTGCTGGATATCAGGAGCTGCTTTTAGCTCCTGCTCATCAAATCCTTATTTCGATCGCTGTAATACAGCAACTATTGGCTTGGTTACGCTCATCAACATAGGTACAATTCCTTAGGAGATATACCACCTCGCCTATTGCTTGGCAACTACCTTTCACAGGTGTTGGGAATAAGGACATACATTACTACAAGGTTACCCTTCATTGTTGAAGCCTTTTCAGCAACTTCTGCTTCAGACTTATTTGGAATATCAGCATGAATTCCCAAAACGCAATACTCTTGCTTGTTCTGATTTTCATTGTTGACATCTTCATTTCCCTTGTATGACATTGTATCTCCAATACAGGTTCTCAATTGTGTAGCTTAACAAGGTTTGGTTTGCTCTCTTTCAGTTATAGGTCTCTCTCCAGTTTCCTGCCCTTAACTTTTGCATCGGTTGGGTTCTCCTCAACATTTTCTCAGATGTTGGGAGTCTGCTTCATGCAACGCTGCACACTCTTCCTCATCTGCTGTTGCTGTAGAACATCTTGGTAACGTGCTGTAGAACATCTTGGTAACGGGGTTTATGCCGAAGCCTCAGTGCAGGCTTCCTACTGTTCACAGCATTCTTCTCAGACAGACAGAAGGCTAGCTTCTTTGTACGGTGTGTTTTGGTCTCCATTTGGTCCGAACAGAGCCCCCGTTTCTTTCCACACTCCACCTTCTTTTACTGTACTGATGCAGTCCTCATAACACACGTTTCTTTTATTATGGTTCAGAATATCCTTATTGTTAGTCAGAACTGGTAGGTTGAGGGAAAACCTCCAAGGCCTAAGTGCTACGTGATCACTCTCAAACTAATATGGACTAATAATGTAAATGGTGCAGGATGTGACAACTCCATTGGATACAAAGGACCAGCCATGGGGTATTGCCATCCCCTTTTAGTTCAATCAATGCTTATTTCAAATAAAACTAAAATCATAAAACATGTCAAATCTAAATACATAATACTGAAAATAAAACAGAACAAAAAAAAAAATCACTAAAATATTCAGCCACGAACCAATAAAACATTGCAACCACCCGGTTTCTTCATATAATCACATGCTTGCTGCCCATGTGACCACATAATTATCAGTTTGTATTAGATAACATTATGCAGGTCTTTTAGAAAAAACAAGTAGTCTATGGAAGAAGACAAGATATTTCTTACGAAGATTCTCATAACAAAAGAAAAGAAAGTGCATGTTTGTTTACAGACATGTGTCATTAAACCACAACTTGGATCACTGACTGGATTCCACGAAACAGAATTAATAGTTTTAGCCACTTGAGTAAAATATAAAAATGGTATTTAATTTACATCTTAATGAATTAGAAATGCTTAATATGTACAACTCTCCTTATTTAATTTCAATTGTAAATCCGGCAGATAAGCCTTCACCGTACTCTGATAAATGTTTCTGTATGCCAACACCAGCAAGAGGATTACTGTAAGCCTCAAGACCCATTTTATTGGGAAAAGATGTAATTTGGGTTAGTTCTTTAATTGATAGTGGGATGGAGAACGGTCATAAATGAGCCAATGCAGGATAACATCTCAACCTTCCTATAAAATACCTACTTTTCAAATCAGGGATAATCATACGAAACAGAAAAATGTCTTAAATTTTACAAATTGAGAACCGAAATGCAGTTGGGAAAAATGTAGTTATGACTGCAAGAGATTCAATGTTAGTTTAATGGAATAAGAATTCACTGGCAGTCGCTGGAGAAACCCCTAGCAGGGTATGCAAATATTTCTGTTCAACCTTCTCAATCTTTAGCAATGGTGCATAACCCCAAACACCTGCAGAAGAACTAGGAATGCTACAGACTTTTTCCCAATACACTTACAAAGTCGGTTGTACATCACCATTGTCAAATTTATTTGAGGACCAGTTAATCCCTGCAATCAATTGGCTCATGGAGCTCACCAATTCACCCAAGCGCGGATGGCAGGTTTTTTTTTTTCATTAAAGCCAACATTTACATTCTTGGGTTTTCAAAGGTTTGTCACTTCTAACCCAAAAGAACAGTATTTTTATAATTATCACCTAAATTCACACGTGAAAAGCTGGTAAGAGCTCAGCGGGTTGAGTGCTTCCAGCTATGATCTGTGTGTGATCTGCATGTCATGGGATCAAATCCTGGCAAAGCCAGCTCAGTCTTTCATCCTTCAGAGGTCGATAAGTGAGTAGCAACTTTGGTTGGGTGTTGATCATAGTATGTCAATGTTTTCTGTACAGCGCTTTGGTGAAAGGGCTATACAAAATTACAAATGATGATGATGATGATGATTTTATTGCATTGTCATTAATTTTGCGCTCAAATTGACAGCTACCCTCAATTAACCTTTAGAAGGCCACGGAAGTCCTTGCTTTAAAGGACTGCAGCATTGGCATATGCCACACAAGCAGTAGAACAAGGTTAAAAAATGAAGCACATCCAAAGTAGTAGCAAGTAGAAAACTCTCAAGCCCAAAATTAAATAAGTTAAAAAGTAAATGCCTTGATTAATGGTGTAAATGTCACCGTTCATTTTTACCATATTTTTCATGGGCCTTTACATTAGTATACTGTTGCACAATAATACTAAGCAGCTGCATATCAATACCGAGCCTAACCAAGTGCTCCATAGGAGTTCCCCGTTTAACTTCTCAAATGGCATGCTTAGGTCCATGAACCCCTTGCAGAGACAAACTTTCCTAGCTTCATAGTAAGCAAGAGTGACTAGCATTCATCTGTAGTTCACATTTTCCCATCTAAAACCTAATTGGCAGTTTCATTCTTGGCTAACCAATCCTGCAGCCCAATTAGTAGGACTGGACTCGATATTACTATTCAGTTTCCAGTTTTAGCACCCCGTGCACTGTTTGGTCTCAGTCTCAGAGTGTAGCACCCAGCAGCTTCTTTACTTTACTCAGTTTCAGGGATGTTCGCTCAGCTGCTGTTTTGCCATATTCAAAGTCTCAAGATTAGATTTACAAATGGACCACCACCCTCAAGTCCATGAGAATTCAAAACCCCACAATTTACTTCTAAGTAAGAATGCAACCCAATCTATACTACTAGGATTTAACATAAGTCCCAGTAACGTTCTATCCAGCAGGCGAAACATTAATATAGCTCTGGCATTTACAATCACAAAAATGGTTAATCAGTACACTTCCGAGGAGCATTTAATTACAAACCTCCCACACCAACCCTTCAATTTCAGAAAGGGACCACCCCGAACGCCCTATGCTAGGGTACAGATTTCCCACAGGGCCACAACACAGTGACACCACAGGAAACAAACAACGGCCTCAATAACATACTAACTAAGGGCACCCCACAGGATTAAACTAAGGCGCTTGATACCCTACAGGTTACATGGGCCACTACACATAACATGCACCCATACTCATGCACACGGCCCAAAACACTAACCTGACCAAGATAAAATGTCAGATAATACGGAACTCCTGGACGTCACCACCAAAAGGGGCCGGCATAACAGCTGTCAGGATACATGTTCTCCTCTCCGGAAGTACCTCCCGGCACAGACTTGTTGTTTTTTTCTTTTTTCCTTACAAGTATGCAGCTGTAGCCACGTCCATTCGGCACTCCTATGTGCAACATAAGGCAGTTCATAGGCATCCACGTACATATGGGGTGTTCCGAACACACCCACTCCCTGGCGAGTTCCTGCTTCCTTAGGGCCCGCTGGAAACGAGGCTTGTAACGCAGGAAACCAACGTCCGTGACCTTTGGTTGTAACTGGGCAAGCCTCTTCCAGCTGAAACGTCACCATTACTGTTTGATCGCGCAGGCACAACAACCAAGGATCACGTGACTGCTGTAGGAGCAGCGCCCCCAACTGTGACGTCACCACAATAAAGGAAGCACTGGCCAGGCAACACCTCAGGGACTGCTGCCTCACCGACATCAGGCGCATCCTGAATGGAGCGCAGGCAAGTGCTCGATCCCTCGACTGAGACGGGACCGCCTCCTCCTCCTTCCTCCAGACCGCGACCACGGACAGCTGTCCACACGCCGGATGAAGAGCGGGATCATGACACGATGCCGCTCCGCCCACCGACGCCGCAGCAGGAGCCGGCACCGCAAACAACACGAACCGCAGGAACATGTCCTGCCCACACATCAAGGGAAACACCACTACAAATTCGCCACCGTGCCATAAGGGGGAACAGCGGGGACATAATCCTCTGCGCCACGCTGCCGAACGCAGCCTCCTCCTCCGCAGCTCAGCGCCCACGCTTTGGTGCTCTTAAGGAGCCGCTTCCCCCTCCTGGACCAACGCAACACGGCAGGGCCTCCTCCAGCCCGGACTGAGGAACGCTCCTTCTCCTGCCGATTCTGCAGCACAATAGTCGCGCTCCGAGTGAGCGGCAACCACCAACAGCCGGGCTCGCTCCTCCGCATTAATACTGTCCACAAACTAACGAGACGTCACAGGCGCGGACCTCACCGATGACAGCAATCTCGACTCTCGGCCAAAAGGACACAGGCCCGCCTGGGTGTGGGGGGACTCACGGGGGCGGTGTTCCCGAAGTGCTGCACCCCCCCCAGCAGCGCCAACGTGAAGGCAGTCCACCTACCATCCCATCCTCGTCGCCAGTGTAACAAAGTGGACCTCCAGTACTTCAGGTAAGTTACAGGTTCCTTTATTGTCCATGTCCAGTACTCTTCCTCAAGACACAGGGATGGTAGGGGACACAAGATGACAAGGGAAAACACCGGGCTCACCCCCACACCCATCTTCTCAGCTCACTCTTCTCCTCTCACTCCCACCGTCACTCACAGAACCCTGCACACCAACATTCCACCTCAACATTCCAAGAGGTGATGTCACACACTGAAAGCAGATTACTACAATTAGCTCTGGTCTTTGCTTGACAATCAAAACATAGTTTACGGTCCCTTTACTGAGAGTCTTTGTTGGCTTCAGATAACACCACCTTCTAGCCACAGGCCCCCCTCCTGGGCTTATGACGCCACCTGTTGCAGTCTCCTACCCCTCGCTGATCAGGGTTGAATCATCCCTTGTACACACCTACCAGCAAGTATTTCTTAGCCAATACTTATGGTTTTGGTCAGACTGTTCTTATAACCCACTATCCATAGGTCAATATCCTGCACCAAGTTCTTTCATTTTCTGGTCTCCTTCAAATGTTTGCAACTTCGTTTTCTAAAGGCTCCCTCCTCCTCAGCGTCTGGTGCTGGTCAGTGTTTTAGATAGGCTTCTCTTGCTCCGTGAATAATGACATCCATCAAGGTGTGGAATAAAGAATGGTGTTGTCTGCTTCCTCCCTGTCTCTAATCTCTCTTAGACACTGAGATATAGCCCTCAACAGAGTAGTAGAGTTCTCTCCTTTCTGATCTCCGACAGGATCAGCTTTATTCTTCGCTGATCTGCTCTGCCTTCAGGGTTGCATCAGTCTGTGACACTCCATGCAGGGCCTAAACTCTTTCATAGGGTGGCCCATGATCTTTCAAACCTTGGCCCCAGATTGGCTATGTGCCCTAACATTTTGGCCCACTACAGCTGTTCCCCTGACTTCTTAACAATTTCTGTGTCTAATTTCACATTCCCCCTTTGGTAGAGTGGCCAAGATTCATGCCATAGAAGCGACTTGGTGCTTCATAATTCATACCACCATGTTGAAGACCTGAAGATGCAACCATGCCTGAACATAGCTTTGTTGCAGGATTCTGATTCCTCCCAACGTCTGTGGGTAAGGATCTTTTTGAAAAGGGAAGGTACTGTGGAGGCTTGCAGCTGATGGGTATTGTGAAGAGCAGACATGATGCTCAGAGGCTTGTGCACATAGGGTAGTTTCAACAGCAGGCTTGCTCTTTCGCCATCAGTCAAGTGTTAGGTTACTTGCTATCAAACAGGGCTCTGGGATTGCTGAAAAATAAACAAACTTGTCTGAGTGTGCCTTGTATGCCCTTTGTCTCTTATCCTCTGCTGATAAGGGAAATGAGGAGAAATGGCAATGTGTCTAAAGATGCTAGGGCCAAAAGCAAGAGAGTGTCCACTGCGAGCTTGTATAGGGTAGGTAACTGTATCCTAAGAGTGCAAGTCAGGAATGGTACAAAGGATGATTAAACTAGTTCAGGCAGTAGGGGTTGTCACAAAGAACAAAGTTTGAGTTGAGTAGAGAAGAGAAGAGATGTGGAATTTCAGGGTGCCTGGTTTGAGCTGAAGGCATTTGTGCTGAAATCTATTTAAAGACGTTATTGGATTTAATTGTAGGAAACAGGAGTCGCACCATTGCAAGACGGGGTTAAGAATCCAGTCACTAATGTTCGGGTACACCTACTTGTGTGCCATCGAAAGCGAAGATAGCACATTCTAAACTCCCTTTCATTAAGTATTCTGACCTGCAGAAATCTTCTACTGCTTCTGAACAGAAGAACATTATCAGAGCACAACATATTACTGCATGCGTGGTACATGAGCTAATTAAAGTTGTGGAAGGAGTGCTTAGGAATGGTCTGACATTTTCTGCAGTGTGGCCCCTTTGCGAGAATCCTGATAATCAGCTAAATACCTTTTTTGGGGGGGGTAGTGTTTTCCACCTCCGACTCCATTTTGCTGTTGATCCCGTTTGGTGCAGACACATTTCCCCCCCCAATCCCCCCCACCCCCCAGGAGAAAGTTGTTGGACTACCTAGGATAGGTATTTGGTTGCTTAAGTAGTAGAAGTGAACTCAGAGACAAGAACAATTATTTGAATGTATAGTAAAGCAACAAGACGTTTTGAGTAAAGACATGGGAAGTCTTATTCAGATGATAAAGACTGTCTTAACTTGGAGTGAGACACTTGGAACCGAATGACCTGCCACTAAGTGGACAATTCTAAGTCAATAAGTAGACAAGTTTTGAAGCAACCTTCTTGTCAAGAGGTTCACATTCAGGCTATTCTGGGAAGAAGTCCATAAACCTTTGCTGATATTCAGCGACTATTGGTGGCCAGTTGCAAAGGGGTGTTAAGACATTCTCACGCATGACCCAAATCCCCAATCCCTACATGATCATACATTTAATTAGTTATTTCAGTAGATCAAATAATCTGTAGAAAACAAACCTGCTTACAAATGCTCTAGAAAGAAAAACATAATGAGCCAGGATAAAAAGAGTTTATTAAACAGCAGAAAGATGATAAAGAGTGAGCAGATAATCTGATACCCAAAGAAGCCCAAGCAGATCAGACCGGAGCTACAGACGGAAGACAGCAATGCAAGTGCAAAAGACATTCACTCCTTCTGAAAGTATCCGAGGATATAGGAGAAGTGATAACTACTTTAGGGGAGGCTGGGGAGCTAAAATCCCGCCCTGCAAGATGTGTGGGTAGCCTGCCTCTGTCCTCCACTGCCCCCGCTGTATGTGTGTGTCCTCCCTCTGTCCTCTACTGCCCCACCCCCGCTGTACGGGTTTGTAGCCTGCCTCTGTCCTCCACTGCTCCCCTTGCTGTACGGGTGTGTAGCCTGCCTCTGTCCTCGGCTGCCCCCCTGCTGTGTGTGTGTCCTCCCTCTGTCCTATGCTGCCCCCCCCTGCTGTAGGTGTGTGTCCTCCCTCTGTCCTCTGCTGCCCCCCTGCTGTAGGTGTGTGTCCTCCCTCTGTCCTCTGCTGCCCCCCCTGCTGTAGGTGTGTGTCCTCCCTCTGTCCTCTGCTGCCCCCCCCAGCTGTACGGGTGTGTAGCCTGCCTCGGTCTTCCGCTGCCCCCCCAGCTGTACGGGTGTGTAGCCTGCCTCTGTCCTCTACTGCTCTCCCAGCTGTACGGGTGTGTAGCCTGCCTCTGTCCTCTACTGCTCCCCCAGCTGTACGAGTGTGTAGCCTGCCTCTGTCCTCCACTGCCCCTCGGGGGGGGGGGGGGGTGTGCGCGTGCGTGTGTCCTACCTCTGTCTTCCGCTACCCCCAGCTGTATGGGTGTGTAGCCTGCCTCTGCCCTCCGCTTCCCCCACCCCCCGCTGAATGCGTGTGGAGCCTGCCTCCATCCTTTGCTATTGTATGCTTGTTATACCAGTCTGCCTGGCTTTTTGACTTCCTCCTCTCCCGATCTTTTTCCTCTTCCCCTTCCCCTCACTTTATTCTGTGCACTTTCTCTATCCGAAATGTCATTCTGACCTAGTACGCTAGTAGCTTATTTTTTTCTCCTCCCCCGCCCTCTGTTTTTTTCTCCCCCTCCAGCACTACCAGAAATGTCATCAGGCCTAGCAGGATAGTTGCTGGTTTTGTTCCCATCCTCCATCCTCCACCCTCCACCCTCCTCTATAATAACTGACACCAATTTCTACAAACTGACCAAAGCCATAATATTCTAATAGGAGGGGATTTCAATGCAGTACTTGACCCACTGCTAGACAGGATTGTAGAGGTGGGGAAATGCCAGAGCGATACCAAGGAGAGGCAAACTCTTCAAAGGTTACTTAAAAGAATAATCTAACAAATGTCTGGAGGTTATAATATCCCACGACCCTTGATTGCAGCTTTCATTCTGCAATCCACAATGTATAGACAGGCATAGATTTGATAGGGACAGCGCAGAGACCTACACAGAACTGTTCGAATAATGAGATCTGAATGGTACCGATCATGCACCCGTCAATTCATCAATAGCCCTTAATTTTCAAATCCTCCTTTTGGAGTACGAATACTGCTCTATTGGACAATGAAGAAATTAAAGAGAAAATGCTTAGTGAAGCAGATATGTTCATGAAATTAAACAGGATTGCATCTGTGGATGAATACGTGGTTTAGGAGGCATTTTGGTGCTGTATGCGTGGACTTCTTATTGGACTAGCAATTAAAGAAAAGGCGGAATAGGAGTTACCTTAATTGGAAGATGACATACAAAGTTTGGAAATGGATATTAAGAATAAGACAGGAAACTCAGAGTATTGGCAAGCAAAAAAGATGCCTTTAGTAAGCTTTTAACTGGACAAGCAGAATCTATTTGGGACTAATTGTGCGCATTACAAAGATGGTGAAAATGCAGCCATTTATTAGCACACAAACTGAGAATTCAAAAGGTGGGAAAGATGTATAAATGCTTTAAAGACAAAGGATGGGGAAAATAACAATCCATAATTTATTAATAAATAATTGTGATCAATACTAAAAGCTGTACACAGCAGATGAAAATGTACACATCCCTTATGCATTCCAAAGCACCTGCTCACTTATATAACGCATAAGTAGTGGAAAGAAGGAAAGCATTAAGAAAACTGATACGCATAGCAAAAAAAAATTTAAAAATTACGTTGCGCATCCAAAATGGAGGAAGCCAAGTACGCCACGAACAGCTATCGAACATGGTTAAAAAATACCAAACATAAGAGATATCAGGATGGTGCAGAGGAAATGCTACATGTAATCTGTAGCAAGAAGTCAAGAGTTTTGGTCCTTAATCAAGTGAACCAGTGACAGTTCCAAGTGGCCTTGAGTAAACTCAGTGACTCAGCCTGGATAAAACCCTTTGGCAGTCTATACAGTTCACCCAGTGGAAGTAAAGAGCTGATTTTTGACTCTACAAGTATTACATGGAATATTCCTACCGAGCATGACCTGATCCTAACAAAAATAAGAAAACTTAACAACCCTCGGGCTGCAGGCCCAGATGGAATAACCAACTTTGACTTAAAGCAACATGCAGCACCGTGGACCATTTTCGGAAGCTTCACAAAATGTTCAGAGACAGCAACAGTCCCTCCGTCATGAAAAAAGGCGATTGTTGTCCCAATCTTTAAAAAGGGGGCCAATCCAAATCCAAATCACTATCGCCCTTCTCGATTTAATAGGGAAGATTTTCGGCTCCCTGCTTTTGGACAATTTACAACAATGGACCAAAACCTCAAAAACGGTGGACCCGCTCCAAGCGGGCTTTGTAAAAAACCTGGGCACGACAGCCAACATACTTGCAATGAGCACATTCAAAGCCAAGGTCCTGGAAGGACGCCCGAAAATCTACATCGAGTTCATCTATCTGGTTCAAGCCTTGGACAAGATCGTTAGAACAGTGCTTTGGGATAAGCTAGAACATCGAGCTTGTCCACCTGAAATCCTGAACTCAATCAAGGCCCTATATTCAGGCACTACGATGTGCGTGCGGCTCAATCAAACTGGCCTACTTTCTTCATGGATTAAAACAGACCACGGAGTCAAACAAGGTTGTCTACTGGCCCCGACCTTGTACAATGCCTATATTGCTGATTATGGGGAGTTTGAGAACAGAGTCCGCTCCTTCTCTCTGACACTTGGTGACGTAAAGATATCACGCCTGTTGTATGCAGATGATATTCTTATGGACCACACGCTGATAGGCCTGCAGAGGCAAATCTCCAACCTGGCTGCATAACTGAAAGAAAACCTTCTGCAGATGAATCACGAGAAGACAAAGAGCATGGTCTTCGAAAAATGCAAGAACAAAGGAAAGAACTTCTCGTGGTCGATCGCCAGCCAACCACTAGAACTCGTGGAAGACTTCAAATATCTGGGAGTAATCCTAAACAAAAATAGTAAAGAGGCCTCGATGCAAGATTGCTTGGTGGCAAAAACATGACTCCTAACCACTCAGTCCAGTGTTATCAACAGGAAATACGGACGCTTCACACTATCCCCGCTTCTGACTTTCTATAAATCGAAAGCCATTCCCAGCCTTACTTACGGAATTGAAGCTATGCCATACCTTCCAGGTAAAGTATGGTCGAAGCTGGAAGGATTATATTCGAAGAATGTTCTTAATTTACCTTCATCAATGCCGATCTCCCAGATTAGGAGGGAGCTAACACTACAATCTCTAAGCTCTAGCATGGCCAGAAATGAATTTATTCTATACAGAAAAACCCTTCTACCATCACCACCTTACATTCTAAAGGCCATCAGCAAGGAAATAGAAGCAGGGACCTGTAAAATGTTCCGTAACTGGGCCATTAAGAACAGACTCTTGCTGGACAAGGTCGGCAGTACAGAAGCAGAACTCACCCAGAACCCAGAAAGGGTAAAAAAACGGATCCTTGAAAACGACTGGATCCAATGCTGGAAGATGAGAGCCTGGTAAAGTCAGTGATGGACCTCCCATTTAACACAATAAAAATCAATGTAATCTGCACTTACTTGGCAAAATGTCCCGACACGAAGCTTCGAGAAAACTTTATGCGAATCCGCTTGAACATCTTGCACACAAATGAGATTCTAGCGAGACAGAAATTAAACGACTCCGCAGACTGTCGTTTTTGCACACAGAAGGAAACAAAACATCTCCTCGTGAGTTGCCGGGGACTGACTGCGGCAAGCTTTCGCCACCTGGGCAACTTATTGAAAAATCTCCAGTTCTATGAAAAATGGTGGAGCCAGCTAATGAGTGGAGACAACCTCGTAGGTTATCGCAGTGGTTGGCCTTTTTCAAGAGACTTGTCAACTTGACAGACGCGTTATAGAAAAGCCCACCGACCTCAGTGTCTAACAAATACCAACTCAGTGGGGTCAAATGGTACTTCCAGGACAGGGACCAGCAAACACCAAGAGTCTGGACTCTGTACGGACCTCATGATTAAATGAAAGATATTTAGGAAAATCTTTGTAAAAATTGTTTCAATTTCAATTAAAACAAGTTAAAAAATATATATATATATAAATGTACACATACAAGATTTGGACGATTTCTTCAAGGATATACAAAAGGCCAGAGCCAACACAGGTAGAAAGGAATATTCTGAGTGCAGACTTGTCGGCAGTGGAATTAACGTTAAACACAGCTTAAGGCAGCACACAGCTTGAATGTTAATAAGTCACCAGGTCTACATTGCTTCCTAGTGGAGCTGTACACGATTATGCTAGGGTCAATAGGAGGGACTCAAAGGAATGTTTGAATCATCAATAGTTAAACATAATATGCCCACAACATTGTGGTGTGCGAGTATAACTCTGATACTTAAGAATGGAAAGAGGCAACCAAACCAAGTGCATACAGACCAATACGCCTAATTAACACAGATTGCAAGTTACTGACTAAGGCCTTGGCTAGGATATTGGCTGGGCTTGCAAATGCAAATCAGAAGGGCTTTGTGAAGGACAGTCAAGTTGCAATAAACTTGAGAGGGCTAATATTAACAAGACTGAAAGCAAGAAGTTGAATGCATCTGTGGCAGCCCTTCCACTTGATGCTGAAAAGGCCTTTGATCAGGCACAGTGGAGATTCCTATTTAGATACTTGGAAGAGATGGTCTTTTGAGAATGACCTTTTAACAGTTCCTCCAAAATGTACGTGTGTTTTAGGGATTTGCAGCATTTGGCCATGTGTACTTTATGCCTGCATCCCTTGCTGGTCATCCTGGCCGATGGACACATGGAGCTGCTTGGCAAGGGCTTGGTGCTGCCATCACAACTGAAACATGGTTTTCTTTCCCCTTGATCAAAGCGTTCAGCATGGTCTTGGTTTATGCTCGATTGTGGGGCTCTCAGAAATCCCTCTGCCTTATGTATCAATTGACAACATAATATTGAGCTTTTTGCCCTCTTGTATTGATGTACTGTATTGCTCAGTGTGGCCCAGGGGATCCGCTCTTTCTTCTGCATAGTGAATTACTGCTCCTGTTCTGTGCCGTGATGTGTGTCCACAGACCATGTGCTGTGAGATGAAGGTGATGTGCTCCCCACCCGGAGAGTGACGACTCTTACTACTGCTTGCAGCGCCGGATTGTGGAAGGGTTTCCCCTTTAACAGATTCTACTTTGTCCACCAGCGAAGGTCCTGTACTAGTGTTGGCGAAACGACCACTAGATTGTCCCACTGACCACTTGCATGAGACCACTATTTCGCCAACCACTCCTGCATGGGACGCATGTGCAAACGTGCATGTGGGAACAGGCAAATGCAAGATGCCATCAAGCCAAGCAAACACATCGCTTTGCTTATGCTTATCTGGTGACGGGCTTGATAAGGAGGTTTTTGCAGTAGCATATTTTGGACTCTTTCCTTTGACGAAAAAATAAACCCTTCTTCCGTGGTTTATGACAGCTCCTAGGGAGTGTTCGGTCTCGTTTGGTACCAGGCTTCGTATTTATTCTCATTTATTGAGAAGCCCAATTGGAAGAGAAGGTTCATAGTTCTTTGGGTATTTTGCCTGCAAATTTGGGGTGATCCCCTCTAATCATCCAGTCGTCAGATGGGGGTACACTGGGATTGCCTCCCAGTGCATGTGCGCAGCCACCATTGCCAGTACCTTGGTGAATACCTTTCGAGCGGATGCTATGCCCGAAGTGTAGCACCGTGAAATGGTAGTGCTGGTTTGCTATCTTGAAACGCAAGAATCTTCTATGCGCTGGGAACATTGAAATATGAAAATAGGCATCTTTCATATCCAATATTGCCATGTAGTCCCCCCGTTTTAGCTGTGGGATTACCTCTTGTAGCGTTGTCATGCAGAATTTCTGTGGCTTGACACAGGTGTTTGCAGGGTGCAGGTCTAATACTGGGCACATTGTTAGATCTTTCTTTGGCACAAGGAAGTAGGTTGAATAGATACCCTTGTTTACCTGGTTCGCTGGGACAAATTTGATGGCGTCCTTGTGCAGCAGCGTTGCGACCTCTTCTAGAAGGATGTGTTGCTCCTCCTTTGTGGTTGGTTTTTGATGCAGGGGATGGTTTGAAGGTCGCTGCAGTAACTCCACGCAATAACCGCCTGCAACGGTAGAAATGCACCCACTTGTCCAAGGCGATTCCCTCCCATGCATGGGTGAACTGTGTTACACACCCTCCTCCTGGAAAGGCATGGAGGGGACCTGAAGCGGGTGGTCATTGTTTAGGCGGTGTTGCACCACCTCTGGAAGTGGAGGGCCTCTCCTGACCACAAGATCAACGCTGGCCCCTTTGGTACCCTTGCAAGGCTTGTCCCAGATCGTTTCCCCAGGATGAGCCCTGATTTTTGCCATAGCCGAAACCCCTTTCTGCGAGCTGTGTTCTCGAAAGCAACCAAAATTGTTTCAGCCTCTTTTGCCTGGTGGCTGATTAGTTAACTGGCCTAAAGATTTAAGGTCGTCATACTCTTCTTTGGCCAATTTCAATGCATCCTCAACGACCTTCTTGAAACAGGACTTTGGGTTCTATTGGCAAGTTCAGGAATGTTGCCTACATTTCCAGTTTGAATCCAGACTGGCGAAGCCATGCATGGTGTTTTCAGATTGTCCCTTCGGCGATTATTCTGCCTGCGTTATCTGCGGAATGCAAATTGTTTTGGAGGATGCAGCTCGACACCGCCTTTCCTTCTGCTACTTCGAAGGAGAGTTGGGACGAGAGGTTCAGGTGCTGATGCCATTAGTGTTGCAACCTCATCCCACTTATGGCAGTTGTAGCTCACCAATAGTGTGGTATTGTTTGCAATCCTGGTTTGGAAGGCCGTTGAGGTGGCAACTTTCCTCCCTAGAGTATACCATTTTTCACTTTTCTTAACTGGTGGAGCTTCAGATGAGGCTAGCGGTGTTCCTACCCTCTTTCGTGTAGTGGTCACTACTAACGAGTCTGGCTTTAGTTGTCCCCTTATCTAAAGTGGATATGTGGGCGCAAGGCAGAACATCTTTTCTATCCTTGGGTTTACAGCCAGAGTTTGGCTTGGCGTTTCTCGTGAGGGCAGTATTCTCCTCTGTACTGATTGGAGGAGGGGTATAAACTGCGTAGCAGCTTTTTGTCCCCCAATATGTCCTCTACAAAGTCCTTATCTATTTGCGTTTCCTGGGTCTGGATTTGGAAATGCTCTGCTGCTTTAATGAGCATATCGTTAAACTGAGGGATGGTCCCTCCCTTCGGCCAGCCCGGAGTTCTGCTCTTTCAACTCCCGGTCTAGTCGTCCCTAGCCATGGCACGGCATACCTGGCTCCGCTCTCCCTCACCTTTCTCCTCTGGCGCGCTGCAGGAGTATGGAGTGGGGCACCCGGCACCAATTAGACCTCCGATGGGGGAGGGCTAAGTGCCCCTCCCACATGCCAGTCCTGGTGTAGCTGCAGCCGGGTCCCTGTTCGGGGCGGTGCGCTCTCCCGGCATCATCTACCAGGGCTCCCCCTCTCTTCCCCGTGTTTAGAGCCTCGTTCACCTCTCTGCGGGGGCCACCCGATCAGATTTCTGGCCAAAGTGGGCGGCAGGGGTTCACCCCTCAGAGAGTCACTCAATCCTTCATGGGGGCTACTAGAGGGGACTCAGAGCCCCTAATGGACCAGTGAAGCGGGAGCACAACGCTGAGGCTGGCATCACCTGTTCACCCCCTGGTGGCCACCTTTTTTTAAAAATTTATTTTTGCTTAATGTTGTCCTCCTGCAGATTTTATATGCAAGACTCGTGGTCAAACCCACATTTGACAGCATCATATTTAATTCCAAGGAGAGAAGGCTGCCCATGAGCAATACTTAATCAATATTCATGAACATTTAACAAAACCTGGTGAGTTGTAGCTGCTGACGGTGTGGGAGGATGGATTTTATTTTGGACTGTTTGAGAAGAGTTTGGGGTTTGTGGGAAATAGCAGGGCACAATTCTACGAAAAAGGAGCAGAGATGCTGGCTCCTGCCTCTACACACAACTAATGAATGTCTAACAAACACCTTGCACCCTGCCCTCAATGGGCTTAAGTCCCAGCAGGCCAGCTAAGCGTTCAACACCCGAGTAAGTTAGAGTGAGGTTTGAGGTATGTGTCAGCTTGCCAACCAAGATACCAAGGAAAGTGAAATGAGTGATTGCAGTCCTCAAATTTCAAACAACCCTTCCAATATATATCCTTTAGCATGTAGCTTAATCTAATGCAGTTTCCACACTGCCCCTTTCCCTAATTTGCGAACTTAAAAAGGCTTGTTTTGTTGTATATCAGATGCAATGCAAGGGTCAGAGAGAAAGGGAGGTACAAATTGGAGGGAGACATGACAGTGCATGAGTGGGGTTGACAGTGGCAATTTGAACTAGTAAAATGGGATCTATCTGCAAAAGGCCAGTGTTAAGAGTGCAGGGTTGCAAGATGTTTTGCCTTGCAAAGCCTTCTCCCTCCCCCCGCTTCCCTCATTCCTTCAATACAGGGATGCGTGAAAAGAAAAAGAGAAATTCAACGAAGATATTGCCAATTATGTTAACTGGTATATCAAAACAGCTTGAGCATGAAGTGTGAAATTATAGTATGCAAATGTGTGACTAAAAAGAAATCACAGGCTTCTCATGTAGCTGCTTTACAAAGTTGGGCCATGAGGACTTTGCAAATAATAGCTGTCCTTACTTTATTCCCCTGATAGAATTGTCCCCAACAGATGCTAGACGCTTATAAGCAGCTTTGTAGGGCAATATCCACATGGTAACAAACTGCCCAGAGGTAAAAAACAAATAGATCACTCTGCAAACAGGTCTGTAATTACCCAGCCAAAAACATTTTTACTTTTCAATGTGTTGCACGGCTGGAGCTCTCTAGAGAAAAAATATCTATTTCTGTGACAATCCTAGGTGGCCCCCAGAAGCAAAGAAGGGCCCGATTTTGAGAGCAACTATTATGGCAGACAGTGTAAGGTTTACGCCCACAGACACAATCTTGCTCAGTCTTTTAGCTGATGGAATGGTCAATGAGGTATTGAAGGTTCTAGTTCTGCACGAAATCATACGGCGTGCCCATCAATTATAAAATATGTAGGCTCCATGTATGTGAGATGAGGGATAACACTGCTCCCCCCCCATGCGTTCACTTTCTAGAGTCTAGAGTAAAGTATTTGTTTTATGCTGTAAGCCGGGCTCCAGTTGAGATTTAATTGTGAACACTTTACTCCCTATTTTCTAGGGAGTAGAAAAGCAATTTCCACTCAAAAGGGGGATGTTTTCCGAGTAAAAACATTTTTGAACTCAAACATCATTGGCACCTAGGAATTCATGCAACCTACAAACACATTTTTACCCGAAAGTTCCTGTTCAGATTATGCAGTAACAATGCCAGAGTTCAGACCGTAGCTCTGCTCGGCTGATAACATTGTTGCCAAAATATTGGAGTATCTGCTTAGCTGTGTGGGTGGAAGCAGAGGGCAGGTGTCAAAGCTTCAGGGGGTTTCCGATTTACAGTTTTGAGTGTTCTAAAAGGCTATCTTTGTATTATTTAGTGTCTGCCTGTTTTTGCGAGTGAAGTGGCTGGTGCGCTGCTATTTTGTTATGCTAGCAGCAAGGCTGGCAGGTTAACTTTAATAGATGGACAGTGCACGTCGGATGTGGCAAACTATAAGTGACAGGTAAGGGAATCCAGTCTCTTATATGCACGTTATCCATTGTCCAAGCAAATAAGTACAATCCTCTCCATCTGAAATCATGTGGGAAAATTATCAATGGCCTCGTCGTTCTTCGGTATCCAGTGATATTAATGAAAACCATGACACTGAATCACATCGAAAGTGATTCAATATTTTTTTTTAAAGTTTTTTTTAAAACCACTAACCAACACTCTGCCCAAATATTCTAGGACTGGAGTTTGATTAATTGCAGCAGTCCTAAAATACGTAAGGGAAGGTGTTTAGTGCCTTTAAAAAACATCAAATCATTTATGTGATTCGGTGTTATGGTTTTCATTAACATTACATAGAGACCCTTCATCCAGTCTCAAGCGGGATTCAAATGTCCTTGGTGAAGGCATTCAGTAGCCATACAGCCAAGTTCGATACTGGAAGGCTGTGAAAGACGTTTACGATGGCGAAGAGGTACAGTCCTTACAAGTGTTTCTTGTACGACTACTCCGATAAATGAAGGTCTGGTACTACCAGAGCCCCGGTTGCGGGTAACTTGTGTGTTCAGCAGGCGGCATGACGGTCACAGGATTTAAATATATATTAAAAAGATCCACGCCCCAAACTGCACAATTGTAACTTCACCTCCCAACTTCAGCAAATGGATCAGGCAGGTACACCTGCCAATCAGAGGTGCTTAACTGTGCGTTGAAGGAAAATTAGGCTAAGCAGCAGAGGAGCTGCCGGGTGAACTAGAGCATATAGTAAGCATCTCCAACACCAGTCTGCCATGTCACACACACTAAAAACAACTCACCCGAAGAGAAGCTTATCGAATGTAAGAAATCAAGAGAATTATCCTTGCTATGGTTAGGGGCTGCAAATGCAGAAGGCACATGGGGCTGGGATCAGCTGAAAGAAGGGTGTCGTCACAAGCTACTAGCCGATGCGGAATGCAATCTTGAGAACACACAATCAATGTATTCACCGTCAGCAAAACAAAATAAGCCTACTTTGACGGTTTTGGCAGAAGGTGCAAGTCTGTGAAGACAAGCTGCTAGGCTTTTGAACGTTTACGTTTATTATTGAGCCAGGTAACGTTCTGACATACTTCCAAAATCAGCAGTGTAAAAGGAAGATGTTCGACAATGATTTTACTTGAGATTTTTGTCAGGTGGCTCAGAACTCTAAAATGTATTTGGCACATTATTTTCTTCCTCAATCTCTACGTCCATTGAACAGATTTACTTCTACTTCAGCTCTTCCTCCCATTCCTTTCAATAGAATGGCCAGCATAACCGTCATGATTTTGGTAGCCAGACTGCTTTTTAGGCTCACTCACTTGCTCAACTCACTTGTTTTGGGACACTGGTCAGTCGCCAAAGCTGTCAGTGAAGGGACAGTTGGTTTCTCCATTTGCATTTTCCTATATTTTTACACTATGTATCCCCATCCACCTTCATTTGAATGTTACAGGGACACTGCCCTGGTTTCTTTTTTGTCCTGCAACAGGTTAATGCCTTTTTGATGGGCCTTATACAGGCTGATGGCAGTGGACTGTTTTAAAACTTTTTCCAGTGCACTGCCTGCGCCACTTTTTTTTTTTAACCACGATAATCCCATTTGGAGTACCATATACTCAAAATGTCTGCTGTTCGCGTTTGAAAATCTGCCCTTTGGTCACTGTGCTTTTTGGCAGTCTTTCTGCCCTCTCAAGCCAGAAACCCAAAAACCAGAGGGTACACTTCTGCGGTATCCAGTGTTGGATTTCTGGTCAATGCTTTCTGCGACTATCTGCTCAAAACTGGCATCAAGACAGTGTGACCCCAGTCTACATTTCTCCCAGGATAGGTCTGTTGCTTTGCAGATGTGGGATGGCTGGCTATGCATGATTGGACATGTATAACTTATATGAATAGTGCAGTTCCTTTCCCAGATTTTGCACAGGAGGAAAGTGTTAGCAACATTCTAGAGATAGCCCGCTGGAGCCAGGATTCTGAAGAGAGAGAAGAGCGAGAACACCAGCAGCCGAATAAATCACCACTGCCCACACCCATCCACCATGGATCCTCTGCTTCATCTCTAATGACCTGGGAAGACCTTAATCAGTGCCTTACGCCCCTAGACTCGTGGGCCTAATCAGTCCCATGTCCTGCAGATAGTGAAAGTGTCCCTGGATCATCCTGGAGGCTTACCGTCTTCTGAAGAGATGCCATCGTTGCAATGGACATCATTGTGAGTTGCAGCTTGGGACTTGGCATATACTCACCATGTGGCCCCAGTAAGTACCCTCATAGCCTGCAGCTGGGGCTCTCTAAAGCCGGTAAAATAGCTCAGCGGGTTGATCTGTGTGTGATCTACAGGTCGCAGATTCAAATCCTGGCAAGGCCAACTCAGCCCATCATCCTTCCAAGGTCTATAAATGAGTACCAACTTTTTTTGGAATGATAAATGTGTGTAAATATGTCCAATGTACCCGGTTTCACCGTCACCAATGTTCTGAACTGATGGCCCCTTTATGGGGACTTTGTATACTATCCATGACTGCAGAGAAAAGGGGGTTTACATCAATGGAGTAGTTGTAGGCATTCAAAGTAGTCTGTCCTATCCATCTGGTTCGGAGATCAGAACGGCCATGTGCCCCAACCAAAAACAGATTTCCTTCAGCCACTGCACCCATGACCGCTGGAATCCCTGCAACAGAACCAATGGCATGAGTACTCTGTACCAGAGATTCTCAGTTTCCTTGGGGATGGACATTTTTAGAAGTTTTCCTTATCCTGTAGGCATTGCAAGTGCATATATTCCACTCTCTAACACTACCCTTACCTGGCCGTGCTTGGCAGAGTTCTGGCTTAGCATTTCTCCTGGGAAAACACTCAGTGTGTAGGCATTGGGAGGGATGCCTTTTCCTTTGCCAACCCTATTGTTAAGACGGATTTCTGAACTCTTTCCTGGTGGCGCAGAAGTTCAGAAGGCCAACCTAATTACTTGGAACAGGGTAACCTCTGGACAAGCCAGACCAATCAGGGTAGCGATCGCGGCGGTCAAGACTAGGTCTCAAGAGGGGTGAGGGTGACTCAAAGCCCGCAATGAGCACACAAAGCAAGGACACTTACAAACTACTCCAAACAGGTGTTATATTAAAAATATATACACATTTATTCCAAGGCCTTTAAAACAATGACCGTAGCGAGAAATTACAATACAACTCTAGTAAACCAACACATACCATACCAATACAATATATATACAAATACAAACAAGTCTCAAGCTTTTAGATGCACGAAATGTGTAGTCCACCTAAAAGGGAAGGAAAACAGGCAGTGCGAAATAATGCTTAGACCCAGTCCGCCTTCAGAGGCACCTAACTAAAAGGAAGTCCGAGCCCTACGAAGAGTGGAGCCTTGTGCTCAAAAGTACCTGCACACGCTGGTGCCAACGGGCAAAAGGGGGAGTCTCTTCAAGGGAGTCAGGCAGTTCAGTTTAGTGCACAAATGAAGAAGAACAGTTCCGCGACTCAATCGCAGCCTCCACTGTGGGCAGAAGCAGAGCGCGAGTACGGAAAGGCGTGCTGTTTTGACACAGCGGGGAAAAGCTATGGGCTCCTGCAGGAGGGCGACCAGTTCCTAGCTATGCTACTCACCGGTCCCCGATGCAAGCAGACCCAGGCTTCTCTGCGTCAGTTTCAGTCGCTGGCAGGTTCAGGAGAGCAGGGGACGTCTCGTCGTCGTGTTGAGTCTGCAGCAGCAGAGTTGAGTAGAAGACGTCCCAAACGAAGTGGACCCGCACAGTTTGTTACCACAGCAGGGCAACGGAGCGGCCGTGTATATCTGAGCCAAATGTACACTACTCACTTCAGACCTGGGAACGCCAAGTGTACGAAGCGTGTGAGAGTGACAAGGACTCGAAATACTACATAACCTGGCGGCGGTTACAGAGCAAGTCTCCTGTGTAGGCTGGTCAGTCTGCTGGATGGCCCAGAGACACTTCCGAAGGCTTACGAGCAGGAGATGGTGAAGATGCCGAGAATAGCTGTTCCCGCTATTCCAAGGGTCGAAGTACCAGTACAGGCCTTCTGGTTCGATCAAAGGTAAAAAGGGTTTCACAAGGCGACAGTAGTGCAGAGGAGCAGTCTTTCAGCGGGTCACCAGCGATTCCTCGGTTCAGCCTCTTGGTTGCAGGATACTTGGCTCCTGTATTCCTTCGTTCATGAGACCTCAGGAGATCGACGTGGTAGTGGTGTTTCCAGCCCCCTCTTATCCACGGTTCCCTTCGCGCCAAAACGGAGGGGACCCAATGGGAGATCCGCTCATCAACACTCCCACCATACGTGGACCTATCACGGACCACGGTGGTCCCAGGCATTCACACACCCTAGACTCTCTGGCACCCAGGATGTGTATTGGGACCAGACATCCCAGCCCACATCCTGGAGGCACACACCAGGCATGCAGAAGCCCACGAAAGGATCCGTGTTTCGTGGGAAAGTACATGCCCAAATAAGGAAGGCCCCGGGTCGGCTCGACCTGGGGAAGGTGAAGGGAGCAAGACGGTCAGCGGACAGGACAAAGGAGCCTCGTGGTCTGGCCATTTTGGGAGCCAGGCCACCATTGTGGGCTAAGCGCGAGAAACGCGCTTAAAACACCAAAAGGAGCTCAAAACACAAGACACGATCGCTGCCACCATTCCCGTCTGTGAATCACTTGCACCGATCAGTTACAATCCAAAAAGAGTATCTAGGGCCTGTAGAAGGCAGGAGACCCAAGAGAGCAGCAACTTAGCTTACAGTGCCCTCTTGTGTCATGTTGCACGAAAGCCGCAACATGATAAAAAGAAACTACGGAAAACAGCGTTTCCCGGTACTGACTGTCTTAAGGGCATGTCAGTTTCCCCTTAAGAATGGAGCGAAAGCCCAGAGGAGTGCGGCAGAAGGCTGCACTTCTCTGGCAAAGTCAAGAAAAAGGTGAAAAACAACAGCAAAAAGTTTAGGGGTTGCCACATGGAAGGAAAATTACCTACAATTACGAAATCTTTCCTAACACCTATTTTATGCCAACTGCTTTTAGCTTTTAAACTAACTGGCCAAGTCTTGTGCAGGGGCACTTCTGTGACTTCCTAAACACTTTCCCACATACAACTGTGGACTGAACTCTTCAAAATATGAGCTTTACTTACCCTGTTAGGGAAGGGTAGATTAAGTTAAGGTAACAAAATGTTATTTAGAAGGGAGGTTGTTTTTATCTATATGTAACCACGTGTTCACGTCTACAGCTTCAAACCATTCAAGTAAAGTGGAAAGTGTTGTGTAACCCCCTTCATATACTACCTAGTGTAGATGTCAGTTTGTATGTATACTACAAAGTTTAAAGTTTTTACTTGTATATGTTTTGGGCTGAACAGTTTTTATACATATGCGGATCTCTATTACGTAGCTATCTCCAAGTGTTAATGGTAGGTAGATACTAAACCCTGGAAGTCCCAAGTCTGTGTTACTGCTCAGCCTACACTACCCAGAGAGAGTTGGATAAAACAGTGTGAAAACACAATGCCCATCGACTAGGTTGGCCACTCAGCATCTCCACAGCAGTGAATCCCGAAAATCCCTCCTAACACCACTGCTTCTCACAACAGTCCGTCACATCTACTTAAGTACTTGGATTTGAATTCCCAGCATTGACAGATTCACCAGTTTTCGGTGCATCTAGGAACATGTCCTCCAATGTCCAGCATCAGTGGTTCCTCTCTGCATTGGTGAGTTACAGCAGCATTTCGACCTAGGTTTTCTCATCACTTCCCTACGTTCAGCTGTGTGGACCACAACAAACCTCTTCATGGTGTGACATGTCCTTTCCCCCTCTTTGTGTCTAGTCTCCCTCTCTGGCTGGATATCCTCCCTCAAATCTGTGTGGCTTTGACCTCATTTCACAATCGCTCACGTTCAGACCTTCTGGCCAGTGTATCGCTCTTTCACCTCCATTTGGGCTCCTCCTCTCATCCTTGCTGCACACTATGGTTATGGCGTCAGATGCCCTTCGATCATTGGCCAGTTGTCTCCCCTTCCATCAGGTCTACTCATCAGATCACCACTCACAGCGGTGTTGCAGCTCTGATAGGATTGCCTTATTTCCAAATGTGTGTCCTTTCTCCTATCGCAGGCTACATCATGTAATCATGGACGGGTACATCAAATTCGCTGGTTTCTGCGACCTTGTGAAGAGTGCATCACAACGGAGTTCTGCCCGTGGAAAAAGGAGCCGTTAAGCTGGATTGCGATGGCCATTGCATTAAGAGGAAGCCGGTAGGCTACTGTTTTGATGGGGTGCAGCTCGGGTTTGTCTTGGGGGCAATAGACTGCCTTTCCTGACACCACTACTGAAACACCCATGTTGCTGTACTTCCAGTTCCCTGCTACACCAGTCTGTCCAATAAGGCTACGATAGACTTTCAGGAAGCCGTGTTTCCTGAGATTTAGATTTTACCCATTCCAGCCACAAACGGCTTAGCTCCCAGATTCCTAATAAAGGCTTGACTGGGAGTTATCAGGATTATACTCATTTCAATAACCTCCACTTGGGGATTACTTTCAGCATATGAAGTATGCAGGGAAAAAAAAGCTTACCAAAAAACAAAACCTAACTCACCAACGAAGGGGGCATTTCCCTGGGAGCTGATCTCTGGAATACATGGACACAAAGTATAAGGCGGCAGTGCTTTCATGTTGCAAGCTACTAGCCAGCTTTAAAGAGCCACCTGCCATCTCAATTCTACACATACAGAAGGTACATCATTCCTTACTCACCAAGAGTCATTTATCACTAGCCAACGGCAAGTGGAGAGCGCAAAGTCTAAGCCCTGGTGTAGATATTTGGCGTTTTCTGTTCCTGCCAACAGATATTTCTGGAGGTTACACACTTTGGCATTTGAAACCCAATTGTGTTCTGAAAGGCAGCTAAGGGAATCTGCTTTTCGTATGTGTAAACATAATGGGTTCACAACTGAAATATTCAAGTTTCGGGTGAGGAGCCAGTTCACAATTGTTTAAACCTGCTTTCAAATGGTCTTGTTGAGATACCATATGGTGGTTTGGTTGTCCCTATGTACCAGTCACACAAAGTACAATGATGTTGGGGTAAGTATATAATTGAGCCGCAGATTAACAGTCCATAGCTTCAGGCAACATATTAATGTTCAAGGTTTTCTACCAGGTTCCCCTGAGTCCCCCAAGTAATCCATGTGGCTCCCAAACTTTCCATGGACGCATGCATGACCACTATTACAGCTCAAGTGGTTTCCAGATAGGTGCCCCTTTCAGCATGAGTTTTTCATAGTACCATCAACCAAGTGATAAGACGGCAGCTAAGAGATGGCTTCAGCCGCAAAGCTTCTCTGTACTAGCTACAGTTT